>NW_005871054.1:12282385-12329197 GCF_000147115.1 Myotis lucifugus | reverse complement strand
CCCGGGGCGCGGGGGGAGTGGGAGCAGCCTGGTTGGGGGCTTTGCCGTCTTCTCTAGGGAGGTGGCCGGGACAGGGACGGCGGGGGGGCAGGGGATGGAGTGGCCACGTCCAGGGATTCTTCGGACTCTGTGTGTGCGAAGCACTTGGGGTTCTGGAGGGGCCGAAACCGGGTCGGCCGGGAGCGCAGTCTTGGACGGCGACGTGCCGCCCGCCCCTCCGGAGCACCTGCGGCGGCCCCGGATGTGGGGCTCAGGAGGGGACAGGTGGCTGCGGGAGGCCACCTGCGGGGAGCTCACCCGGGCCGCTCCTCACCTGCGGGCGGGAGAGAGTCCGCCTGGACCTTGACTCCTAGGCGTTGTAGGTGTTTTCTTTTCTCTCTAAGGATCTTATAAGTAATGCCAGCTTTAGTGTAGGGGACCAGAAATATCGATAACCCTAAAGGGTAAAAAAACCCATAATCCCGCCACTTAAAGAGAATCCCATAATTAATAATGGGGTGTATTTTTCTCTTTAACCTTGTTCTAAATGTTGCCCTAAATCTAAACCCAGTGTTATATCTTGATTCCACACCCCGCGCCCCCCGCCCCTCCCATGCATCCAGAGTTTGACATTTTCTTTAGTGTTGGGAAACACTATTTAAATGGTGACAGGATAGTCTATACCGTGGAAGGTCACACCATTATCCAAATGCCGGACGTGTAGTTTGACTCCAGTTTTTCTTACTCTGGGATAAACATCTTGGCTGTTATCATTTGTAAGATGGTGGGCAGAAGTACATGGCTATTGGCCAAAGTTTTCTCGAAAGGGTTTTATACTCTCACAAACAGGGCACAGCCTAATTAATTACCCTTTCAAAGTAATGCAGTTTAAACAACTCACTGTTTTCTAGATTCTGTCTGGGGTTAAATACTGAAATCTTAAAATCCCTTTACAGTGATGATAGCTGCTATAGGTCTGTGTTCAGAAAGTGTGTACATGATTGGTCTGTTTTAAACTTGACATTGCTTGGACATGAAAAGTGTGCTTTGAGCAGGTATAGTGCTGCATAAGATTTTAACTCTGAGGACAGCCACTATACTTTCTCCATTTTTTAGCCCTAATATTTCGTTTTGTGCTGATAGAGTATATAGGTGGTTAGTATTGATTATAATTTAAACGGGGCAAAAATAAAGCCAACTTGGGACATGAAGGATTAATATTAAAATTCTTTGGTTTGTCACACTACTTTTGTTTTTAATGATTGCACTCTCTTAACCAGACAAAAGAAATTAGGTGGGCTTGCCATTTGGAGTTAAAATTTACTTTTGAGATAGTCAAGGATATAACTGTTACACTGACATCAATAATCAGATGGGCAGCAGAGTTGGGTACCAGGGCCCCTGGCTGGTGTGGCTCAGTTGGTTGGAGCCTTGTCCTGTCCCATGGTCCTGTCCCCTACACCTAAAGGTGGTGAGCAACCAATTGATGTTTCTCTCTCACATCCATGTCTCTCTCTCCCTCCCTCCCTCCTTCCCTTCCTCTCTAGAAAAAAAAAAGTTGGGTATGTGTTAGGAAACGCATATACTGAGGTGCTCCCAAATTCAATTGAAAGTATATATTTTTTAAGATACAATATAGTCCAGCAGGTGCTGAATATGTTCCTATTAAACCCCAAAGCAAGCATCTCTTAATAAGAAAATCCGAGGTTGGGGGGAGGAGGAAGGGAATGGGATTGTTGATTTTGGAAGAAGAGTCAGTAGCTGACAGGCAAGGGTTTATCTTACCACAGGAAGGAGGGAAGGAGCTGACCCCTGGACCAAGCTAAATCTGATGTTTAGACGGCTGTATTCTTGGTTTCGAAAATTAAAACAGCAATGTGTGCAAAGTAGACTATATATCTATATTAAATTATGTCAGCCACTCCAATTGAAGCTGAAAAGTAAAACATTCAGGACCACTTTTAAAGGCTTTGTGTCCCCGTAACTTGGACGCTATTATCACAATGTAATTTAGCTGGGACGCCAGAGTCGATAGTTGGATTCACATTTTAAAGTGGATTTTTTTTCTTCCTAGAATGTATCTGTGAAAACTACAAACTGACCACAAACTGCTCTACGGACACGTATGGTCAGTGCCGGTGTACTTCCATCGGTACGCAGCATACCGTCATCTGCTCAAAATGTGAGTAGAACATCTTCACGGCCTTTCAGCTTTATTTCGACGTATTTCTTTGATGGGTGTGTTTTGACTTGGGAAGCCTTTTACTGGCTCAAATCTGAATCATGTTATTTTGTCAGTTACCGTACTCCTGACAGCGTCTTGCCTTTAGAAAGTGAGCGGGGAACATGCGAGTCTATAATAATCTTTGGCCCTGGGAGTTTGAAGTTAAATTAAAATTTCTTTCCTTTAAGAATAAAACTGCAGTTATTTTTCAGTATGACGTTAAGAGTTTTTTGTTTGTTTGTTTTTGTAGTGGCTACCAAATGTTTGGTGATGAAGGCAGAAATGTCTCACTCCAAGTCTGGGAGAAGACCGAAACCCGAAGACGCCATTCAGAATAACGACGGACTCTACGATCCTGACTGTGACGAGAACGGGCACTTTAAAGCCAAGCAGTGCAATGGCACCACCACGTGCTGGTGTGTGAACACTGCTGGCGTCAGAAGAACAGATAAGGACACTGAGAAAACCTGCTCCGAACGAGTGAGGACCTAGTGAGTTGGGTTGCCTGTTCTGTTTGTTTTCATGCTTTTCAGATTTGTTTAATTGAACTTATTTTTGAATAAGTAATACAATTTAATGATTTAGAATTCAACAGATAGAAAAGGGCGTACAGTGAAAAGTCTCCATCCCGTCTCAAGCCCCTAGTTACCCAGTTTAACTCTATAGAACTGTTTATTCTACAACCTTCCAGAGATATTTTATAAATTCACTAGCAATATTTATATTTTTTCTTTATGTTAGCATATGAAACATAATTTCCCTTTAATATTTTTACTCAACACTGTTCAGTATTTCAAAGTTGGGTTAATATTAAATGTATATGCATGATTTAAGCTACTTATGTATTTGCTCACTTATAGTGGTGTTTTTGTTGTTTTGTTATTTTTTTAAAATATTTTTTATTGATTTCAGAGAAGAAGGGAGAGGGAGAGAGAGACAGAAACATCAATGATGAGAGAAAATCATTGATCCACAACCCAGGCATGTGCCCTTGACCGGAATCAAACCTGGGACCCTTCAGTTCGCAGGCTGACATCCTATCCACTGAGCCAAATCAGCTAGGGCTCACTTATAGTTTTAAAGTGAGATATGGTTGTCTTGAGGATTATGTAATGAAAAAGAACAGAAGCACACTCAAGCTACCATAAGCAAGAAAGGTTTTATTGGAAAGAACTAGAAACTGAAAAGGTATCAAGACCAAGATGGTCGCTCTCTACGCTTCTGTCTCCTGGAGCTTCGAGGTTACTTTTCTGTTTCTCTTGGTGTCTTTCTGTGTCTTCACTGGACCTCAGCCCAACATGACCAGAGGCCAGATAGTCAGTGTTAGAAAGGATGTTCCCTCCTGGATGAGTTCTTTTTTTAAATACAAGGAAAAGTTTATTTAGAAAATCACAGAGGTAGAAGAAGTGAGTCGTAGAACAAGTGGGCTCAGGAAACAAGTTACAGAGGCAAAAGAAGGACCCTTGGAGCTTAGGAGAAAGAGAGGCAAGGAGAAAGGGGGGCGGGTTCTGGGGGAAAGAGTGGGGGGAGGTGCTGGGGTGCTCCATAGAGAGAGCCACTGGATGAGTTCTTTATGAAAGATCTGTGAGGGC
The DNA here is from genome assembly GCF_000147115.1 of Myotis lucifugus. Lineage (NCBI taxonomy): Eukaryota > Metazoa > Chordata > Mammalia > Chiroptera > Vespertilionidae > Myotis > Myotis lucifugus. The sequence continues at coordinate 12,325,402 of NW_005871054.1, read as the reverse complement.
CAAGGAAAAAATTAAAGGCATATCTTTTGCATAAATCCTTTTCCTGTTACCTCTATTAGGTTATTAAGAAAATAATATAATGTAAAAGTCTGAGCTGTTATAGTTAATGCTGTCTTTTTATTTTACAGCTGGATCATCATTGAACTAAGACACAAAACAAGAGAAAAACCTTATAATAGTCAAAGTTTGCAGACGTAAGTGCTATTCAGTATATTGTATTTACATGGTCGATGCTCAAATCTTCCGTCCAACATTAGAAAAACTAAAACAAGTCACAGTGCTTTTTCGTATTTCTTAAAAAGATACTGTACATACTATTTTTAATCTTATTTTGAAATAGATTTGTAAGAATAATAAGATTTCTCTAGTACCCTTCACTTAGATTCACCAGGAAACATTTGCCACATTTTTTCTTTATATGTGTATGTGTGTATGCATATGTGTGTGTGCTTTGTGTATCTATCTAAGCATGTATATTTCCCCCCAGAACCATATGAGAGCAAATTGTAGACATCATGCCCCCAATGTTGTCCTCTATAACAATTTTTTATCCTCTGACCCAAGACCCAGTCTAAAATTATGCATTGCATTTAGTTGTCATGACTGTTTTCTCTTCAATATGGAACACTGTTTTGGCCTTTCTTTGTCTTCCATGACCTTGATAATTTTGAAGAGTGTGGGCAAGTTGTTTTTGTTTTGTTTGCAATAAATTTTTAATTTATTGATTTTAGAGAGAAGGGAGAGAGAGAGAAACATTGGTTTGTTGTTCTACTTATTTATGCATTCATTGATTTGCTTCTTATATGTGTGTCCTGACCAGGGATTGAAACCACAACCTTTGTGTATCAGGACAGTGCTCTGACCAACTCAGCTACTTGGCCAGGGCCTGTTGTTGTTTTTTTTTAATTTATTTTTTGGAGAGAGACAGAAACAGACTGGTTATGGACTGGTTGCCTCCCATAACACCCCGACTGGGATCGAACCTGCAACCTGGGTATGTGCCCTGACTGGGAATCAGTATGCATTTAATACTGAGACCCTTCAGTGTATGGGCCACAGCTAGGCAACTTGTTTTATAGACTGTCCCTCAAATTTGGTTTTTCTGATGTTTCCTCATAATTTAGTACAGGTTATACTTTTTTTTCCCTTGGTTTATCACCAGCATCTATAAAACCAGTCCTAGGAAGGACATGATGTCACCTTGTTCCTGTACTGGTGGTGGTAACTGTGGTTAAGGTTGTGTCACCAGGTTTCTCCACTGTAGTTACCATTTTCCTCTTTTTAATCCTATCTAATAAAAGAGCAATATGCAAATTAACCGTCACTTCTCAATAAAGATGGTGGCGCCCACAGCCAATAAGGAGGGAATATACAAATTGACATGACAAAGATGGTAGCGCCGGCTGGAGCCATGGAGCCGGCCGGAGCGGGCGGGAGGCTTGGCTTCCTTGGTTGCCCCAGCTGGCTCCGTGGCCACCGCCCAGACAAAGCCATAGTGGCAGGGTCGAGGTAGAGGCGGTTAGGGGTGATCAGGCCAGGAGGGGAGTGCAGTTGGGGGTGATCAGGCCTGTGGTGGGGGAAGTTGGGGGCGAGCAGGCTGGCAGTGAGGGGCAGTTGGGCGTGATCAGGTCAGCGGGAGGGGCAGTTTGGGGCAAGCATGCTGGCAGGAGTGGCAGTTGGGCCGAGCAGGCCGGTTGGGGGGCAGTAGGCGGCGAGCAGGCCAGCGGGGGGGGCAGTTGGGGGCGATCAGGCTGGCAGGGGGGCAGTTGGGGGGTGATCAAGCTGGTGGGGGGGCAGTTGGGGGCGATCAGGCTGGCGGGGGGGCAGTTGGGGGTGATCAAGCTGGTGGGGGGGGCAGTTGGGGATAATCAGGCCAGCAAGGGGGGCCAGTTGGGGGTGAGAAGGCCAGGAGGGCAGTTGGGGGCGAGCAGGCTGGCAGGCAGAGTGGTTAGGGACGATCAGGCAGGCAGGCAGGTGAGCAGTTAGGAGCCAGCGGTCCTGGATTGCGAGAGGGATGTCCGACTGCTGGTTGTCGGACATCCTCTGAGGGGTCCCAGATTGGAGAGAGTGCAGGCCGGGCTGAGGGACCCCCCCCCCCCCTGCACAAATTTTGTGCACCGGGCCACTAGTTAATAAGTATAATCTGTGGGCAAGCTCTGGCTGGGTAGCTCACTCAGTTGGTTAGAGCATCCCAATAACTCCAAGGTTGCAGGCTCTGTCCCTGGTCAGGGCACATATAAGAAGCAACCAATGAATACATAAATAAGTGGCACAACACATTAATAGTTTTCTCTCCCTTCCTCTCTCTCTAAAATCAATAAATAAAAAATTTAAAAACTAAATAAATAAGTATAATCTGTGGGCAGACCCTTGATACCCTGTTTCTAATCAAAGTAGAATTCAATAGTTTAGCATCAATGGATGATTCTAGCCTGAATCAATTATCTTGATACTAGAGGCCTGGTGCATGAAATTCTTGTACTCGCAGGCGGGGATGGGGGGGGTGGTCTCTCTGCCTGGCCTGTGCCCTCTCACAGTGCGGGAGCCCCGCGATCTATCACCCCAAAGAGGTAGGCCCCGCCCACCCATCCAGGGCTCCTTGATGGATTACCCCAAAGAGGTAGGCTGGAGCCGTGGGCCCCGCCTCCATGCTACGCAGGCAGCATCAAGCCCCCACCCACCCACACGCGCATGCAGCCTCCTGGTGATCTCTCGTTGTGGCGTGAGGGCGAGACGACCGCATAGGTTTTTATTAGTATAGATTTGCAAAATGGCATAAAATTTCCAACAAGTTTGGTTATTGACAACTCCAGACCTTGAGCTATCTGCTTAGTTAACAATTAGTGCTTCTTAAAAAAAATTAATTAAATTTTCTAAAAAGTATTTTCTTAATGTTGTATAGTACAACCATTTTTTTAAAAAAACATGATTTTTAATAATTTACAGTGCGCTCAAGGAGATCATCACAACTCGTTATCAGCTGGATTCAAAATATATTGGAAATATTCTGGTAAGTTTTGTTTTTGTTTTTTTAGTAAATGAGCTTTACAGAAAGTTGGTGAAGCAGTGTGGTTTGGATCTGATTTTTGGTGGTGATTAAATTGCATTTGAGTAACATTTTCAGCTCTGGGCACTTCATAAAGCAAATTCCCTGTTTTATTTTCTTTTATAGGCTTTGAAAACCTCAGTTTACCCTTAAAGCAAATGTTGTATCTCTTAGTATCCCAAACACACACCAGTCTTCTTGCCCTGGCAAACTGCTCTCTGGTTGCTGTTAGACACATTTCCTTTTGGGTGCCTCACTCCCATCTCCCCTCTCTCAGGAGGTAGTCCTAACCAGTTAGCTCTTCCTTAACTTTTTCAACACTGGTTGAAAATGCTTTAATAGTGTGATGGAACTCTTTTAAAGCAGTATTAATTTATTTTTAAGTTCCTCTACATTAAAATTTATGTCATTTTTATTTTTAAAATATTTATTGATTTCAGAGAGGGAGAGGGAGAGAGAAACATTAATGATGAGAGAGAATCATTGATCAGCTGCCTCCTGCATGCCCCACATTGGGGATTGAGCCTGCAACGCAGGCATGTGCCCCAACTGGGAATTGAACCATGACCTCCTGGTTTATAGGTTGACACTCAGCCACTGAGCCACACTGGCGTGGCAAAATTTATGTCATTTAAAAATATATATTTTTTTTTATTGATTTCAGAGAGGGAGAGAGAGATAGAAACATCAATGATAAGAGAGAATCATTGATTGGCTACCCCTACTGGGGATCGAGCCCGCATTCTCGGCATATGCCTTGACCGGAATTGAACCTGGGACCCTTCAGTCCGCAGGCCGATGCTCTATCCACTGAGCCAAACCAGCTAGGTCTTATGTCATTTTTAAAAAGAGACTCTATTGCTTTTAGTGGAGCCCATCCCCCAGAAGCGCACTAAAAAAGGGTACATGGAAGGTCCAATTTTGAGTCCTCGAATGCCTAAAAATACTGTTAGATTATTCTTATAATTGATTGATAATTTGACTTAGTGTAGAATTCAAAGTTACAATTTTCCTTAGACTTTTGAAGGTATTTCTCCAATATCTTACAGCTCCAGTGTTGATATTGAAAAGTTCATTTAGTTCCAATCCATTGTTCATAATTCATCCCCACCCTCCTGAATTTTCTCTTACCTCTTATGCTGTTGTTTTCTGAGTCTTGGGTTTTTTAATCCTTTCCCTTCTATTATCCGTCATTTATTCTATATTTGAGAGCTTTCTATGTCTTTGTCTTCCAAGCCTTCTATTGCATTTTAATTTTTATCATATTTTCTATTTACAAAAAGTTCTCTCTAAGCCTCCAATTGTTCCTCCCTTTCTATTTTTGCTTCATAGATGCAATGACTACCCCCGCCCCCAAACAATTTTTTCTTTTTCCTTCATTTTCACTGTTTATTCTGTGCTTTCTTTCCTCTCCTTACCCTCTCTTCCCCCCTACCCCCTGGTATTTTGGTCTATTTTTCATATTAAAGACTTCCTTTGAAAATAAATAACTTTTTGGAAGGAATATGCTTTTTTTGCTTCCTAAAAGCAGAATGTGGTAAATACAAATTGCATTTTGGATTGTGTTTCATTAACATTTTAATTTTAAAGTAGTTCTAGCCAAATATGGTGCTTTAATATCTTATTCTAAAATCTTTTCAAGAGAAGAACATTTTCTTTTGATAAGAAAACATGATTGTAATTATTATTGTTTGCATTGCTGTCTTAGTTCCCTTGGATAGATTTAAAGACCTCCCAAAGATTTATTTTTTTATTTTTCCAAAGATTTTTAAAATTCTTAGTGATAAACTCAATTATCTACTACTGGAAAGGAACACTGATACGTGTAGATTATAGAAAATAAAATAGTAAATATTCTGATTATTGAATAATTATATATTCATGATTTTGGTTATGTTAATATTAATTTGTATTTTTCAATTTCCTCCCCAGTATGAGAATGATATTATCACTATTGATCTAGTGCAGAATTCTACTCAGAAAATGCAGAATGACGTGGACATAGCTGATGTGGCTTATTATATTGAAAAAGATGTGAGTATAATCTTCCTCGTCTTACTCCTTTGTATAGAAATGTAATGCTGTTTGTCATGCCTCAGCGGATTCAAGATCTTTCATCATCTGCTTCTCCACGTATAGACCAACCTTATCTCTGTTCTGCTAGTGGTTCTTGTGCTGCCATTAATGTCTTCTCTGTCACTCTTATCACCTTTCTTATATACCTTTCTTATTTGTTTGTTTATTTATGCCTTTTTATCAAATTGTTCTACCTAGAATATCTTCACATAATTCTTATCTATTACCTCTCATTGGTAGTTGCTTAGTTTGTGTGTATAGTCTTCCCATTATTTTCGTGAATAAGAGTTAGGTGAGAAATGCTGTATAGCTGGTATGATAAAATAGTTTGTTTAACTTTATATCCTTTAAAAAATATTTTTATTTATTTTTCTAAAGTATTTTTTAAAAAATATTTTTATTGATTTCAGAGAGAGGAAGGGAGAGGGAGAGAGAGATAGAAACATCAATGATGAGAGAATCATTGATCGGCTGCCTCCTGCATGCCCCCTACTGGGGATCGAGCCCACAACCCAGGCATGTGCCCTTGTTTGGGATCGAATCCGGGACCCTTCAGTCCGCAGGCTGACCCTCTACCCATTGAGCCAAACTGGATAGGGCTAAAATATTTTTTTTATTGATTTCAGAGAGGGAGAGAGAAATAGAAACATCAATGATGAGAGAGAATTGTTGATCAGCTGCCTCTTGCATGCTCCCTTCCCTACCGCCTCCCCAGGAATCGAGCCCGCAACCCGGGCATGTGCCCAGACCAGGAATCAAACTCGAGACCTCTTGATTCATATGTTGACACAAAACCACTGAGCCACACCAGCTGGGCAGTTTATATCTTATAATATGCTAATTTTTTATATGAAATCTGTTATTTGCTTCAAAATAATTTGGTCTGAAGAAGGGGGGGGGGTTGAGGGGGAAGATAGAAGGAAGAACGAGTAAAATAAGATTGACCTTGTGTTTTTATTGTTGAATCTGGTGATAGGTACATGGGACTTCATTATAGCATTCTTTCTACTTTTGTATATGTTTGAAAATTTCCTATAATAGTGGTCTTTTTTAAGTTTCAGCGTATGAGACTGTTATCATTGAAACCATAAAGATTCTTGGCAACAGTTCTTTTATTTTATTGATTTGAGAGAGAGAGGAAAGGAGAGGTAGAGAGAAATAGACACATTGATGAGAGAAAAACATCAACATTGATTGGCTGCCTTCTGCATGCCCCGCACTGAGGATTGAGCCTGCAACCCAGGCATGTGCCCTGACTGGGAATCAAACTGTGACCTCTTGGTGCATGGGTTGACGCTCAACCATTGAGCTACACCGGCTGGGCGGCAACAGTTTTTTTTGGTTTATAATTGACATGTAATTCCACATGGCCAGGTTTTAAAAAATATTTTAAATTGCTTTTCTCCTTCTCAATATAGGTAAAAGATGAATCCTTGTTCCATTCCAAGAGAATGGACCTGAGAGTAGATGGGGAACAACTGGATCTGGATCCTGGTCGAACTGCCATTTACTATGTTGATGAAAAGCCACCTGAATTTTCAATGCAGGGTCTAAAAGCTGGCATTATTGCTGTCATCGTGGTTGTGGCAATAGCACTTATTGCTGGAATCGTTGTTCTGGTGAGTATAGAACAAGTAAAGGTTTTGTTTTTTTTAAATATATTTTTATTGATTTCAGAGAGGAAGGAAGAGGGAGAGAGAGATAGAAACATCCATGATGAAAAAAAAAAAAAGAAAAGAAACATCCATGATGAGAGAGAATCATGGATCAGCTGCTTCCTGCAAGTCCCCCACTGGGGATTATGCCCACAATCCGGTCATGTGCCCTTGACTGGAATCAAACCTGGGACCTTTCAGTTCACAGGCTGATGCTCTATCCACTGAGCCAAACTGGGTAGGGCAAAACAAGTAAAGTTTTATTTAAGCTTGTATTCTTTCAAGGCAAGGTGACATTATCAAAAGGCTACATCCATGTTCCAAAATGATATAAATGAAATGAAAATATTTTTTTTCTTCTTAATAATTCTCTATAGTGAGTGAATCTATTGCATTTCTGGTCCCTTTTTATTAAAAAAAAAATCACCTTATGGAAGCAAGGAAGGATACTAATCAGAAAAGCTTGTAGCTGTGCACCTCGCAGGTCAGTTAGGTTGCTGTCAGGCAGCAAATGTCATTCAGTTCTCGCTGCAAACAGTTCAGCACTCCTGCCAGGATTAGTGCAAAATACCTGAACTTCCAGCCATTCAATGAGATGAGACGACACAACACAGATTAAGGTTAGCATAGCAAGAAGTTAAAAGTGATCAATGTGAAGCAAATTGAATTTATCAGTGCTTCAGGAGAAGGATGTGTCACGCGAAGGAGTGGGGTTTATTCTAGAAATGTACGTGCTTCAGCTTCAGGGAATCATACCAACATAAAAAATTCAGAAATAGATTTGAAGGTACATGGGAATTTACATTGTCAATTCAATGGGATCGTCACACTTGGCACTCCACCTGGAAGAAAACAAGTTGCATTCCAGTTTCACCCCACCGGGGCCAACCACCTTGTCCACCTGTGTGAACGGCAGAGCACCTGGGAGAGGAGTCAGGCAGTGCATGTTGAAATAATCTGTGGTAAAGAAAACCAAGTAAGACAAGAAATCTGGAATCTGAGAGAGAAAAGATATATATTTGACATCATTGAAATTAACATCTGTATGGCAAAGATACTGTAAAGCAGAAAATATCGCCTTAGCTGGTTTTGCTCAGTGGATAGAGCATCGGCCTGCAGACTGAAGGGTCCAGAGTTCAATTCTGGTCAAGGGCACATGCCTGGGTTGCGGGCTCGGTCCCCAGTAGGGGGCGTGCAGGAGGCAGCCGATCAATGATTCTCTCTCATCATTGATGTTTCTATCTCTCTCTCCCTCTCCCTTCCTCTCTGGAATCAATAAAAATATATATTTAAAAGAAAATATCAATGATAGGCTGGGGGAAATATTCACCATGCATGATAAAAAAAAAGGTATGCATAATGTATATAGAGCTCTTACAAATTGTTGAGGAAACTAAAGAAGGAATGGCAGCAGGTATGGATAGACAATTTACAGAAGAGGAATTCCAGATGGCAAAAATAAACACATGAAAGATTAGTCATAGGATGGCGGGTGCTAGGGTGCATAAAAAAAAAAAAAGATTAGTCATAGAAATCATTGGATTTGTCCTGTTTAAATGAAAGTATAAGTACATAAGGAAGCATGGTCCGGTTACATATTGCAGTGTTGCTAGTAATGGTCAATCTGCAAACAACCTGAACATAGTATATCTATGCCATGGAATAAAGTGGCTATGGAAAAGAATGAGTTCAGTCTATAGCTTTTGATTTGGTAGGGTTCCTATGACAGTACAGGTTGTGCAAAAATATTGCATGATTCGATTCTAGTTGATGTTTGTATTAGGATGGAACAGTATGTGGAAGAATGCACATCAGGCTTTTACATTTCATTGAAGATGATTCATTATTTTCTTTCTTAAATATATTTTTATTGATTTCAGAGAGTGTAAATATTTCTCTCTCCTCTGCATCCAGCGCGGCTAGAGAGTGGTCCGGTTCCTGAGTAGGGGCTGTTGGAGATTGAGAAAATGAAAGAAAGAGACAGACACAGAGATAGAAGGAAAAAGCTGGGGCCAGGTGGGACCACTGCCCTCTGATGGAGAGACAGGGACCCAGAGCCAATACAGCGTGTTTATTTTATACAGCAAAAACCAGGAAGTTTTACTAAAGGTCAAGACAAAGGAGATTATGTGCATTCTTGGGTGGACCCGAGTTGTATTCATTCCTGGTGCTTGGCTGGATTTAGATAACGAAACCCATCCCCCGGCACCTGGGCTGAAGGTCTAGCTGACAACACTCCTGCCTCTGGTAAGGTGTGTTTCCAGGACATGGCTCTGCCAATGCCACTGGATTCAGCTGACAATAATTAAAGAAATGCTCATGTGCCTTCCCTGGCGCTCTCTACAAGAGAGGAAGGGAGTAAGAGAGAGTAAGAAATATCAGTGATTGCCCTACTTGGTTTGGCTCAGTGGATAGAGCGTCAGCCTGCGGACTGAAGGGTCCCAGGTTCAATTCCAGTCAAGGGCATGTTTCTTGGTTGCAGGCACATTCCCAGTAGGGGGTGTGCAGGAGGCAGCTGATCAATGTTTCTCTCTCATTGATGTTTCTAACCCTCTATTCCCTCTCCCTTCCTCTCTATAAAAAATCAATAAAATATATTTTTTAAAAAAAGAAATATCAGTGATGAGGGAGAATTGTTGATCTGCCTCCTGCATGCCCCCCACTGGGGACCAAGTCCACAACCCAGGCATGTGCCCTGACCAGGAACCTAACTGTGACCTCCTGGTTCATAGGTCGATGCTCAACCACTGAGCCACACCAGTCAGGCTGTTTTTATTTATTTTTGAGAGAGAGGAAATGAGAGAGAGAGAGAAATCAATCGGTTGCCTCCCACACACACCCTGAGCAGGCATCCTTTTGGGCATGGGACCATGTTCAACCAACTGAGCCACACTGGTCAGTGCTTCAACCTTTTTCATCTTATGGCACACATAAACTAATGAATAAAATTCTGCAGCACACCAAAAATTTATTTTTTGCTGATCTTAAAAAAAAAAAAGGTATAATTTTTATTCATTTACACTGGATGACTATTGTATTAGCCGTTGTCATATTTTTGTTTGACAATCTAAGGGAAAAGAGGTCAGTGCCCCTGCGTAAGTAGTCAGGTATTGCATATTTTTAACATTCTAGTGGCATACCAGTTAAAAATTGCTGATTTAGACCAACTTTTTGTTTGGGTAGCAGTCCTAAAATTGTAATAATTTTTCTTCCATTCAGGTTATTTCCACAAAGAAAAGAAAGACAAAGTATGAGAAGGCTGAGGTAAATGGATTACTTAATAAAAAGACCCTTGTTTAATCTTTTATTGCTAATAATCACTATATCTTCCTAGACACTGACAGGTCTCAATTACACTGGAGTCCTTTTGTAATATTGTCCATAGAGTCTTAGGAACAGTCTTACAATGCTCTCTTACCTAAATTTTCTTGCTCAAGTTTCATGGCAGACCAACTTACAAGGAATTCTGTCTCATATAATAATGGGATAGGAAGCCTGTTACATATATATTTTTTTTACAAAGTGTTAACATTTAGTGGAGTCTTTTAGAAGCATACTCTGGTGGATTTATTTTAGAGAAACTCTATGACTAATCACCTGATTTATTGTCTTTATGCTAGTGAAATAATAATCATTAAAAATAAACTTAATTATGTCCTTAATTTGTTGCATACTAACTAGTCATTGGTGTGAAATCTAATGTGAGATTGCTAGTGTGTTTCAGTCACTTGGAATTTGATACGAACACGCTTGTTCTTAAATCCATCAATAACATTTTCAGTATACCCAATTTTTGTATATTTATGTATTTTTGTAATTGTATATGTGCTATTTACTGATATGTTACCAAATAACACAGAAATGTAAAATAATATTGAAAAAATCTATTAATGGAACTAGAAAGTTCTACCATTTTCTTCCCATACCATAATCATCTGGCTTACCTGGTTTGTTGACCACTGGTCTAGGGGACTATCCCTAAACTGAATCATATCAGAAATTCAGAATGACAATGTAGTGTTGTGGTTAAGAACAATATAGACCTGGGTTTGACCTCTTATTAGCTGGACAAATTATTTAACTTCTTTAAGCCTCCATGTTTCCCTATGTGTAAAGCGAAGATAATAGTGCAGACTCATGAGGATTAAGCAAAGTAATCCAGGTTCAGTTTTCGTCTCAGGCTTGCCACAGGGCAAAATGTTTGTTGGGTGTAGTTGTTGTAACCATGTCTCAGTTCTGCCTATAACTAATTGTGTAGTCTGGGACTAGCTACTTACTTCTGAACTTCAATTTCCTCACCCATAAAATAAAAGATTGATAATAGAAAATGAATTGGTTCTGCCTAGATGTAAAAATGGCATACATGTAATAAAAATCTTATCCATTCTTAAAGACATTAGCTTACCTGCTACTTTCCCCTGTCACTTTGGCCATCTTCGCTCTCTAAACAGCAGTTTGAATCATGCACTCAGTGTGTGCTTCCTTGTATGATAGCTTTCTCTTGGTTTTGTTTTAACTTTTCAGAAAGAACAAAAGATTGGAAAATTATTTTAATGTTTTCTCTCTTTTTTCTTCTATTGCAGATAAAGGAGATGGGTGAGATGCATAGGGAACTCCACGGATAACTGCTGTAATTTGAATAGTAACTAGAAGAAGGGAAATTAGCAGATGGACTCAGATTACAAATGTATGAGTGTGGGACAGAGAAATCTTTGCAGACTATTTTATTAGTTAACATATATTTGTAATAGTGAAACCTGTACTCCAAATATAAGAGCTTGAAATTGACTTTACCAATCTTAAAATTGACCACAAGTGTCATGTACATGCAGTTCTGATAGTCCCAGAACTTGGGCTGCATAGTTGAAATTATTTATACACAACAGTGAAGAGTGTGCATTAAATATGCTTCCACAGTAGAGTTTGAATGACTGCCGACTCATCCATTTGTGATTGAAAGCTGCCTTCCTATTTACTTTTGAGTCTTGTACATAAAAGCCTTTTTTTATGAACTATGAAATAAACATTTTAAAACTGAATTTTCTTAACTTTGTTTGAATCATATAGAATCAAATTTCCTAGTATATACATAAGATAATAGTTTACGAAATGTTCTGAATGCTAACTACAAATTGGAGTTCTGCATGAGTCATGCATATTCAATATAAAATGTATAGCATTATGTAACCTCATAGAAAAATCAGTTTTATTCAGAATGAATCTAAAGATTCTGCTTTAGACAAATTGGCATTTTGGCAAATATACCTTGAAGGCAGAATTGATAGAAAATGTTGTGAACCATGAATTCTATGGTTGGTCAAGTTAGAAGCACCCGTTTTTCAACATGTATATAATGAATAATTATGGTACAAATATACAGGGTGGGGCAAAAGTAGGTTTATAGTTCATATGGAAAATAACACAAAAATTAATAAAGAATAATACAAGAATAAACTTTCACATACAACTATAAACATACTTTTGCCCCACCTGGTATTTTATATGAAGTTAAATATTTTCCTTTTGATAGGAAAATTTTAAAAATACTATGAAAATAACATGAAAGAAAATGTAAAAAGTATATTTAAGCATGATTTTTATCCCATCTGTAGTAGGTAGAATTCTAGGATGGTCCCCAAGATTTCTTACCCTGGATGTATATGCTCTATACTGTATACATCATTCCCAATATTAAATTACATTATATAGCAAAGGTGAAGGGATTTTGTAGATATAATTAAGAACCCTAATCAGTTGACTGAATTCAAAGGGAGGTTACTGTGGGTGGGCCTGACTTAATCAGATGATGCTTTTAAAAGAATGTCTAAAGGTGAACAGCAATAGCAGAGGTGCTCTCCTGTTAGCCTTAAAGCAGACTGCCATGTTGCAGAGAGGGTCACCTATCAGGAAACGCCCAGCAGACTCTCGGGGCTGAGGCCTCAGTCTCAGAGACATAGGAACTGAATTCTGCCAAAAACCAGTGAGCTTGGAAGTGACCCCAGCTCCAAATGACATCATAGCCCTGGCTGACATCTTCAGCAATCTTTAAGACCCCAAGAAAAGGACCCAGTTATGCTATACCTGGACTCCTGACCCACGGAAACAGATAAATGCTTATTGTCTTAAGATGCTAAATAGGGTAATTTCTTATACACTGATAGAAATGGACATAGTAGAAAGTGACAAGAACTTTAAAGACAATAGGAATAGCAGATGTAGGGAGCAGCCCCACTACCTTAGGGCTGAGATAGGGCAGCACCCAAGGAAGAGACCTTTAACTGCCCCTAAGCCCCACACATACCCTGGGCCCCAGAGTTTGAGGGAGAGACAGAAAGGTCGCTGCAGTATGCCACTGGCATCACTGGAAAGTCAGTCTTGTGAAACTTCATGAAAATCTTCCCTCTAGAATAGGAGTCATCAAACTATAGCCTACAGGCTGGCCCGTCACCAGTTTTTATACAGCCCAGAAGCTAGGATTGGTTTTTGCATTTTTAAATGGTTAGGGGGAAAAGAATATATTGTGATAAGTGAAAATTAGATGGAATAAAAATTTCAGTGTCCATAAATAAAGTTTTATTGTTTACATAAGGTGTGTGGCTTTTTCAAACTACAACGGTAGAGTTTAGTAGTTGTGACAGAACCTATCAAGGGGGTCTGTCCTTTCCAGAGAAGGTTTGCTGAACCGGGCTCTAGGGTGCTGGGGAAAGCTCTTTATAGGGAGATGTCTCACCAGACACCAAAGCCACTCTATAAAGCTACCTTTTATAGTTGGGGTGTGGGCAGGTTCTCAAGCTGCCGGAGGACCAGCATTGTGCTGGAGAAGCCACCCATGCTCTAAGGGCTGGATGATGGAGAAGTCCTGGGTCTGCAGGAGCTGGGCACTGGGGAAGCCAACCGTGCTGCAAGGGAAACTACACTCTCCTCTTGCAGTGTCTCTCCAGCGCCCTCTACTGACAAAGCTTCAGATCCATTTTTTTTTTTTAAATATTTATCTTTATTGATTTCAGAGAGGAAGGGCGAGAAAGAGATAGAAACATCAATGAGAGAGAATCATTGATCGGCTGCCTCCTGCACTCCCCCTACTGGGGATCGAGCCCACAACCTGGGCATGTGCCCTTGGCCGGAATCGAACCTAGGACCCCCCAGTCCGCAGGCCGATGGTTTATCCACTGAGCCAAACCAGCTAGGGCAGATCCATTTTTACAGAGCCGGCAAAAGGTGGATTTGGAGCTAAGTGGCACACTGTAACCCAATGCCCTCTACTTTCAGTCTGATCTCTAATAAAGCTACTCTTGCAAAGTTCAACACTGACCTGCTAATTGCCAGTGGCCTTTTTACCCCCAGTGTTTCATCATTTGATCTCTCCACAGCTTATCACCATGTTGACTGCTCCATGTCCTACCCCAGTATGTTGCTTACACATTTTCTCTGGCTTCATTGACCTTAGTCTCCTCTGGTTGTTTTCCTCTTCCCCCAACTCTGAAATACTGATGTCCTCAGGATTTATCTTTACTTTTATTTTTCCTCTTTTTTCTTCCTGGAGGATTTCAGCCATTCCCTTGTCTTAGCCTAGATCAGTGGTTGGCAAACTCATTAGTCAACAGAGCCAAATATCAACAGTACAACGATTGAAATTTCTTTTGAGAGCCAAATTTTTTAAACTTAAACTATATAGGTAGGTACATTGTTATTAACTTAATTAGGGTACTCCTAAACTGGCCTTTGCTAAAAATGTCCTCAGTCTGATTGAGGGTCCTCAGTCTGATTGAGGTACGTTCGCTGAGGTCGACCCCTTCCAACTCTCCCATCCACACTCGTCTTGTATACTTGTTTCGTCTATCTCCTTTCGTTCATCCTCTCTATATGTCCAAACCATCTCAACATACCTTTCTCAATCCTCGACACTAATCTTCTTTCACTCCACAACATTCCCTGTACGTGCGCACCCGCACATGGTATTTTGTGGAAGAGCCACACTCGAGGGGCCAAAGAGCTGCATGTGGCTCAAGAGCCACGGTTTGCCGACCATTGGCCTAGATGATAATAGAAATCTCATCTCCATTTCTGCTCTTCATCCTGAGCTCTACACTAAACTGTGTTTCACTTAACCAGCCTTTAATCTCACCATCTTTCTTCATAAACCTAGTGTGTCTCTTGTGTTCTCAGAATCAGTTAACGACATCACCAGGCATCAAGTCCCTCTTTTCTCTCTTACCTTCTCTGATCCTTTAATCATCGGGCCCTGTGATTCTCCCTCAGAAATAATGTTCCTCTAATGTACCTTCTCTTACACATTTTCACTGGTCTCTTAACTACCAAGCTATTCTCTCTCTAGCCCAAACCCCACATTGCTCCCAGAATTATTTGCCTAAAGCTGATCATAGCATTTTATACAACATGGGAATCTACTAGTCTCGCCTGCCAGAGGGGTATACAAGGCCTTTCACAGTCTGGCCCTATAGTGGGCACTCTTTCCCCTTTTGGCTGTCCAGTACCCCATCACCTCTTCAATTTGGGGAGAATTCTATGTATGGTATTAGTGAGAGACAGTTCTCTGCCTTTCTTTGCAGAAGTTTAAGCATAGAGATCCTCCCTCTGCTCTCAGTAGCCAGGGCACAGGGACCCTCATGTAGGACTTGGAATCTTAAGATAAAAAGAAGGAAAACAATTGAGAAAACACTCATGGGCACCAATGGGGTGAGACCAATGGCAGCCATAGGAGTGTTCCAGGGGTGGCATCCCAGCCCTTGGCCTCAGATGGTGTCATCTAGCTATGGTTGCTCTGTATGTTGCCTCCCTTGGTTCTTCTTTCCCCTCCACTATCAATTTTTGGTTCCAGACTTCATCATTTGCCTGGATTAATATAATTTTTGGCTTCTCTAATACCAAGCTCTTCCCACTCTCAAGCTTCTGTGTATACCTAGCATTCTCAGAACAATTGAAATCTGGTCACAATCGACTTTATTTTGCATTATACCCTCTACGTAGTCAAGGCCCAACTTAAGCCCCCTTTCTTCCATAAAGCCTTTCTTAACACATTAACCTTAGCTCTTCCTACTTCTTTCGATATGAAGGGGATCAGGATATGCCACCCCAAAACATGCCACTTTGGCATAAGGATTATTTTGACCTGAAAGCAATTGAGAATCAGCAGTTGCAGGAAAAGTTCTCTGCCCTCCCCTTACCTTTCTAAAAGCAGGGCATAGCCTGGCCGGTATGGCCCAGTGGTTGAGCATCAACCTATGACCCAGGAGGTCACAGTTCGATTCCTGGTCAGGGCACCTGTTGGGGTTGTGGACTCCATCCCCAGTAGGGGGCGTGCAGGAGGCAGCCAATCAATGATTCTCATCATTGATGTTTTTACTACTAGGTGGACGCTCAACCACTGGGCAACACTGGCTGGGCAAAAATATATATTTCTTAATACCCAACTCCAAGGACCCTTTTTAGTCCTCCTCTCTCTGAAACTGCAGCTTCTGACATGGTTGACAGCAGAGGGACAAGTTTGTGTTGGAGTCACAAGTGTTGAGAGGGAAGGGGAATTTTATTGCCCTAGATCCGTGGTCGGCAAACTGCGGCTCGCGAGCCACATGCGGCTCTTTGGCCCCTTGAGTGTGGCTCTTCCTAAGCCTTAGGAGTACCCTAATTAAGTTAATAACAATGTACCTACCTATATAGTTTAAGTTTAAAAATTTGGCTCTCAAAAGACATTTCAATCGTTGTACTGTTGATATTTGGCTCTATTGACTAATGAGTTTGCCGACCACTGCCCTAGATCATAGAGTTTGGCTGAGGGGAGGGAGAGTGGCGGGAAGTAGCATTGCTGAGTAGTCAAATGATGCAAATTTTGTCGGCTTCCTGCCTCGAAAGGTATTTTAATTTTAACATGTGGGTCAATGGTTTTTTAACTGAGTTGATAATCAGGCATTCCTAGGGAGCTTATTAAGAGATCCCAAGACCCCACCCACATTCAGAAATTCCAACCCATTGTATGTGGGTGGGACCTGGGAATTCGTTTGAAAACCCCGCCACCCTACTGGTCATTCTATTTGCTGAATCAGGGTTTGGGGCAGCTTCCTAGGCTTTCTTGGCAGAAGGGAAGCCAAATAGGAGAGTGTAATACTTTTCTAAGGCAGGTAACTGTGCAGGACAGGGCCTCATTCAGGTCTTTGATCAACATTTAAAAAAATTTCAACCCCACTTCCCCATCGTTTTTTTTTTTTTTTTTTAACTAAACGCTTATCCTCTAACATTTAGTTTACTTATTGTATTATCTAAAGCCATTCACTAGAATTAAGCACAAAGGCACTGTTTATTTTACTAGTAATCTTTAGATCCTAGAAGAGTCTGGTATATAAACATTTTCAAATTAATGAATCAACCAAGGAGTGAACTAAATGGCTAGTATGAAGCAATAAGGAGGTCGTGGAGAATAAACCTGTAATCTTATTATTTATTGATTTTAGAGAAAGTAAGGGAGGAAGAAACATCCATTTTTATTGTTCCACTTAAGTTATGCATTCATTGGTTGCTTCTTGTAGGTGCCGGGACCCTGGGGGTCAAACCCTCAACCTTGGCGTATGGGGAGGACGCTCTAAACTACTGAGCTACCTATCTGGCCAGGGCTTTAGATTTGTAATCTTGATGTTGGCAGTTTACTTAAAAAGGAAAAGGGAGGCAGTTGGGGGAGAAGGGAGCAAGTTTAAAAAACTACTGGGAATGGAGAAGACCAGTTTTTCCTTGTTTTCAAGTTTCTTTCTGATTCCACTTCCATGCTTCCGGGGACGTAAAAAAACGCAAAACCTGCCAGTACGTCCCACCTAATCGCTCTCCCTGGCTGCTGTCCATCCACCGGGACCCCAGCCCCTTGAGTCGAAAAAACCGGGAAGAAAACATTATCTTCTGGATGAGCGCCTGCCCTGTCCGCACACGACCTAGGCTCACGCAGGCGCAGTAGGCAGTCACCTGCGCGCGCGGGAAGCTGGGCCGCGTCCGTTTGTGATTGGCTGCGGCAGCGGACTCCCACCCACCCGAAACGCAGCGCCGGATGCTGATTGGTCGGGCTGCAGAGGCCGGACGCTGCCCGGGGGGCGAGGGAGGGGAGGCGGGAAACGGCTTGGTGGGTGCGGGGTCGCGCAGTTCCTCCGCGGGGCTGTGGAGAGGTTCGGCAATGGCGGTGCAGCCGAGGGAGACGCTGCAGCTGGAGAGCGTGGCCGAGTATGCGTTCGTGCGCTTCTTCCAGGGCATGCCGGAGAAGCCGAGCACCACGGTGCGCCTCTTCGACCGGGGCGACTTCTACACGGCGCACCGGGAGGATGCGCTGCTGGCCGCCCGGGAGGTGTTCAAGACGCAGGGGGTGATCAAGTACATCGGGCCGGCAGGTGAGGACTCGACGGCCCGGGCCGCAGGGACCCTGCGGAGGGGGCTCTGCTCAGGCAGTGGGCGGCCCGCGGGCTCGGGCGAGGAGGGCCCGGGGTTGGGGATGTGGGTGCCCCGTGCGAAATTGCACTTTTCTCCGGCCCCCGCCTGGCCGGGTGGGGCGCCCCCGCCCCGAGTCTGTTCCTCTGCAGCCGCCCCAAAGCCGAACTTACAACGAACACGTAGGGAGCGTTTTAATGGTTCGGTTTCACAGCATTCGTGTGTGTCTGTGCCCTCCGCCCCCACGTGGGTCCTGTGACTCATCGTAAGCAACGCCAAGTCTCTATAAACACGGGTTCAGAAGTGAGATTAGAGGTGGGTTTGGGAGACCATTTTATGTCAACACCGTTTTGCTCCCACTCGGCTTGTACCGCCGGAGCCTGGGAAGGACTGTTGGGAGCAGTGTTGCCAAGTGGTCAGGACCCGGTACTTTGTCTAGAGCCCGGTTACCTGCGTGAAAGTGTCCGCTCCTCAACGTATTAGCTGTGCCCGTGGGCTAGTCATGCCAGTTTGTGCCTCAGCTCAGCATCCAGTGCCCTCTGTAACTCGGCCCATCTCTCCAGCATCATCTCCCCGGAAAGCCACAAACTTCTCGCCCCGTGTGGGCTAGGTGTTCTGTACGTTTTATGCGGATCTCTTTCCTCCCTGACTCCATTGTGATGGTGGGAAGAGCATCGGGGGAGGTGGGGGTGGAGTAAGGAGGTGTGGATTTCTCCTTTTGCTGTTGCCACATGCAAATTGGATGTTCCGGACAAAAGATTCATTAGGTGGGGATTTCTTGAGTGCTGGCGTGTCAGCCAGGGTTGTGGACACCCGGAGTACATAGATGAAAAGGCAGTATCCCTGCCTTCCCAGAGCTCACTCTAGTGGAGCGCAAGGCATAAGTAATTACAATTCAAGGTAAAGAACTGGCCGTTGTATGACCCACAACAAGTTGTTGAAGAGGTATAGCGGCAGGAGTACCAAAGACTGGAGCCATCAGAAGAGGCAGTGTATGAGAGGCTAAATTCCACTCGAGCCTTGAAGAACAAGGACTTTATTTACCAGGGAGAGGGCCTGAGAAGAGGTAGATGGGTGTCGCAGGAGCAGAAAGTGATGAGCGAGGAGAGTGGCCCAGGTAGGTGGGGTCAGATGATAAAAGGCTTTTTATGTTGTGCCGCGTGAGATGCTAGGATTTTATGTTGTAGGTGGGCAGTGAGAGTTCTGAAGACTTAATTTAAGGTGGAGTGGTGTGGAGGATGGGGCAGAAGGAGCAATGTTAGAGGCATGGGGACCAGTTGAGACCAGCCAGAGGTAGTGTTACGGTGGCTTCATAGTTAATGACGGTCTAAATTACTTTCCAGGCTTGAAGTGATGATATGCTTCCTTATATTCTAGGCTAGTACACTTTTCTTGTCTTTGCTTTTTTTTTTTGGTGTGGTTTAGAATAATTTAAGCATTTAAAATATGTAAAGTTCTAAATGTACTTGTATGTTTGTATAAATTGGATAACTGATTTTTCTAAGTACCTGTTAATACAAATAGTTGGTGGTGGTTGTTTTTTTTTGTTTTTGTTTTTTTGTCTAATTTAGATTATGAAAGGAATAATGGATGGATGCTAAGCATTACATCCATTTATTGGGAAGGAAATTTAGTATGAGCATCCAGGTATCTTTAATATTGGAGTGTAGATTTTGTTTTTTTGAAGTACAATTTCCATTTATTTTTTCCCCCAGAGAACTTTCCACTCCTTAAAGACTTAGCTCCTTACATGGGCTTTTGGTGGAGGTCGTGGGGCAGCACCCACAGGTCTAAATCGGGGTGGCGGGTGTTCGGTCCTTCCGGGCTTCACGAGAACAATTCCTGGCTACCTTGCTGTGAATGGCATAGCTCACACAAGTAATTTAGTTTCACATACAGCTTGGGAAGCACATAGGCGTCGAATGTCCCTAACGGCTGCGGCCTCTACTATGTTTCAGATGACAGACTTCTTAATGGCCTTGTCCTTGGGCACACACCAGGCAGTTGGTGCAAGGAATAGCTGCACATGGCCTCGGCCTTTTTTGGCACGGCCATTATTCCTTCTTTTCTTGATCATCTTGGAAATGAGGACCCGAGAGAGCTAGATTTTTTTTTTTAACATAATTTTCCTTTTGTTGACCATGAAAGTTAAAATGTTGGTTTTTGCCAAGGACATTTCCAAGAATAGAATAACCTAGAAAGTCACCTCATCTTAATCCTATTAAGAATGTGGTTAAGGTGATTAGAAGTGAATGTGAGGCCTGGGCCAGGTTGCTCAGTTGGTTAGAGCTTGTCCCGATACCCCAAGGTTGTGGGTTCGATTCCTGGTCAGGGCACATACAAGAAGCAACCAATCCTATATAATAAAAGTGTAATATGCAAATTGTCTGACCGGGAGTTTGACCGCTCGCTATGACATGCGCTGACCACCAGGGAGTGGCGCAGAACATGGCAGGCAGTGGCAGCACTGCCGGCGTGATGGGCCCCAGCAGGACCGCGGTGGGATGGTGGAGCAGGTGAGCAGGTGGTGCCAGGCCAAGGTGGGTGCGAGCGCCCTGCCGATTGCCCTGCAGATGGTGACCAGTGGTGGGGGGAAGGGCTGCTGCCTGGCTCCCAAGCCCTGAGGGAGCCCGATGGGGGGGGCCCTGATCTATCGCTCCACCCCCCAGGCGTGATGGTTGAATAGGTGAGGGGGCGGTGCCAGGCCATGGCCGGGTGCCAGGTGGGGCTGTGGGGCTGTGAGGCTTGGGGTGTGAGGTGGGGCCAGATTCCCACAGGCTACTGGGTCGGGGGGGGGGGGGGGGACGACGAATTCGTGCACTGGGCCTCTAGTGAATGCATAAATAAGTGGAACTTCAAATCGATGTCTCAATGTCATTTTCTCTCCCTCGCTCCCTCCCTCTCTCTCTCTCTCTCTCCCCCTCTACTTTCTCTCTCTCTAAAAATTAATGCATTTTAAAATTACTCCATTAAATAAAGAGAAGTGAATGTGAGTTATTCCCAAGGTTCTATTTCTTAGAGGTTTATGTCAAGGCACATTATAGGTTAAGGATTGTCCTAACATTTATTTGATTAGGTTAATAAGAGTTCTAAATGATGGGTAAATTACTAGGAATTGGCTGAAATAGCTGAAAAAGGGAAAGTCTCAAAAAAAGTATCTTGGATCCCAAAAGCTGATGTTTTGCAGTTTTTATTGTCCAAGGTAATATTTTTTATAATGTATGTTGATGTCAGGCTGCCAAAGTTACTTGTTTGTTGTTACTTGTTTCTTTACTATAGTTTAATATTATACCACCTGGGTAAAGGGTTAACAAAACCTTTTTCCTTGCTGCTCTGGAAATCAGATACGGTTAAGAAGGTTAGCCTGTTTCTGGGCAGCATTGCTTACTGCAAAAATGACCCCAGATAGGTAAATGACATCTGTACTCTAGAAACTATAAATACCTGGTGAGGATCCCTTGCACTCCCAGGCTTGACAAATTTTGGACCTGTCACCTTTCCCTACATTCTTTAGCAGTCAGTCTTGCTTCTGACTATTGAAAATAGATATCATTGGCCCTGGCCAGATAGCTCAGTTGGTTAGAACATTGTCCCCTGCTGGGGTCCAATCCCAGCGGGTCCAGGGGTCCCCAAAGGTGTGGACGGAGTCGGCGAAGAAGGAATGACACGAAGACAGCCTTCAGTTGATCAGCAGCCTAGTCAGGACCTCTAGCCAGGATCTCCAGCCAAAGTTCTGGTCGGAGTTCTGGTTAGGAACTGATCAGGATCTGATGTTTATTGTCTTGTTACATCCATATTTATACCAGCCGATTTTAATCCTGTCAATTTCTATTACAAAGGTTAGGGCGTTTCTTATCTCCATTCCAGGGAGTAAAGATTATGTAGCTTAACTACCCTCCTGGCACTTAATTAAGGGGTTGTATCCCCTCCCTAACCTCAGGGAAAGATCCCCACCTGGGGAAACAACCTTTCTCGGAGAGGTGACCTTGGTTAAAACACATGGCGCTAAAGAGAGCAAACATATTAAGAACAATATGCTATATACGCCAGGTCCCTTGAAACATATGCTGTGCAGATGTTTCTTTCCTGCAGCGACTGTGTCAAGCAGCAAGGATGGACGGGCTCCTGGCAGTCCCCGATATACCAAGGTTGTGGGTTTGATCCCCAGTCAGGGTACATACAAGAAGCAACCATAAATAAGTGGAACAATAAATTGATATTTCTTTCTCTCCCTTTCCCTCTCTCCCTCCCTCCGTTCCCCCTCTCCCTCCCCCCCCCTCAAATCAATAAATAAAAATTAAAAAAATAAAAGAAAATAGATATCATTAGAAGAGAAGCTCTCAATTTCTTGCCCTCGAAGTTATAACATGTTTGTTGAGCTGTCGTTCACATACAATACTGTTCACCCACTTAAAGAACAGGATGGAGCAAAAGGAGGTTTACCATTGTTAGTACAAGAAACAGAGCTTATTTTGTATTATTATTTCTTAAGGGTTGTATTATTTTCCATATGAAAAACTGTAAACCTACTTTTGCCCACTCTACACAGTTCACTGGTTTTTAGTATATTCACAAAAGGAAGCAACTATTACACAACAAATTTTAAAACATTTTCATTGCCCCCCAAAAGAAACCCTGTATCCATTAACAGTCACTCCCCCTTATCCCCAATCCTTCCAATCCTTGGCAACCGCTAATGTACTTTTCATGTCTAGATTTGCTTATTTTATTTTTTATTTATTTATTTTTTTAAAAATATATTTTATTGATTTTTTACAGAGAGGAAGGGAGAGGGATAGAGAGTCAGAAGCATCGATGAGAAACATCGATCAACTGCTTTTAAGTATGTTGATTTTTTTTTTTTTTTTTTAGAGAGAGAGGAAGGGACATCTATCAGCTGCCTCCTACATGCCTCCCACCGGGGATTGAGCCTGAAACCCAGGCATGTGTCCTGACTGGGAATGGAACCAGTGATCTCTTGGTTCATGGGTCGATGCTTAATCACTGAGCCACACCACTAAGGCCTGACTTTTTTCACTTGACATTATTTTATGGATGTACCATATTTCGATCAATTGATGGACACTTGGGTTATTTCTTTTTTGTTGTTAATCCTCACCTGAGGTTATTTTTTGCATTAATTTTTAGAGAGAGTGGAAGGAAAGGAGGGAGGGAGACAGAGAGGGAGAGAGAAAGAGAGAAACATCGATGTAAGAGAAACTCATGGATGGTTGCCTCCTGTACATGCCCCAACCTGGGTCAGGGATTGAACCTGCAATCCCTGCAAGGTGCCCTTGATTGAAATCAAACCCGAGACCCTTCAGTGCATGGGTCGACAGAGCCTCCACATTATTTTTTAAATATTAATGTTATTAATTTTTATTGAGAGGAAGTGAGAGGGATAGAGAAATCGATGAGAGAGAAACATCATTGATTGGCTGCCTCCTGCACACCCCCTACTGGGGATCAAGCCCATGACACAGGCATGTGCCCTAACTGGGGATTGAACCATGACCTGGACACTCAACCAGATTGAGCCATGGCCGGGCATCCAGGTTGACATCCACATTCTTCTAGAAAAAGAATGTTGCACCAACCTGAGGGTATTCTTTCTGCTATAACCAGGTGGAGGCTGGGTAGCTTTCTCTTCTTGTTCCTCTTATTTCACACCAGGAGATCAGTCCTACTTCCCAGCTGTTCTGACTGAAAGCATATGGTCTTAGCTCTTTTCCAGAAGTAGCTGCATTTCAGGTGCTTCTTGGTAAATATGACTTAAAATGCATTGCCATCCAATGTGTCTCAAAACCCCTTTGAGAGTAGTATCTTGGGAGGATAACGTTGGAGGTTGGGCAACTTAATCTGTAGGTTAGTAATGGAGGTAGAGGAGGCCTTGGGAGGGAGGGGAATCACCTATTCATTGCCTCCTTTCCCCACCCACTGTTAAGACATCACCACAGTTGTGAGCCTGTGTTCTGTTAAATGTGTCAGTAAAAAGACAACTATTGTTCTAGGTACTTGACTCGGGGCCAAGCAGATACTATTGATGTGCAAAGTAGTCAGGTGTAAGAATGGGGAGTGGTGATGCTTGCAGATCTGAGAGTGCTTGTTCATCCTGTGATAAGTATTCAAATTCAAATGCTGGCATATCTAACTGGACTGATTATGTAAGAGCTGTTAAAGAATTATGCCAGGTCAGTGTTTTTTTTTCCCTCCCCAGAATTGTTTTTGCTGGGTTGCACTTTATATTTTGCCTTAAAAATTGAAGGATGATATGAAAAACACTGTTTTGAAACTCATTGCCATATTTGCTAGAAGTTGCTGACTATATTCACAATGGTATTTTTAAGTGTTTCTGGGAGAAATTCCTGTTTGGTTTTGTATTAACTCTGGTTCAGTGCTATTCTCGAGCAAGTTTTTTTTTTTTTGGATGTTTCATCATAGGAATACCTATGTGGAATTCATCTAGATGGGCTGATAGGGTTTGCCAATCATTCTGGTTTGCCTAGGAATGAGGGTGGCTTCTAGGATGCTGAACTTTGAGTACTAAAACTGGAAAAGTCTTGGGCAAACCAGCATGGTCCCCCTATGTTTTAGGCAAAAACAGGGAAGAATTAAAATGGAGCCTCTCGTTTCACCTTGTGGTTCTGAATCTGAGTATTAGTTGGGAGATGTGAGTCTGCTGCAACCTGGATAGGCCTTAATTCCTGCATATGCCTGTGAGAATGTGAGTACATGCCATGTTGAATATGATTCTAGAGTAAATATAATTTTCATTCAACCTGATTTTTTTCTTTTTTCAACTTGTTTTTTAAAAACATATATTTATATTGATTTCAGAGAGGAAGGAAAAGGGAGAGATAGAAACATCAGTGATGAGAGAGAATCATTGATTGGCTGCCTCCTACACTTCCCCTAGTGGGGATTGAGCCTGCAACCGGGGCATGTGCCCTGAATCGAACCAATTGAACCGTGACCTCCTGGTTCATAGGTCATGCACAACCACTGTGTTAGGCCAGCCGGGCTCAAGCTTCTTTTTTTAATTAAAATTTTTATTTATTGATATGAGAGAGAGATTGATTGATTTGTTGTTCCACTTATTGATGCATTTTATTGGTTCACTAGAGGCCCGGTGCACGAAATTCGTGCGGGGGGGGGGGGGGCGTGCCTCATTCCAGCCTGTGCCCTCTTGCAGTCCGGGACCCATCAGGGGATGTCCGACTGACATGCGGAGCGGGCCTAAGCCGGCAGTCGGACATCCTTTGCACTGCCGTGTAGGTGGGAGAGGCTCCCGCCACTGCCGCTACACTCGCCAGCCGTGAGCCCGGCCTCTGGCTGAGCGGCGCTCCCCCCGTGGGAGTGCACTGACCACCAGGGGGCAGCTCCTGCATTAAGCGTTTGCCCCCTGGTGGTCAGTGCACATCATAGTGACTGGTCGATTTGCATATTAGCCTTTTATTATATAGGATTCTTTTGTGTGCCCTGACTGGGGATTGAGCCTGCAACCTTGGCACATCTAACCAACTGAGCTAGCCAACAAGGGCTTAAAGCTTCTTTTTGAAAAATCTGCACAGTTGGAAACTCTGGGCAAAAATATCCCTGCACTTCAGCAGTGGGTTGGAGCTGAGTAGCTGCTCTCAGACCTAGTGAGTCTAGATTCCTTTTTTACCTGATGTACTTTTCTCCTTTTGTCAGTTCTCACCATCCCATATGGTCTTTGTTGTAATTCATCCTTTGCTAATTTGTTACCTGCCTGATCCCCTGGCATGCGTGCCAAACATGGCACACCAGTAACTTTTGCTGGCACGTGAAACCCTCTCTTATAATCTTCCATTTACAATTTTTTTCTTAATATCGACTTTTTTATTTTTCAGATAAATTCAGTGTAGGTGCATCTTAGATAAATATATAATTTTACATAACATGTATACATTAAAAATAAATGTATTTTTCATCATCATATACTGTGTTTTTGTCGCTTGAATGAATTTTATTATTTCTTCAAGGTTCTTCACATACGCACACCTTAAGAGATATCAAGTAGGCGGAACATGTTCTCAAAAAATTAGGGTTGGCATGCACAAGAATTTTGAGTCAGAGATTGCTGGGTTTGGCATGCACTCACAAAAAGTTTGCCCACCCCTGTTATAGATCAAGCATGTTAAACTCACGGCCAGTGGGCTTAGCTGTGGCAACATTGATATTTTGGACGGAATAATTTGTTGTTGTGAGGGGTTATCCTTTGTATGGTTAACAGCATCCCTGCTTCTACTCACTAGATTCCATTAGTGTTCCCTTCCCCTAAATTGTGACAACCCAAATGTTCCCCAGACATTGCCACATGTCTGCTAGGGGAGCCAGATCACTTCTTGTTGAGGATCAATGATCCAAGATAAAGACCAGAAAATTTGAAAACTATGTTGACTGGATAGGGGGGGAAAGTATATGCATTTGTACTTTATGGATGGTGGTGTTAATTGGCATAGCCAACCAGGGGGATAGTCTGGTGATATTTATAAAAATCACACATATCCTTTGATAAAATCCAATTTTAAGACTTTAATCACAGATAGACTCACATGTTTGGAGCGTGTAGCACAGACAAGGCTGTTCATATAGCAGTTATAATAACAAAGGCTAAAACCTATATGTCTGTGCATCAGTAAGAGACTAAATTATAGAACGTTCTTAGAGTCATGGGATTGTTTGCAGCTCCAAACTAAAAGAAGCTGATTAAGTATTGATGGAACAATCTTCAAAATATATTAAAGTTAAAAACAACATCGAGATACAGAACAGTGTGTGTAATAATAACTATTTATGTAAAAGGAAAAAAGTAATGCTTTATTTATATTTGCTGTGTGTGCATGTGCTACATTTGAGAATATCCTATATAATAAAAGGGTAATATGCAAATCGACTAAATGGCGGAATGGCTGGTCACTATGATGCGCACTGATCACCAGGGGGCAGACGCTCAACGTAGGAGCTGCCCCCTGATGGTCATTGCGCTCCCACAGGGGGAGCGCCGCTCAGCCAGCCCAGAAACCAGGCTCATGGCTGGCGAGCGCAGCAGCGGAGGCCTCCGCAACAGTGCTAAGGATGTCCGACTAAGCCGTCAGTTGGACATCCCCCAAGGGCTCCTCGACTATGAGAGGGCGCAGGCCAGGCTGAGGGACACACACATACACACACACACACACACACACACACAGTGCACCAATCTCATGCACCGGGCCTCTAGTATATTTATAAACTGATAACACTATGCTGGTGACCTGGATGTGTAAGGGACAGTGGTGAAAAGGAAACTACTGCACCTTTTTGAACCTTTGAATTTTTAGCTATGTGAATATATTATCCAGGGCATTTTATAGTGCATAACGACTAATTTTTATGAACCTTTTGAAAAATTAATTCCATTCCATACAAATACTATATAGTTATTATATGGCTTGTGTTCAAAATTGTGAAAAATTATAAGAAAGAACAAGTAAAGTTAGCTATGTATTTTTACTCGTTGTTTTCTCTTTATATCTTCTCAGTTTTTAATTTTAATTTACAGGCTTCACAGAAGCAGAAGGCTATGTCTGTTCACCATTTTAGAGAGAGGAAGGGAGAGAAATATATAGATAGAAACTTTGATGAGAAACATCATTGATCGACTGCCTCCTGCACTTCCCCTATTGGGGATCGAGCCCAAAGCCCAGGCATGTGCCCTGAGAATCAACCAGTGAACCTCTTGGTTCTTGAGTCAGTGCTTGGCCACTGAGCCACACAGGCTGGGCTCTATTCACCATTTTATACTTCTCATTTACCAAAATCCTGAGGACATACAATAGGTGCTTTATTGAATGAATGAATTACTGAGAGAACCGTGTAGTTTTGGGGGGGATATATTGTGTTAGGTACTTGGAACACATTACTTCAAATTCTCAAATTTGTAACATTTTTAATATTTTTCTTTAGGAGCAAAGACTCTGGAGAGTGTTGTGCTTAGTAAAATGAATTTTGAGTCTTTTGTAAAAGATCTTCTTCTAGTTCGGCAGTATAGAGTTGAAGTTTATAAGAATAGAGCTGGAAATAAGGCCTCCAAGGAGAATGATTGGTATTTGGCATTTAAGGTAATTATCTTATTTATTTACTTATTTATTTATTTTTAAGCATAGAAAAAATTAAAGTCTAAGGAGATTCTTTATGTTTTAATATTTTAACCAGGTGTGATAGTAAAATGCTTTGAGAAATTTTAATTTTTAGCATGTGATTTTTTAAAAACTATAGTTTAAAAGTAACTCAGAAATTCAGTAAATCCTTGTAAATATGAACACTGATCTTTGTCACTGTTCCTGAAAGATAAGTAATAAATAGCTGTTACATAAAGAATACAGCATTAAATAAAGATTTGATTTTACTGTCTGTGAAGTAATTTTACACAAATTTACAGTATTCCAAATATCTCACTTATACACATTTGTAATGTGTTTGTATCTTTGTATGTGCCTTTCTCCCATTAGATTGCAAGTTTTTGTAAGTCTGGGACTTTAATGGTGATCATGTTCTGTAACCCAGCAAACGTATGACTCTTTGTTGTTACTGAGTTCTATGAGGAATGAGATAGAAAACATCCTTTGTGGTACCCTCCATTTTTTATTAAAATCTTTCAAGATATAGGCTAAAACTCTTTTTTTTTTTTTTAAATATATTTTATTGAACTTTCACAGAGAGGAAAGGAGAGGGATAGAGAGCTAGAAACATCGATGAGAGAGAAACATCTATCAGCTGCCTCCTGCACGCTCCCCACTGGGGATGTGCCTGCAACCAAGGCACATGCCCCTGACCGGAATCGAACCTGGGACCCTTGAGTCCGCAGGCCGACACTCCGTCCACCGAGCCAAACCGGCTAGGGCTAGGCTAAAACTCTTAAGTAAAAGACCCACTTCTTTTAGTAAGCAATGAAAATTCCCATAGTGTAGAATGCTAAATTCTCTCAGATATAATCTTCAGTAAATGTCTAGTTTTACAAATGGAGTGGGGTTGGGAGGGGTAATGAAATGAAGGTTGAAAAATATTACATTTGAAGCAGCACCAACATCAAATGTTTAAATATTACATTAAACTCCACAAGAAAAAAACTCATAGAACTTTTAAAAAAAAAGTATCTTAAGCCTGCCTGGTGTGGCTCAGTGGTTGAACATCAATCTATGCATTAGGAAGTCACGGTTCAATTTCCGGTCAGGGCACATGTCTGGGTTGAAGGCTCAATCCCTAGTAGGGGGTGTGCAGGAGGTGGCTGATCAATGATTCTCATCATTGATGTTTCTACCTCTCCTCCCTTCCTTCTGAAATCAATAAAAATAAAGAGTCGTAAGTTTAAGTGATTACTATGGCTATCAGTTGGTCACACCTCAGTCCTTTATGTCATCAGAATCTTTCAAGATGAACTGAAAAAATTTTTTTAAATTATTGATTTTAGGGAGAGAGAAAGAGAAACATTGATTTGTTGTTCCACTTAATTGTGCATTCATTGTTTGACTCTTGCTTGTGGCCTGACTGAAGATTGAACCTTAAACCTTGGCGTATCAGGACAATGCTCTTATTAACTGAATTACCCAGTCACAGGGCAAGATGAATTCTTCTTTTTTTTTTTAATTGTCTAAAGTTTTACATAATCTTCTTTTTCCCCAATTGAGCCTCCCCCCCTCCCCCAAGCCATTACCACCCTGGGCAAGCCCCCACCGCCCCAGTGACTGTCTCCATTGGTTATGCTAATATGCATGCATACAAGTCTTTTGGTTGCTCTCTAACCACGCCCCCCCCCCCATTTGTCTCTAGATCAATCTATTCTTGTTCAAGATGAATTCTTTTTACTTTTTAAGGGAGAAGGGAGGATGTTAAAATAAGTATCTTTATCAGGTTTAAAAGGTGTTCATCCTGACTTTTAAGAAATTCAGATCGAAAACTGCTATTTTTAGCTTACTTATTGATTCTATTGTAAAGTATTAGTGATATTTAAAATAGTTGATCTGTGATTTTCTTTCCATGTTCTCAGTAGTTTGTATGTTCAGATATTACCAATCATGTCATTTTTCATCTTCAAGAATCTAATTTTATTAGCTACTGGTTCACTTTTAAGTGTATTTAAAGTGTGCTTCATAAGCTGTGTGTGTAAATTCAAAGCTTGTATGTGAAAATAGGATGTTTACATTTATGATTGAATTGGTGCTTTTTAAAAAATATCGATAATTTTTCTTTTTTGATCCAGATTTTAAACCATAGTACAGGAGATTTAGAATCATATTGTGAAAAGATAAATGATTATGATGCCAACCACATTTAAGAACAATTGATGGCTACTGGTTGCTTTGACTATCACTGAGCCCATTTGAACTATTTGTAACTAGCTCATGTTTTATTACCATGGTTGTCAGTTGCCTCAGAATGCCTCTGGTTGAGGTTTATAGTGTCACCACAGACTTGTCCAGTCAAAAGCAAAGAAACTTGACACTAATTAGTCTATGCAATCTTAAAGAGCTATTTCTAATCTTTCTGAAGTATTGAAAATAGGTCAAGGACCCTTTATTTGGAAAATCACTGATCCAGAATAATCTGCATTTTACACATAGTATATTGATACAGAGAGACTTTTCAAAGTCAGTATTTAAGCTAAATAATAACTGCTCTTCTATGTGGAATAGCTACTTAGTGAAAATACTGATATGTGCAACCCATGGGTAGTTTGGCAGAATGTAGAAATTTAAGCCTAGCATTGACAGGATGATCACTTTGGGTTCCTTAATGATTGTGTGTGTATATAAACTCAGTTGCCAAATTACAAACTGAAAATCACTTGATACAATTAATTTTAGATATGTCCAAGTGCTCTGAAAATATGTGGAAAAGTATGGGTACTTTATTGAACATTGGTGATAATTATTGGAATATATGGTTATAAGCTTTTTTTTGTGTGTGTAAAAATCATTTTGTTAAATTCATCCAGGTTGGGTAATTCTTGTTTGCTAGTAAAATTTTAAAGTACATCCAATAGTTTCTTAAACTTTTTCTTTGTTATTGCTTAGGCTTCTCCGGGTAATCTTTCTCAGTTTGAAGATATTCTCTTTGGTAACAATGATATGTCAACGTCCATTGGTACCGTGGGTGTTAAAATGTCTACAGTTGATGGCCAAAGACAGGTTGGAGTTGGGTATGTTGACTCCATACAAAGGAAGCTAGGACTGTGTGAGTTCCCCGATAATGATCAGTTCTCCAATCTGGAGGCTCTCATGATTCAAATTGGACCAAAGGAATGTGTTTTACCAGGAGGAGAGACTGCTGGAGACATGGGGAAACTGAGGCAGGTAAGAGACTTGGTCTAGTGACAGAGGTGAAACCAAGCCTAAGAAAGGCTCTAATTAACATGATATTATTTAAGGAAAAGAATAATTTAAAAGTGTCTAATTTCAATAATGCTTTATTTTGAGGAATGTCTTGATTTTTATGTTTGACAGAAATTTTGTGTTTAATGGGACTTTAGAATAAGCTGTTTTTTATTTAAGACTTGGTCTACTTCAGATCATTTCCCCTCTCTTCCTCCCTCCCTCCTTAAAGAGTAACAGAATGGGAGCCATAGAGGGTTCAAATCAACTCACAATGCTTTCACAGTTGAGGGGAAAAACAAGGTGATTTTAAAAACTCGACAGTTTATTATTGTATCTCTCATGGATTTATCAAATAAATACGATGCAGTTCTTCAGGACTATTATTATTTTTAAATTTTATTTATTTATATTTTTTTCCATCACAATTTATCCCCCCTACCTCCCTTATTTCCACCCCACCCCCCCTTTCCCTCACAGTCACCACACTGTCAGGATTATTAGTATTTATTTTTTTACAGACTTTAAAAATTTATTTTTAGAGAGAGCGGAATGGAGAGGGAGAGAGAGAGAGATCAATGTGAGAAGGAATAATCAATCAGCTGCCTCCTGCACACACCCCTACCAGGGATTGAGCCTGTAACCCAGGCATATGCCCCGACCAGGAATCGAACTGGCAACCTTTCAGTGCATGGGATGACACCCAACCAACTGAGCCATACCAGCCAGGGCAGGATTTTTTTTGATAGTTCAGGTGGAACTGTAGCTGATTTTTAAAAAATTTAATTAATTTATTTTTATTGTCTAAAGTTTTACATAAGTCTCCTTTTCCCCCAATTAACGCCCCCCCCCCCAAGCCATTCCCACCCCGGGCAAGCCCCCACTGCACCAGTGTCTGTGTCCATTGGTTATGCTAATGTGCATGCATACAAGACCTTTGGTTGCTGTTTATCCCCTCCCTCCCCTGCCTAGCTGATTTTTTAAACAAAATTTTGATTGTGCCATTTGTATAAGTGTATGGTTTATTAGATATTTCTTAAGGGCTGTTGTATTGCCCAAGGGTTCTTTTATTTTTGTGGGCCTCAAATACCATAAGAACTGGGCATTTTTAGCATAGATAGTATCTAAACAATTTTCTAAGAGTATTACTCTGTTAAGATTTTTTTACCTTTGGGAATATTTTTTAAAAGCTTTATGTGAACATAATTTTAAATATCCAGAGAAACATCGATCAGCTGCCTCCTGCACACTCCCCACTGGGGATGTGCCCGCAACCAAGGTACATGCCCTTGATTTCAGAGAGGAAAGGAGAGAGAGATAGAAACATCAATGATGAGAGAGAATCATTGATCGGCTGCCTCGTGCAATTTTCTAAGAGTATTACGCCCACAACCTGGGCATATGCCCTTGACTGGAATTGAACCTGGGGCCCTTAAATCCCCAGGCCGACGCTCAATCAACTGAGCCAAACCAGCTTGGGCTAGTTTATATATTTTTAAAATACTTGTTAATACATATATATTTTAGCAATATCTTGCATGTAGTATGAAAATTTAAGGTGGGTTAATAATTTGTTAGATATTGTCACTTTATATTTGTCAGTGTTACAGTTTTCCTTTTCTTACAGCTTTTCTCAAAGTAATTTAAAATATTTCTTGTAAAATAGGTTATTCAGAGAGGAGGAATTCTGATCACAGAAAGAAAAAGAGCTGACTTTTCCACAAAAGATATTTATCAAGACCTTAACCGGTTGTTGAAAGGCAAAAAGGGAGAACAGGTGAATAGTGCTGTCTTGCCAGAAATGGAGAATCAGGTATGTGAATTACAATGTGAATTTGTCCTAATTTTAATAGTGACTTTTTAAGAAGGCTACTTCTGTCACATTTATCTCAAACCTAAACTGTGGGTCACAGATATTAAGCTTATTTTTATGATGAAGCTTGAGAAAAACTCAAGGAAATGACTAGAAAATTTTAAACATAACCTTAAACATAATTCTATAATATTTACAGAAATATCTCTGGGACAAGGAAGACTTTTATTGGATTCATGTGAAAGAGCCTGATTACTGTCACTTAAGTGTGTGAGAAAGCTTGTTGCCTAGAGGGGGGGAAAGACCTATCAAAGCTTTATAATTTACAAGCTGTAGAATCATTTATAAATTACTTCTGAGAGGCAGTTTCATTACATGCTAAATAAGGTTAAAAATACCAGTCTTTAAGGATTGTTATGGAGATTAGAAAGTACAGGGGTGAAAATATATACAGCACAAAATAATTGCATAATAAAAATTACATTTAAACAAGTTGGCTCAAAAATTGGCACTAGTTATAATGTTTTCAGTGGTAGAAATGAATATGCATGATAATGTAATTTATGGCATTTTCAATGGTTAAAGTTTATGTTACTGTTCAACTCTTTGAGGTGGGTATGGCTTGGGAGAGGTATTTTTATGGTAAAATATTGGAAGCTCTTGACAAGATGTTTGTGGAGTAAAATGAAGTAAAATGGAAAATTCTGTTGTATATTTAAATAAGACAGAACAAACTTTGTAATTTTCAAAGTAGATTTCAAACTCGAACGACCTGAGACTGTTATGACTACCATGATTTTGCAGTGATTATCAGCTAATAGTTTGGTCCTTATAAACTAAGTTTATCCTTTTTACCTTTTTTTGGTGACATAATGAAAAGCCAGTATGGATGAGCAATAATTTCAATATTAGAGAAACTTATCTCTCTGTTGAAAATATGAAGAAGCTTTTAGGGTACAAGAAACTTTTTATCTGTGTCTTCTGGTGACAGGAAATTCTTGTGGCAACCTTATACATTTGTTAGAGTTTGGCAAGGGCAGAAAGATAACTATGTTATCAATTAGGAAAAATATGTTCATTTATAATGAATCTAGTATCAAGTATATTTCAATAAGTAGAATTTGTCTTTGGGCTATCATTTGCTCTGCTGAACTTCTTATTTTATGTTCAGTACCGTTACACCTTGGAGATATTGCAGGTTCAGTTTAGACCACCACATAAAGTGAATATGTGAAAAAGTGACTCTCACATTTTTTTGTTTCCCATTGCTTATAAAAGTTATGTTTACACTGTAGTCTATTAAGTGCACTATACTCTATATAGAGTATAGTTTACACTATACTCTAGTCAATTATACCTAAAAATAGCACATACCTTAATTAAAATATACTTTATTGCTAACATGCAATATTGCTATTATTTGAGCCTGCAGGGAGTTGTAATCATTTTGCTGGTGGAGGGTCTTGCTTTGATTTTGATTGCTGCTAACTGTGACTGTTGAAATTTCTTAAAATAAGAACACAATGAAGTTTGCCACATTGATTCACTTTTTCTTTCATTAATGATTTCTCTGTACCTTGCAATACTATCTGATAGCACTTTACCCCCAGTAGAACTTCTTTCAAAATTGGAGTCCTTTGCTGTCATTTTAACAGTCTTCCCAGCATCTTCACCAGGAGTAGGTTCCATCTCAAGAAACCATTTTGTTTGCTCATAGGTAAGAATCAATTCCTCATCTGTTAAAAGTTTCATCATGAGATTGCAGCAATTCAGTCACATCTTCAGGCTCCACTTCTAATTCTAGTTCTGTTATTTCCACCACATCAGCAATTACTTCCTCCACTGAAGTCTTGAACTTTTCAGTCATCCTTGAGTTTGAGTCATCCTTCCAAACTCCTGTTAATGTTTATTTTCACCTTTTCCCATGAATTAGGAATGTTCTTAATGATATTTAGAATAGTGAGTCCTTTCCAGAAGGCTTTAAATGTACTTTGCCTAAATCCATCACAGGAATCATTATTAATGGCAGCTATAGCGTTATGAACTGTATTTCTTAAATAATAAGACTTGAGAGTTGAAAATATTCTTTAATCTGTAGGCTGCAGAATGAATGTTGTGTTAGGCATAAAAACAAAATCAGTCTAATCAGTATACGGCCATCAGAGCTCTTGGGTGACGAGGCGCATTGTCAGTGAAAAAAAAAATAATATATATACATATATATATATTTTTTTTAATGTTTTTATTGATTTCAGAGAGAAAGGGAGAGAGAGGGATTGATAAAAGCATCAATGATGAGAGAGAATCATTGATCAGCTGCCTCCGGCATGCCCCCTACTGGGGATTGAGCCCGCAACCTGGGCATATGCTCTCAACTGGAATGGAACCTGGGACCCTTCAGTCTGCAGGCTGACACTCTACCACTGAGCCAAACCGGCTAGGGTAGCAGTAATATTTTGAAACGAATCTTTTTTTCCCCTGAGCAATAAGTCCCAACAGTGACTTAAAATATTCAGTACAGGTGTGCTGTCATCCAGGCTTTGTTGTTCCATTTTTAGAGCACAGGCAGAGTAGATTCAGCATAATTCTTAAGGGCCCTAGATTTTCAGAATGGTGAATGAGCATTGGCTTCAACTTAGTCACCAGCTGCATTAGCCCCTAACGGGAGTCAGTGTGTCCTTTGAAGCTTTGAGGCCAGGCATTGACTTCTCTCTATCTATGAAAGTCTTAGATGGGATCTTTTCCCAATATAAGGCTCTTTCATCTACATTGAAAATGTGGTGTTTAGTGTAGTTACCTTTATTCATTATCTTAACTAGATCTATTGGAGAACTTGCTGTAGCTTCTACAGTAGCACTCTGTACCTTGCGATTTTATTGTTAGAGAGAGAGCTTCTTTCCTTAAATCTCATAAACCAACCTCTGTAGGCTTCAAGCTTCTGCAGCTTCTTCACCTCTCAGCCTTCATAGAATTCAAGAGTTAGGACTTTGCTCTGGATTAAGCTTTGGCTTAAGGACGTGACTGGCTTACTCTTCTATCTGGACTACTAAAACTTTCTCCATATCTGCAAAAAGTCTTTGCTGTTTTTAAATCATTCATTTAAAAGCATTCATTTAAAGTATTCACTGGAGTAGTACTTTCACTTTTCTTTAAGAACTTTTCCTTTGCATTCACTCTTGGCTTACCTGTTTGGCACAAGAAGACTAGCTTTCGGCCTTTCTTGGCTTTTGACATGCCTTCATCATTAAGCTTAATCATTTCTAGCTTTTGATTTAAAGTGAGAGACAGGGGACCCTTCCTTTCACTTGAACACCTAGAGGCCATTGTAGGATTATTAATTGTCTTGATTTCAGTTTTGTTATGTCTCAGGAAAGAGAGAGGCCTGAGGAGAGGGAGACCAGAGGAATGGCTGGTTGGTGCAGCAGTCAGAATATATATAATAATTTATTTAAATTTCTTATTTAAATATACATATAAGGAGTATATGAACTTCAGTCATTACCGCCACCCAGGGTAAGCTGGTTCTTACCTCTGACTGTAGATTAGTTTGGCCTGTTTTTGTTGTTTATGTAAATGGAATCATATAGTTATATATGCTCTTTGTGTCTGGTTTCTTTCATTCAGTATTATGTTTGTGAGATTTATTCATATTGCATGTAGTTGCAGATTGTTTGTACCTATATTGTGTGTAGTATTCCTTAGGGTGAACATTGAACATGCCAGACTTTACCCAGTTTGCTCTTAATGAGCATTTGAGTATTTTCTATTTTTGGCTGTTATGAACAGTGCTACTATTATAGTATATTTTCATTTTCTAAAAATCATTTTCTAATATTAAGAGATTTATTTAAACTTTTATTTTCTTAGTGTGGCTTGGGAAGAAACACCAAGGAAAATGATGTGCTTGAAATTTTTTTTCCCCATTGCCTTTAAAAAATATCTCTAGAATTCTAGTGATGACAATCTTTTATTTTATATTTTTAATCTTAGGTTGCAGTTGCATCATTGTCTGCAGTTATCAAGTTTTTAGAACTCTTGTCAGATGATTCAAACTTTGGACAGTTTGAACTGACTACTTTTGACTTTCACCAGTACATGAAATTGGATATTGCAGCAGTCAGAGCCCTTAACCTTTTCCAGGTAAATAAAATAATACATGGATTGAAAACATTGAAAGATATGCCCTGGCCATGAGGCTCAGTTGGTTGAGTGTCATCCCATGCACCCAGAATTTGCAGGTTCTATTTCTGGTCAGTGCACTTGCCCAGGTTTTGGGATCAATCCCCAGTAGGGGGCGTGCAGGAGGCAGCTGATCGATGTTTCTTTCATGAATGTTTCTCTCTCCCTTTCCCTTTTCTCTCTAAAACGCAATAAGAATGCATATTAAAAAAGAACACATTGAATGGTAAAATTCATAGACACATAACAATAGTATGGTGAGTACTATAGGGAAAGGGGGTGGGGAAGGTAGAAGACGGGTAAAGGAGGCTAAGTGGTGATGGAAGAAGAATTGTGGTGGTGAAAACACAATACAATATACAGATGACTATTACAAAAGAAGTCTCAAAATAAGAACCATTGAATGGTTATAAATGTTTCCTCTCACATACCCTGAGGAATCTTTCTTTTTTGTTAATCCTCACCCCAGGATATTTTTCTATTGATTTTTAGAGTGGAAAGGAGGAGGAGGAGGAGAGAGAAAGAGAAAGAGAAACATCACTGTAAGAGAGGCAAATCAATTGGTTGCCTCCACATGCGCCCCGAGTGGGGCATATGATTGATCCTGCAACCGAGGTGTGTACCCTTGACTGGAACTGAATCTGCGGCCTGCGATGCTCTGTTCACTGAGTCAGCCTGGCTAGGGCCTGAAGAATCTTTCTAAGGAGCTTAAATATTTTGAAATATTATTATACTTGAATAAGTAGTTTTGCATTAGTATACACACCTTCCTCCCCTTCCCCCTGCTCCCTCCAAGCACACTGTTCCCTGACCCTGGCCTGCTCGGACCTCACCCTTGAATTACTATATTTGTCTAGTTGTAAGTTATATAAACAGTATTTGCCCTGACTTTATACATAATTTTTAATATAGTTTTTTTAAAATTACATATTCATAAGTTTTATGTCTAAAACTGCAGTAAATACAAAGCGGTTTTGGTTTGGGTAATACACAGCAGAAAATACAGATTAACGGGTTGAAAATTTGACTTTAGGAAGAACTTTTGTGCAGATTTCTTATTTAATATTTGAAGAATATTAAATGTTCTTGGTTCTCAAAATTATTTTTCATGGCATAGTAAGATTTTTCACTAATGAGAATGCCATTCTTTTTCATTTTTTGTTTACTAGGGTTCTGTTGAAGATACCACTGGCTCTCAGTCTCTGGCTGCATTGCTGAATAAGTGCAAAACCCCGCAAGGACAAAGACTGGTTAACCAGTGGATTAAGCAGCCTCTTATGGATAAGAACAGAATAGAAGAGAGGTATCTGACTAACTTTGAGTGACATTCAGTTACTCCATTTGATTATACCCCTTATCCTTATATGCAATTTTTTTTAGCATCCAGCTTCATGGAGAACTAAATAGTAATAATAGAATGATAATTATTTAGATTGATTAAATAATGTATTTTCTTAATTATGTTTTTCTCACTGTAAAGTGAAATTTTATTGGAGAGATGGTATGGATAGTGTTTCAGAGCATGAACTTGGGAGCTAGAGTACCTTGTTTCAAATTATGGCTTTGCCACTTTTTAGCTGTTATCTTGGGCAAGTTATTCAACCTCAGTGTCACAGTTTCTTCAGCTTTAAAGTGAAGCAATAACATACCAAATTCATAGGGTTGTTTTGAGGATTTGGTGATTCAGTATGTATAAAGTACTTTGAACAAGGTCTGGCACATAGGAAGTATTTGATTATTCTAGAAAGGACTAAGTCTAAAAATATATTTCAGATAATTTTTTAAATTGAGGCTATAAAAGAAAATTATATAATCATTCTACCCTAATACAATTAGCAATTTGAGTATATTTTATTATTTTTTTGTTTTAGGTAATCGTTTTAAAACTTTTAAATGAAGTATAATATACATAAAAGCACAAATCTTAAGTGTGTTTGATGAATTTTCACAAAGTAGATACATTGGTGTAACAACACATAGGTCAAGAAACAACATAACTAGCATCCCAGAAACTTCCCTGGATTCTCCTTCTAGTTACTACCCCTCCTTAGTCCAAGAGTAATAATCACTGTCCTGGCCTCACAGTTTAATTAGTTTTGCCTGTTTTTGAACTCTGTATGTATGAATAGAATCATTTTATATAGTCAATTCTTATGTTAGCAGGTTTTTTTAATTGATTTTTTTTTTTAAGAGAGAGAGACATTGATTTGTTTTTCCATTTATTTATGTATTCATTGGTTGATTCTTGTTATGTGCCCTGACCAGGGATGGAACCCGGAAATCCTGGCGCATCGAGAGACCACCCCAACCAACTGAACCACCTGGCCAGGGCTGTTTGCTAGTCTTTTTGTTTTTATTTTATATTTTTATTGATTTCAGAGAGAGGAAAGGAGGGGGAGAGAGAGGTGGAAACATCAATGATGAGAGGAAATCATTGATCAGCTGCCTCTTGCATGCCCCATCCTGGGGATTAAGCCCACAACCCGGGCCTGTGCTCCGACCAGGAATTGAACTATGACCTCCTGGTTCATAGGTTGATGCTCAACCACTGAGCTACCGCTGGGCTCCATTTTTTAATTTTTCGTGAACACTTTTTATATATAAAATTTAATATGATTAATGTAGCAGTCTTAGTAGAAACATAAGCTACAAATAAAAGTATGACTCCTGTAAATTTAGAGATGGTGATGGTGCTTATGTGATACGATACGATATCATGTTTTTTGAGGCAGTGTACTTATAGGGTCTCTAGTTTCCTACCAGGTTATATTATCCTTTTATGCAAGGATATGTTTAATTAGAATTAATATTCTGTGCAAACAGATCGAGGTCATACAGTGAGTGCAGTTTCTTTGAAATAGTGAAGCACTGCTCTGGCTTCTGAAGAACAAGGAGGACTTCCAATTCATTGCTTCCCAGCCACTGTTGCCTCCACTTCTAAAACAAGTTTAGTGGAGACTCCTTTATTCTGGTCTCTGGGCTGATCTGCTAGCTCCTTTGTGTTTTATTTGCCTCCTAATCCAGCCTGCACAGCAAAGGCATTTCTTTTCCCAGTGCTTTCTTGGGAACCATAGAATTTCTTGCCCTAATGGGCCTTTGTCATACTGACCTCTCCTCAGCTTTCTTTTTCAATTAAAAGTTGCTGAAGAAAGTCACCCAATGTTGATTGGATCTATTGTACTTTCAAGCTATCTAGCTTTCATTGCCACCTGGTATTACTTTTATTACATGACTCAATACACTGACCAATCCAAATTGTTTTTACCTTCCCTGAAAGCCTTCAGCTGCCTCCTTCCTCTAAGTAAATAATGTCCACTTTAATCCTTCCAATCTCAAAATGTATCTGTATTTTCAGTCTTTCACTTCGAGGCTCTTTCTCAGTAGAAGAAATAACGCCTTTGCTTTCCAAAGCCAAGGGCCTTGCCACTTTACCTGTAGTTATAATTTTGTCCTATTCCTTCTCTGCTTTGGTATTCTTTCAGTGGATCCTCTGCTTCTCTTCTTTCAAGTTTCTGCTGTTGCCTCTCTTTCCCTCTCTCCCAAGTATTTTCCCCAGAATCCTATCTCTATAAATCCCAACTGTTCAGAATATTGGCAAATGAAATACTTCAGAATGAAGTTTCCCAGCTCTCATGGAAATTCCTTGCTTTCTTATCCATATCACATTTCATTGCATTTTGTATATCATTGTTACTCAGCACTAACTGAAAGATGGAACATGTCCTTGTCCTCCACTAGATTGAATATTCCTTGAAAGCATTTCTCTTTTTTCTTGCCATACTCTGTTTTCTTCTATCTTAGGCCTATCAGAATATTTGTTAGTTAATGTATCAAATAAGTGGTTCTTCTTGCATTAAACTATGTGAAGAAAAGATAAAGAAGAGACTTAAAACTTATCATTGCTATTCTTTAGGTACCAGATTTGTTCTTAGCCATGTAAATATGCTGTCATGAACTTCCAGTCTTGTTTGTTTTTTTTAAATCTACTTTTTAAAAAAAATATATTTTATTGATTTTTTACAGAGAGGAAGGGAGAGGGATAGAGTTAGAAACATCAGTGAGCGAGAAACATCGATCAGCTGCCTCCTGCACACCCCCTACTGGGGATGTGCCCGCAGCCAAGGTACATGCCCTTGACCGGAATTGAACCCGGGACCCTTCAGTCCACAGGCTGACACTCTATCCACTGAGCCAAACCGGTTAGGGCTCCAGTCATGTTTTTACAATGAAAAATCAGAAATGCTACTTAATGAGAAAGGACAGACTGTTGATTTTCAAAATACCAAAAATTCCATGAGTTAATCTGTTGGAATTTTAGAAGTTAGGTGACCCTAAAACATTATCTTGTATTTCAGTCAATTTGAAAATTAATGTAGCGAATTGTGTACAGCTGAATAATTTTATTGAGTAGGGTTGACAGATATACTTATGCTATGCCAACAGTAACTTTAGTACTTCTAAAATTGTGATGTAAAAATGGCATTGTCATGGAAGCAATCAGTAGAGCAATCATTAAAAAAAAAGTCTGTTAGCCAGAACATAAACTGACACTGTAATTAATTTTGAAGTGTCATACTGAATAGACTTGTGAAACTAGCAATTTATTAGGCTTTTAATGATACCTGAACCAAAGACTGAGGGGGCTGTGATGTTGCCTTATGCTGTGTGTTTTAGAAGCTTTTCCTTTCCTTGAGTTTTACTTTTTACTCTTTAAAAATTATTTTTTATTGATTTTTAGAGAGAGGAAGGAAGAGGGAAATTTTTCTGGAGCAGTAAGTGCCTGAATTATTCTCAATGTTTGTTTATAGCTTCAGTGACTGGGTCATAATACAAATTTGGTAGCAGATTATTTTCCCACTAATTTGGCATTTGCCACAACAAGTGTATCTGCTACCTAGGTACTATCTTGATCTCTATAGAGTTTTAGTTATTTTTCTGTTTATTTTCATCTTTTAAAAAGTGAATTTTTAGTCAAGTTCCTTTAAATCAGTGGTACCTGGTGCAATTTTTCCCTCCAGGGGACATTTGGCAGTACCTAGAGACATTTTTGGTTGTCACTCTGGAGACAGTATAGTGTGTAGAAGCCAGGGATGCTGTTAAACACCACAGAACAGCCCCTTACCACAAATAATGAGAATATTGCTGTGGTTGCAAAATCTTGCTTTAAATATATACAACTAGGGCCCCAATGCACAAAATTTGTGCAAGGGGCTCAGCCCTTGCAGCCCCAGCTTCTTCCAGAAGGTTGTCCAGTTGTTCTGCTGTTCGGTCTAATTAGCATATTAGCTTTTTATTATATAGGATTATGTCATTCTGGGGGCAGCACAATTTTCCCTTATATAATACTAGAGGCCTGGTGCACAAAATTCGTGCACTGGCCGGGGGAGGGTGTCCCTCAGCCCAACCTGCACCCTCTTCAATCTGAAGATCCCTCTCACAATCCAGGATTGCTGGCTCCCA
>NW_005871054.1:12236177-12282285 GCF_000147115.1 Myotis lucifugus | reverse complement strand
CCCCAACTGCCCTCCCTTGCCAGCCATCTTGTGGCGGTCATCTTGTGCAATGGTGTGATGGTCAATTTGCATATTACCTCTTTATTATAGGATATTGGATAAACATTTTGATGATGCAGGAATTGTAAATGCTGATGGAGAGATAGTAAATAGTTAAGAGATTTAGAAAGCTAATTTGTTTCCTTACCCCATCCTTGCGTAAGCCACTGTGGGTTAATTTACTGCTCATATAGTTTACAAATGTAAGGAACAGGTTGCTCATCTGATAGCCTTCTGACTTTGGGTCATTTGCTACTCCCATGGCCATTTCCCTTACCATTTAAAAAATATATTTTTTAAATTGATTTTTAAAAAGAGAGGAAGGGGAGGTGAGAGAGAGAGAGAAACATTGATGTGAGAGAGAAATATCGATCAGATGCCTCCTGCACACCACCCCACTGGGCATTGAGCCCCAAACCCTACAACCTCTCAGTGCACAGTAGGATGTCCAGCCAACAGCCCCACTGGCCAGGGCCATTTTCCCTACCTTTGATTATTAAAATTTACCTCTCAGCTATTAACTTCAGTAACATCTACAACACTGTTTTCAAACTGCAAATTGTGACCAGTAGTGGGTTGTGAAATTAGTGTAGTGGGTGATAACCAGCATTTTTGAAAAGTCTAATATGATAGAAAAATAACACTGGATCACATATAGTAAGTCTTGTTTTGTGACAACTATTATAATTATGTAGGGAAGTGAAATTCCTTTTTTCTACTATCATCCTAGGTTATCTGGCTGGGGCCCTGTGGATTGGACTGACAAAAGACAGATTAACAAGAGCAAAACAAAAGTTTATGTTTACACGTGGGAACACTCAGAGATGAATAATAACAGGGTTGGTTAGAACTTGGGCTTACTAGTATATGACATTTTAGCAAAGGAACAAAAAATTTTTAAAGAAGTGACAAGATTGAGTTTCTAGGGCTGTAAATTGTGGGAAGGCAACTATTTGAGAAGCTAATAGTAAAGTTTGTTAGGTAGGTTCCTCTGGTGCCATCTCCAGATGCGTCTAAAGTCATCTAAGGTGATTAACTTTTGTCCTTCCTGGTACAGAAGGAAGGAGGTGAAGGGAACCTTTATAGATTTACTAGAGGCCTGGTGCACGAAATTCGTGCACTTGGGATGGGGGGGGGGGCACCCTCAGCCCAGTCTGCTCCCTCTAGCAGTCCGGGAGCCCCATGATTGATTGCCCCACAGAGGGAGGCCCCGCCCACCAGCTGCAGCGCAGCCAGCCGTGTAGCCTGGGCCTCTCTCTTTGGGGCGATCGATTGCAGAGCCCCCCAATTGATCGCCACTCCGGCTGGTAGCCTGGGCCTCCATCTGCGGGGCAATTGTGTGGCGATGGCCCCCCGACCAATCGCATTGCACCTGCCTTGGCTGGCCTGGTGCCAGTGCGTGTCATAGCATGGTTGTCCTGATGGTCGTTCTGCTGTTCGGCCGTTTGGTCGATTTGCATATTATGCTTTTATTATTATAGATGTCCTGCTTTTATGCAAATAAGTAGAAGACAGAGAGCTTTTCTTTTTTTTCTGCTTCTTAGTTGTTTTTAGCTCAAAATAGTTCTTATGCCAGAGTGGCATATTTTGAGATGGCATATTCTGCTCCCTACAG
Source organism: Myotis lucifugus (assembly GCF_000147115.1). Lineage (NCBI taxonomy): Eukaryota > Metazoa > Chordata > Mammalia > Chiroptera > Vespertilionidae > Myotis > Myotis lucifugus. The sequence continues at coordinate 12,280,631 of NW_005871054.1, read as the reverse complement.
AATCTATGCATACATGTGCTGGGTCATGATGTGAAAATAATCCTTCCTGTAGATTACAGTGAAAAAAATGGAAAGCCACTGATTCCAAAAATTTGCAAAAGCAATATGAGCTGCATGTTTTTTAGTTATTAAAACAAGCTAAGATTTTATTTATTAACTTTGGGAAGAAACAAACATATTTCAGTTTTTATATATATACATATATATATTTTATTGATTTTTTACAGAGAGGAAGGGAGAGGGATAGAGAGCTAGAAACATCGATGAGAGAGAAACATCGATCAGCTGCCTCCCACTGGGGATGTGCCCGCAACCAAGGTACATGCCCTTGACCAGAATTGAACCTGGGACCCTTGAGTCCGCAGGCTGATGCTCTATCCACTGATCCAAAATGGTTAGGGCCATATTTCAGTTTTTTAATTAGAAAATTTTACCTTTGTTTTGTCAGGTAATTTTAGAATGCATTTTGAAAATTTATAAAATTTCTGATAGAATAAATACTGGATTTGGCAACCTTCTTGAATTTTAATTCTCTTTCAAGATTATTGTGACTCTTTGAGAGGGCATGGAGGGATCTGGAAAGTATTAGGCTAAATGAAATAAGCCAGTCAAAGAAAGACAAGTATCACATAATCTCACTGATATGTGGAATCTAATGAATAAAATAAACATGAACAAAATAGATCTAGAGCCATAGAAGCATGGAACAGACTGTCAAATCTCAGAGGGAAGGCAGGGACAGGTGGGTGGGTGGGAAGAGATCAACCAAAGAACTTATGTGCATAACCCATGGACACAGACAGTAGGGTGATGAAGGCCTGGGGCAGGCTAGAAGAGGTCAGTGGGGGGAAGGGGCTATATGTAAAGCTTTCAACAATAAAGATTTAAAGTAAAATAATTATTTACATGTGCAGTATGTGTCCGTAACAATAATATCCCAATAATGAAATTCTTATATTTAAGAAATGCCAGTTTGATGAAAGTTAAACAAATTGGGTATATTTCATTATCTTACTAGTATACTATTCAACTAAAAATTAATTTGGTTATCAACTAATTAGAAACTCTTTACATTACAGTGTTAACAGAGCCTTCCATCTTCCATAAAAAGCTGATATTTCAGAATAAATTCAAACTCCTCGGAGTTTTTTAGTTCATTTAGTTGAAACTTCTATACATTGTTGACAAATTTTAATTCTGTACTAAAATATTTACAATTATACTAATGTAATTTATTTCAGATTAAATTTAGTGGAAGCTTTTGTAGAAGATGCAGAATTGAGACAGTGTTTACAAGAAGATTTACTTCGTCGATTCCCAGATCTTAACCGACTTGCCAAGAAATTTCAAAGACAAGCAGCAAATTTACAAGATTGTTACCGACTCTATCAGGGTATAAATCAACTCCCTAATGTTATACAGGCTCTGGAAAACTATAAAGGTAACAAAATGATTTTGTTTTTGTTTTCCTTCACTCTTGATAAATTTAGCAAATGTGTTGTCCTTATATAGCGAATGTGGTTCTGATAACTCTAAATTTTTCTAATTACAGGTTTACATTGACCTATAGCTCGTTACAGAAGTCATGAGACAACTTAGAATTTTTGCTTTTTAGAAATGAATGCTAAGGTTACTGCATTTATTAATAGGCCTATTGCACCAACAGTGGCCGTTGAACAGGGCACAGTTGCTAAAGAAGACACATAGGACCCAAATCTACAGTTTGCCTACAGGAAAAGGGTTCAGTCTAACAGCACTAAAGTAAAGACATGCATTACATGCTAAAGCCTTCATAGCAAGGGGGCCAGAGAGGTCATGTGCAGGTTCCCAGTGTCCTTGAAAAAGGTCTGTGGTGAAGTATACTTTTTTTCTCAGATCAGGTATCACCAATGTGTACAGGGACCTTAAAATGGAGTCTTGGCTGGACTTTTAAATACTTATTTTATTGGCCTCATGTACATATTACTGTCCTGTATCTAGCTTCTCCAGCAGAGCCTCCTCTGGGGTGCTCACTGACACCAGGTACAAGTCATCAGTCACAGTAAACAGTGCTGGCAAGATGAACTGACCACCTGAATATCCTCTGAGCAGTGATTACAAAACAACACAATTAGTATGTTTCATGCCTTCACCAGGGGTTATTGCCATGATTTGAAGAAAGCAGCACAGGGAATTTCCAGGTCTGCTGGAATTAACCTTACTGGCACACTTGTGAAAAAAGTTGATAAAGGGTCTTCTGCTCTCAAATAGGTGAAGTCAAAGTGAAGTTATCAGAATAAAGTGAGCAAAGTCACATGTGGTTAATAATGATAGTATTGGATAAAATCATCTGCTCTTCCAAGCATAGTTTTTAAGTGAACATAAGTTTCTACAGCAAATCCTATCTAATAAAGAGGTAATATGCTAATTGACCCTCACGCCGTCACAAAATGGCGCCCACAGCCAATAAGGAGGGAATGTGCTAATTGACTGCCACGCCCTCAAAGATGGCGGCGCCCAGTCCCCTCAGCCCTACCAGGGTGGCATGCGCACGGCAAGGCTAGGCCCTACCCCAGGTGGGCCCGGCTGCTCCGCCAGAATCCCCCAATCCCCTCAGCCCCCCAGCTGCCCAGGGCCGGCCCGAGGCATAGGCAAGCCTCGGATGGCAGCTGCCCAGACACCCAGGGCCACCCGAGGCTCAGGTAACCAGGGTCAGCCGAGGCTTGAGCTGCCGGCAGTGGCAGCAGCAGAGGTGTGATGGGGCGTCACCTTCCCCTGATCGCCAGGTCATCTCCCGCCCCTGAGGGCTCCTGGACTGTGAGAGGGGGGTAGGCCAGTCTGAGGGCCCCCCCTCCAGTGCATGAATTTTCATGCACCGGGCCTCTAGTATATATTAATAATTAAAGAGTCTTATGTCTAATATATAAAGCATTTTAAGTTTCAAGGTTAAAAATCAACATCTCTTACAACTATTAAAACAAACCTTTCAATATTATGAGAAAGCTTTATTCTTTTGCAAATAGAATTAAACAATTTTATGATGACAGGATACAAAATAAGTATAGATTTAGTGATATTTTAATGTTATTCCTGAAAAAATAAAAATTCAGAGACAGCAGAGGGCAGCAACAGTGTAGAAAGTTCATTTTCATAGTTGCATTAGAACTGGCTGCATGCAGAAATGTAATAGAATATATTGGTGAGATAAACATGTATATAATACTAATTGTTAGTTGCCATAATTTAACCTCTATTGTTTGATATTACTTTAGAAATTATTCATTCTTTGTAATTAATAGTTAGCTAACATCTATTATTTTAAAGTACAGGAAATTACTATGCAGAAACTTCTTTAAAAGGTTTATGTACCTCCCTGGCATTTTGATTTTTTTATTCTGTTAATACGTTATTAAAACTAGAATTTCTTGGCCATACTATGCCTTTTTTCTTTTTTTTTAAAATTTTTTTTATTGCTTTGGAAGGGAGAGGGAGAGGGAGAGAGAAACATCGATTGGCTGCCTCCTGCATGCTCCCCACCAGGGATTGAGCCTACAATGTGGGCATGTGCTCTGTCTGGGGTGCATGGGAGGATGTTCAACCAACTGAACCACAGCGGCCAGGGCTTATTTAATCTCTTTTAATTGGAACACTGTAGTATTACTAATGGAAATTAGGGATATAAGGTATGTTAGAGATACTTAATTTTAATGACTTGAGTTACTAAGTCTATTTTAAAAATACAGTTTAGCTCTAACCGGTTTGTCTCAGTGGATAGAGTGTCAGCCTGGGGACTGAAGGGTCCCAGGTTCTATTCCGGTCAAGGGCATGAACCTTGGTTGCGGGCATATCCCCAGTAGGAGGCGTGCAGGAGGCAGCTGATCGATGTTTCTCTCTCATTGATGTTTCTAACTCTCTATCCCTCTCCCTTCCTCTCTGTAAAAAAATCAATAAAATATATTTTTTTAAAATGCAGTTTTTTAAGTTATAATTAATGTCACAGCTCTGCATCTCTAGTACTCCTCAGGAGGGAGACAGGCGGGAGAGGCAGTGTTTTATTAGTAGGAAGCTTTGGGTGCCAGATTTCTCCCTTTCTATAAAATAAGTACTAAACCAGCTGTGGGCAAACTACAGCCCGCGGGCCGGATCCGGCCCGTTTGAAATGAATAAAACTAAAAAAAAAAAAAGATCGTACCCTTTTATGTAATGATGTTTACTTTGAATTTATATTAGTTCACACAAACACTCCATCCATGCTTTTGTTCCGGCCCTCCGGTCCAGTTTAAGAACCCATTGTGGCCCTCGAGTCAAAAAGTTTGCCCACCCCTGTACTAAACAGTGCCCTAGTTGGTTCGGCTCAGTGGATGGAGCATCAGCCTGCGAACTTAAGGGTCCTGGGTTTGATTCCAGTCAAGGGCACATGCCTGGGTTGCGGGCTTGATCCCTATTAGGGGACATGCTGGAGGCAGCCAATCAGTGATTCTCTCTCATCATTGATGTTTCTATCTCTCATTCCCTCTCCCTTCCTCTCTGAGATCAATAAAGATATATTAAAGAAAAAAAAAGTACTAAAACAATTAGTCTGGATAAATAGTAACTTTGGAGACCTGCTGTGCTCTTTGTGCTTTTGGATTAAATGATGCTCATTATCTCAGTCAAATTTTTATGATCTGTAGTTTGTGTTTTTAAAAATAGGACTTTCGTTTATATATTTTTTTATTTCTTTTAGGAAAACACCAGACATTGTTGTTGGCAGTTTTTGTGAATCCTCTTGTTGATCTTCGGTCTGATTTCTCCAAGTTTCAGGATAGAAACAACTTTAGATATGGATCAGGTATGCAATATGCCCTTTAATTCAAGCAGCATAATATTTTTGAAAAGCAAAGGCATAGCTACCCTTTTCCAGATTTCTCCCTTTAGTCTTTAATTTTGGCACTTTTGTAAGGCTCTTTCTCTCTCATCGATGTTTCTAACTCTCTATCCCTCTCCCTTCCTCTCTGTAAGAAATCAATAAAATATATTTTTTTAAAAAAAAAAAAAAAGAGGAAATGAATATTGGGTAAAGGAAACCTCACAAACAAAAGATTTCACATATGCAAGCTGAGTTTTATTAACTCCAAGAGAGAAGGAAAATTATAGTCATTTAGTTCTTTTTCTGGAGATTTCTTCTATTCTTTCATTTGTGACATGTTTCTTTGCCTCCACATTTGACTGCTTCCCTGTGTTTGTTTCTATGAAGTAGAGCTGCTTTGTCTCCTGGAATTGGTAGAGTGGCCTTGTGTAGTAAGGTGTCCTGTAGGGCCCAGTGGCTCAGCCTCCCCAATCACCTGAGCTGGGCACTCTGTGTACCCCTGTGTGGGCTGTGTGCACAGTCTTGTAGTTGAGCCTTGATTGCTGTTGGCGTCAGTGGGAGGAATTGACCTCTGGGCCAATTGGCTGTGAGGATCAGCTGCTGTGCAGGAGACACCCCTGTGGAGCAGTACTTGCTTCAGTGGGGCTTTGGTGCTCACTGAGACTTCCCCTTGAGTGCGTCACTCATGGATGTGTAGCATTTGTAATCTGGTATGGAAAGAAGCTGTCTACCAGGTGCACTGGCTGGGGCCTCCCAGGAGGTGCAAAGTCAGCCACTTCCTGGGGCCACCCAGCAGGAGCTATAGAGAGATCTGCAGATGGCTGCTACTGTGTTGGGCTTGGAAGTGCCCAGGTGAGTCCAAGCTGTCTTGTGCCTCTTATTGATAGATAGGGGGCATGCTGATGCCAGCTGCTGCTTGTTGGCAAGATTTTAGGAAAGTCAGAAGCCTGAGCCAGGACAGGCCATTCATATAGAAAAGCCATTGCAAACATCTTGAGTGAGGCTGTAAATCGGATGGGGCGGGGTCTCAGGGAATCACCAGGGTAGAGTGAACTGTGTGAGCCAGGCTAATGGAAACTCAGATATGGCTGCCAGTCAGCTCTGAGATGGGAGGTCTCAGCATAGGAACAGTTACCCCTGCAAGCACCCCTGTCTGGGAGATAGCTGCCCCTGAGTTCTTGCTCTGATGCCAGACAATCCAATTCCTCCCCATATGTCCCTGGATCCTCCCCTGCCCTCCTAGCTGTTGCCCCAGCCCTGAAGCTCAGAGAGGGAGTCAGTGTAAATTCATGTGCTGGCCCTTTAAGAGGAACTGCCTGGGTCTCCAGCAGCCTCCTTGTCACTCAGCCACAATCCCTGCTGGTTTTTACAGCCCGAAGTTACAGGAGCTTCTCTGCTCTGGAACCCTGGGCTGGGGGTCTGGTGTGGGCTGGGACCCCTTGGTCCTCATGGGAGGCCCCCACAGCCAAGATATCCCTCCTGATTGAAAAAATGCCACATGTGGGTGTCGGACCAAGCCTGTTTCCACTCCTCCACCCCTCCTACCAGTCTCCAGTAGGACTTTCATTCAGCCAGATTTCAGGCGGTTCTGAACGATGGTTGTTCTGTATTTTTATTGTAATTTTGATGTGGTGTGGGAGGTGGTGAGTGCCAACCATTTTGGTTCTCCTCAGATGTACAACTTTTAGATCAATGGAAGGCAGAAATACTGTTTCAGAGACATTTGGATGCAAATCATTACCATCCCTCTGTAGCTAAGGATGTGGCCTTTGATTGGACTGAGTTGGATATTTGTAAACATTACTTTAAATGAAATCTTCTGAAGGTGTAGTTCTTGATGGTGAACAAAAATTCTGAGTAAAATAGGCAGGTGGGAAGGCAAGAATTGAGCTTTTCACTGTCACTGCAGCTGCGCACACTTGAAGGATCCCAGAAGCAAGGCAAATGCTACCCTTTGTGGTCACCTTTGTTCTTTGAGCTTGCTATCTCCTTGCCTTAATATTGTGGGTCTCAAGCTAAGCATGTATCAGAGTCACCTGATGGGCTTGTTAAAACACATGGCTGGACTCTGACCCCAGAATCAGATTCTTATAGGTCTGGGGTGAGGCTGGAGAATTTGTATTTTAAATATGTCCCCAAATGGTACTGCTTGTCTGGGGACTATTTGCTTAATAAACTACTAGTGCAATTGAGAAATGAGTATGTGAATTTCTTCACAACAGTTTGTAGCCTACCTGTAATGCTGTACTCTTGGACCATCATGGGCAATATATGGCCAAAATTAGTTTGTATAGTTGAGATTGTTTAAGAGTTTCTTAAAATTTGTAGCCCTCTATCAATGTACAGGTCCTTTATTAAAGATCCCCGTGCAGGTATCTTTATTTTTTATTTATTTTAAAAAATATTTTTATTGATTTCAGAGAGGAAGGAAGAGGGTGAGAGAGATAGAAACATCAATGATGAGAGATAATCATTGATCGACTGCCTTCGTCATGTCCCCCACTGGGGATTGAGCCTGCAACCTGCGCATGTGCCCTGACTGGGAATCGAACCGTGACCTCTTGCTTCATAGGTCACGGCTCAACCACTGAGCCATGCAGGGCAGGCTGTAGCTATCTTTATTTTTCTTTTTTAACATATTTTTATTGATTTCAGAGAGGCAAGGAGAGGGGAAGAGAGAAATAGAAACATATTGATCAGCTGCCTCCTGCACACCCCCTACTGGGGATCGAGCCTGCAACCCGGGCATGTGCTCTTGACTGGAATCAAACCTGGGACCCTTTAGTTCGTTGGCTGACGCCCTATCCACTGAGCCGAACCAACTAGGGCTGTAGCTATCTTTTTATCTGGGTTATCATATTCACACCTTCACAGCCTGCCCAAAAGATGTCCTACCTTTTAGGACCACCATTTTCACCCTCTCCCCCTTTCCCTCCGCACACTGAACAGTAAAAGCTGTATTCCTGCAATAAACAGTTTGTTTTCATTATGTGCAGTATATTAGCCACTACTGTGATAATTATAGCAGATAGCAGGATGATAAAATCTTGGATACTTTTACTTTATATTATGCCTTTTCATGTACTTCCTCCCTTCTTGCCTTCCTGTCATGCAGTATTTTGACTGTATAAATCCAACTGTTACTGGTGATGTTGGCAACTAAACATTGTTGGTAACAAAATGACAGCAGTTGTTACCAGTGATGTTGGAACTTGTCTTGAGTTTGGCAAAGAAAGAATTCAGAGCCAGGAACTCAAATTATGAGAGAAAGTTTATTTAGAAAGTTACAAAGGTAGTAGAAGTGAGCCAGCTGGAAAGCGTGGGCTTAGGAAACAAGTTACAGAGGCAGAAGGAGGTCCCTTGGAGCTTAGGAGAGAGAAAGGCAAAGGTAGACTAATTGGAGGGAATAAGGAGAGGGGAAAGGTGCAGGCATGCTCCTGGAAAGGAGAGTGCACTGCACACCCTGGGTCATTCATCTTGAGGGTTTCAAAGGCTGGAGCTTTGGGGAGGATCTCAACAGAATATCTTCAGCTTTATACTGATGCACCACAATGAGATTTATTCCCTTACTTCATCTGTCCTTGGGTGTGATTGGCACACATGGCACTAATTGGATTTCTGCTGTTACCCTGAGTAGCATGATTTAGCTATTTACCCTCTGGTTGGGGAGGAAAAGTGTAAACCATTTACTCTTAAGTGTCCTTGGTTACAGAAGGTAGGATTTTGTGATTTACTAGATGGCTGTAAACTGCTTGACCATTTAACTATCAGGGTCATTTTCCCTATTCCACTTGTCCTGGTTTACTAGTCTGTCTCATTCCCCCTCAGAGACTTCCATCCCTGAAATCATTCAGGAGTGATGGGGGGTGGGGGGGTGCGGGTCTGTCTTTAGTAACTGCTTCCTGCTGGCAAAGGCCATGTTCCCTGCCTGTATAGGGTATGGAAGTCTCTCCCTGCCTGATCTAAGGGAGACAAGGGATCCAAGGCTAGAACAGAGAGGCTGTTAGCTGATTCTTCCAAAGTAGGGATAGGCTGGAATCCCTGAAGCATCATCATCTTGATATGGAATTCTTGTCTCCAGAACTAATTTCTTGATTTGTTCTATCTTTTGTGATTTTAATGGGTCCTCATTTGGTCCTAGGATGGATATGTACCAGTAGCAATTTGTGCAACATTTCAAGTAAAAGTCCTGCAATACTTTGATGGAATCATTTAAGCAGTGATTGAGGCCAGTAAAACTACTGATGATTGGCCTAAGATAAACCAGGGGTGGAGATACTCAGAAGAGCACTACCCTATCAGGAAGGGGGAAGGAGGGAAACAACTGTTGTATACATCACCAGCTGTTGCCTGCTAAGATACTGTGCTGTAACTATAGGCTTTCATGTTTTATGATATGATTCTCTCTTTTAAATGAACAAGATTCCTAGTATATAATATCTTTATTCTCAGTTATAAACCTTTACACTTGTCTCAGGTCATAAGTGAACTCAGCCCTTCACTGTCGTTGTAGATATTTGTAATGAATTTAGCCATCTAAGTTAGATGACTTAGAACTACTTTGGGAAACTCTCAAGAGGCTATCAGTTGCTTCATGTGTCTTTTCTGAAAGCTTCACTCGTGTTTTTCAGCTGTGCACTTGGGAGTTCATGTGGTGAAGGGAACAGCCATTTACATGAATGGCTGAGTTAATTTTTTTTCTAGGCTTAGCTTTGTATATAATGCTTAAGGTATTTTTGTGGCTGCCTTCCATAAATCATATAGAAAGATTTTCTATTTTTGAAGTAAATGTAGATCAAAACCATCCCAAGACAAGGTTCAAAAAGAAGCAATGATTTTTCACAAAATATAAACATTTTCAGTTAGATCGGATGATTCAGTGAGAGTATTAAATTTTTAAACCTTTCTATACAGTATGTGGACCAAGTTATCTTTGAATATTAGTTTTCACATACACTTATTTATTTTATCTACTGTTGGAAAAGTAGTAATTTTAGATAAGTTTTTATTGAAAATACTGGGACAGAAAAATAAAATAAATTTTTAAAAATGCAATTGCATGATCCTGGTACAACATTATTGTATGAATATATGTAAGTTGTAAAGATAATGTATGCTTTAAAATGTTCTTGGGAACAAAAATAAATAAAAAAGAAGGAAGTATTCATATTTTCCACCTAAAATTAACTCAAAAGGTGTCAACATTTTTGCTTATAGTTATCTGTACAAATAAAACACTATTGTAAAACTGTTATCTATATAAAGCATTCAAATTATGCAGAAAGAAAGAAAGCTTAAAGTGTCTCCCACATCTATCACCCAGAAATAACTGAATTACTATTTAGTCTTTTCCTTTCTTTTTTTTTTTTTAATACCTTTTTATTGATTTCAGAAAGGAAGGGAGAGGGGGAGAGAGAGAAAAACATCAATGATGAGAGAGAATCATTGATTGGCTGCCTCCTGCATGCCCCCTACTGGGGATTGAGCCTGCAACCCAGGCATGTGCCCTTGGCCAGAATCGAACCTGGGACCCTTCAGTTTGCAGGCCAATGCTCTATCCACTAAGCCAAACCAGCTAGACCTAGTCTGTTTTCAAGTATGGGTAGTATTGAGGGTTTTGGGGACAGGTTTTGAAATTTTGTGTTTTAGTTCCTTACAACAAAGTATTGTCCCACTCAAAATGCCAGTAGTGCCTCCATTGAGAGACAGCTAATGATCTTTTTATGGTTATATACAGACAGATGTATAAAAGAATTCAGCTTAATGTTTTTCAGTATAACAAAAAAAATTATGGAAGGAATTGTTGAGCTTCAAATGAATGATTTTCACCACAAGAGAGGAAAAATAACCTAAAAGATAGGTTAAAGAAACTAAATTAGAAAAAAAATATGAAGAGATAGGCAATTTCTTTCAATGACATGTTTCAATTTTGGACAGTATTAATGCCCTGCTGTGAAAGTTGAGCACTAAGCCCTGTCTTATGTGCCTCTCTAAGAGCCTCATACTTCTTGGTGTTTTGTTGTTGTTGTCTTGTGTTTTTTGGTGTGTGTGTTTTTGTTGTTGTTGTCTTGGTTTTTACTTCTTGGTTTTTAATGGCTTTATTTTTACATTGTCCAGGTCTAAAATATGCACAATATGTCTGTAGGTAGAATTCCAATTTTCAGGGTTGTTTAATGTTTATATTTACATGTAAATGGTTTCATGCTCACCGTTAGTCCTTTTGCCATGGCTTCTTCATTTCTGGGTTTAAAATGTTTGATTTCTGCTTTGGCTGGTATGGCTCGGTTGGTTGGAGCATCCTCCCAATACACCAAAAGATGGCAGGTTCAAGTTCGGTCAGGGCACATGCCCACGTTGCGGGTTCAATCTCTGGTTGGGGCACATGTGAAAGGCAACTGACCGATGTTTCTCACTTGATGTTTCTCTTTCTCCCTCTCTCTAAGATAAAATAAAAAGTTTGATTTCACTTTTATTGGGCTAGATTTGTTTCTCAGGTTAGGGTTTTTTGTTTTGTTTTGTTTTAAAGAAAGGTTGATGGATATTATAGTCCTTGAGTTATTATTTCATGCTCAATAAGTATGTTTTTCAGCTTTATTCTTTTTTTTAAATATATATTTTATTGATTTTTTTTACAGAGAGGAAGGGAGAGGGATAGTTAGAAACATCGATGAGAGAGAAACATCGATCAGCTGCCTCCTGCACACCCCCCACTGAGGATGTGCCCGCAACCAAGGTACATGCCCTTGACTGGAATCGAACCCAGGACCCTCCAGTCCGCAGGCCGACGCTCTATCCACTGAGCCAAACCGGTTAGGGCTTCAGCTTTATTCTTGAGCAAATCTTGATTATTTTATTTACAACTTTTCTAAATTTTGAGGGTGATACACACTGTTCTCTGGCATTCCATATTAATGAAGTTGATACTGTTATAATTAGCTAATTAATAACAATAGGAAAGGAGCAAAGGGAAGGCCAGACATTATAGGCATGTCATTTGGGCAGCTTCACCCAAGTTGTAACTGCACTCCCCAGCGAACCACTGGCCTATTTTCTGCAAAACACTGGGGGAAGGGATCCAACAAAGAGAAGATAGACACATGCCCAGTAAAATTGATTTCAGAGAGGAAGGGAGAGGGAGACTTTGTGTAAGTCTGATATAATGGTATATTGCTTCTTTTTTAAATATATTTTTATTGATTTCAGAGAGGAAGGGGGAGAGAGAGCAAGAGATAGAAAGAAACATCAATGACGAGAGAGAATCATTGATCGGCTGCCTCCTGCACGCCCCCTACTGGGGATCAAGTCCATAACCCGGGCATGTGCCCTTGACTGAAATCGAACCCGGGACCCTTCAGTCTTCAGGCTGACGCTCTATCTACTGAGCCAAACCAGCTAGGGCTGGTGGTATATTTCATTATCCCAGGTTGTTTGGGAGTGGTGAGTTATTGCTGACGGGCACTTAATTTGGCATGTGGTCCTTAGAGTATTTATTTTAGTAAATTAGAGCTCATTTACTTTTCCCTTGTTTCACTCGCATCTCCCTAGCAGCATGTTCAAAGCAGTATTCCCCCATCCAGGGAAGGAAAATGTAAGGATATTTAATTTAATTTTCTTGTCTCCAGATTTAGGATTATTAGTAAGAATTCTCAAGGTTTTTTTGACTCACCATTGGGTTTCTGGAAGGTGGGGAAGAGGGTAGGAACTTGGCCTGCCTCTGCCTCACTTTTCTTAAATTAATTGGAGGAGGCAGTATCAGTTATCTGTCCACCATTATAGCATTACTTTTTCCCCCTGGAGTTATCATAAGCCTTGGTCCTTATTTCCAAATCATCTTCATTGTCTTTTTAAGTAATCATACAATATTTTATTGATGTACCATTATGCAAATACTTGATGTTTTATTATTTCTGGGGTTCACTGTAACAAATAAATCTGCACATATTTTATTCATTCATGTATTGTTTTGCTTCTGTTTATTATTTCCTTAATTTGAATTCCTACAAGTAGAATTGCTATGCCAAAGAGTATAACAAAAATCTCTGAGTCTTGTTGCATTGCTTTTTTTAAGGTTATACTAACTTATATTTTCACTAGAAATGAGTGCATTAATTGCACTGTAGCCTCATTAGTATTTGGTGGTGGGGTCTTTTTTTCTTTAAAACAAAGCTGTAGAATAATATCTTAAGGTTGCTTAAATATTCATTTTATCATTATGGCGCTTTACCATTTTCTTTTGGTTTTGTTTACTATCTATTTCCTCATCCATGAGTTGTATGTCATACTTGCCCATTTAATGACCTTGCTGTTTTTCTCATATGCAAACAAGTGCTGTTATAAAAGAAAATATTAATCTTTATACTTTTATATTTTGCAAAGCTTTTATTTTAACAAACGTTTTGTCTTTTTAAAAGTTAGCTTTAAAAACACTTAAATTTTAATACTATATAATTAAATATATTTTTCATTTTGTTGGTTTAAATTGAGAAAGTTATTTAATAAATGTTTTTATTTTTAATTGATTTTCTTTTCAAGAGAGATAGGAGAGGGGAGAGAGAGAGAGAGAGAAACATCGATTGCCTGCCTCCTGCGCATCCCCTACTGGGGGTCAAGCTGGCAACCCCGGGTATGTGCCCTGACCAGCAATTGAACCAGCAACCTCTTGGTGCATCGGACAGTGCTCAACCAACTGAACCACACTGGCCAGGCCTAACTCTTATATTATGCTTTTATATATAATTCTTTTTCATAGTTATTAATACCTATCAGAGTAGGTTTTATTTTTTAAAAATATTTTTTCATAATTTTGTCTTTAAATTTTAGTCATTTTGTTTTCTTTCAAAAAGATTCATATTGGGCAGTTATATAGGAATGAGTAGATCTTAACATTTGATTTAGTTTTCTTTTCAGAGTCTGCCTTGTCATTTATCAGTTCTTAAATCTTCTAATAGGCAGGTATCTTTATAAAAATCTTATTAAGACTTTGTTCCTAAATATTTTGTGTGTTTACTATTGTGAGATCTACTTTTCATCATGATTTCTTGCTGGTTATTATTGGTAAGAAATTAGGGAAACAAAGTACTTAAGAGTATGTTTTTAAATTATGAGATTTTGATGAACTTTCAGTTTGAAGAAATAAAATTCTATAGTTTTTTTTGTTTTGTTTTGTTTTAGAGCTAACTTTTTGAGATTCCTAAGGTGGATCCTTGGTTTGGGCAAAAACTAAATGTTCTGTTATAAGCTTAGAACATTGAGCATTCTTTAGTAATATTTAGGAAAAATGTTTTGAACGTTGTTTAAGGGAAATGTAAATAAAAATAATACTATTGGTGACATATGCATCAATAGTACTATGTCTGTTTCACAAGGATAATTTTGTACATCTAGAACTCTAAGATGCTAATAAACAGAACTTTATATCTCTTGATAAATAGAAGCTTCTTATAGTTGTGACTGAGTCACTTATGGGTAGTGAATTATTTAACTCAAAACATGAAATCTAATAAATAAGCAAAAGAACATACTTCCTTCATGACTTCCATCTTTAAAATGTAACCACTCTTGCCGAAACCGGTTTGGCTCGGTGGATAGAGCGTCGGCCTGCGGACTGAAAGGTCCCAGGTTCGATTCCGGTCAAGGGCATGTACCTGGGTTGCGGGCACATCCCCAGTAGGAGATGTGCAGGAGGCAGCTGATCGATGTTTCTCTCTCATCGATGTTTCTAACTCTCTATCTCTCTCCCTTCCTCTCTGTAAAAAATCAATAAAATATATTTAAAAAAAAAAAAAATGTAACCACTCTTTGTTCTCCCTATAGGTGGAAAACCACGAATTCCTTGTAAAGCCTTCATTTGATCCTAATCTGAGTGAATTAAGAGAAATAATGGATGGTTTAGAAAAGAAGATGCAATCAACATTAGTAAGTACAGCTAGAGATCTAGGTAAGAATGGGCTGTTCGAGGTTTGAATAATTCTTTTGTCTACATAATATCCACTGGTGTCAGAATTACTTTCCTAGAAGACACACTTGATTGTGCCAATTTCTTGTTTAATGTGCCAGACCCTTATTCTACAGAATAAAATTACAAACACTTATAGTTGGCACACAGGGTACTTTACATTCAAAGCCTTACCTGACTCATCTTCCAGACTCATTTCTTACTAACTCCCTCAAATCCTAGCATGACTCCCCATTCCTGCCAAACAAATCACCCAACAGGTCCTTGCATCATGTCTTTTAAATAAGACCAGTTTTAAATGTCACCTCCTCTACAAGCCTAATTCTGCTAGAAATAGTTCATTGATTTGGCTATGGGGTTCTTAAGCACTTCATTAATATCAATTTTTAAAATGTCTGCCTGCAAACTAGATTAATTCCCTAATTAGTCTCACACTATTCACACTGTTTTTGTTCTAAATTTATAAACCTCTTTGTTCTGAGCATCACTCACATGTGTGCTGAATAAATAAATGAATCTTAGCATTCAAACTGTAAGACCCCACAGGGCAGTAGTACTTAAAATACTTAAACTTTTGGAGAATCTAAAAGGTATGGAACATCTTCCCAGAAATATGCCATCTATCTATATATATAAAAGCCTAAGCAACCGGCTGACTGAACTGCTGATTGACCAGTCACTATGACTCGCACTGACCACCAGGGGGCAGATGCTCAACGCAGGTGGTCATTGTGCTCCCACAGCTAACTTCCTGCGACCGGCCAACCTCCCTTGGTCCCTCCCCCGGCCCCGATCGCCAGACCCCACCCATGCATGAATTCGTGTACCGGGCCTCTAGTATCTTCATATTGAAAAGATAAGGACTGGATCCTAGAGTCAAGAATCTTTTCCTTTGAAGAATATTAAAATTTACCCCCTCATGTCATAGTTATCTACAGTCCCTTTGCTCCCCAGTCAAGTGAGATCTGTCTGTAGTTGTTGGCTGCTAACAATATTTGATAGGCATGCTTCAGCAAATAAATTGGTAGTTACTATCTCTGTCTTCTAGTTTGTGGTCTAAAGATCACATTGATAAGTGAGATTATGAGAGGACAGACTTAAACTCAAAAATCTTTGTTGCATGAAGTCTAGCTAATCATTGCTTGTTTTGTAAAGTTTCCTACACTTAACAAAAAACATTTGTCCTAATTTTTCTAGAATTTCATTGTCAGAGTCACCAGTTTTTGTTTGGAAAGTGTATTTCTTCAGTTTAATGTGCTCTATCTCCCCACGAAATGCTTTGGTTAATAACTAAAGAACCCTCATGCAGAACTCCTCAAGGGCAGGGTTGTATTGTACTCACCTTCATGCCCCCAGCGTCTAGAGCAGTGTGTGCTGCCCACTGCTGGTGCTCTGCTTCCTAGGTTGGGTTTACCCAGAAAGTGCTTCCACTTCAGAAGCAACATTTATAAGGGACTTTAAGGGTTTATTTATATCCTTAATTTATGTAGATTTTTGTGTAAAGTGAAGTAGGACTTGTATCGTTCTTAGCTAGATAACATTAATAATTTTCAGTACCTATCATGTAATAAAAGTATGCTTTTTACTCTTTAGATTTAATTATTTTAAACATCTACATGGAAAATGGCTGTTGACAAACTTTTTTTTTTCTTAACATAAAGGTTTGGAATCTGGCAAACAGATTAAACTGGATTCAAATTCACAGTTTGGATATTATTTTCGCGTAACGTGTAAAGAAGAAAAAGTCCTTCGTAACAACAAAAACTTCAGTACCGTAGATATCCAGAAAAATGGTGTTAAATTTACCAATAGGTTTGTAAGCCTGTATCATATTGTTAAGCCTTCAGTAGTACCATAGAACTAAATTATTCTCTGATGAAATGTAGTGCCCATTACTTTCAGTAGATGTTTTCATTTTTTAAAATAATACCATTACCTTGATTTGCAGTGCATTGACTTCTCTTAATGAAGAATATACCAAAAACAAAACTGAGTACCAAGAAGCCCAGGATGCCATTGTTAAAGAAATTGTCAACATTTCTTCAGGTAATAATAGAAGCAAAAGATTCTGAATATGACCTGTTTTTTGATCATAGGAAAACATCAGGATGTTTCAAGAGTGGTCTTTTAAAAAGTTATTAGACTGTTAATTATGTTAGGCTACCTACCAAATAATGCATGCTGTATTGTGGTAGGAAAAGTAACTGGAAATTACTCTGGTACATGGGAAGATAAGCTAGTGCAGGCTGAGGAATGGGAATACCCTGAAAAAAAAAGATGTGCAAAAAAGCACAAAACTTAGCTGTAGTAATAAGGGGAAGAAACACCAAGGACTATTAATAATCTATGGGCTCATGCTCTAGGTTATGGAAATAAATATCACTGAAAATAAAAGTTATACATGAGGCAAGCAAGCCCTTTTAAGTTCTGTGTGCCATTTATAGATTTTCAGAGTTCATTCTAGAGGCATCGTTTGAGGTGAATGTTTTATAAATGCCTTAACATCATGGTATTGCCCTTAGCATGAAATGAATGTATGTTTAACACAGTAGGTGGGGATATGTTAATTAAGCTGGAAGGCTTTGCCTATCGTCATGTGGATATTGCTTATAACCTTAATTGTGCCTTGCAAAAATATACCAAAGAAATGCTTAAGCCAAGTGATCAAAGTTGGCATCACTAGTAATGGGACAAGTGACATTATATATTTCCTGATGGGATGCAGAGGGAAGGACACAATATAACCTATGTAATGTTGACAAAACATTTAACTTGATTATAGGTAAGAAGAAAAAAAGGTAAATTTAGATTGTGGCACACTTCTTTTTAGGGCTTGACCTATTTAAAAATGTCAGCATCATGGAAACAATAAAGAAGAATGGACAGGATCTGTTTTAGATTAAAGGAGACTTAAAGAGACAGGATAGTCAAATGCAGTGGATGAACCTTGATTGGATCAAGGATTAGGGGTTGTTGGAGAATAGTGATAAAGTACACTATTGGAACAAATTGGCTAAGTTTAATATCTATATATATATTTAAGGCTAATATGCAAAGTGTCCCCTCGGGAGTTCGACCGGGAGTTCTATCGCTTGCTATTATGTGCGCTGACCACCAGTGGGCGGCGCGGAACATGGCAGGCGACCAGCAGCGGCAGCGGGGTGCTGAGGGAGTGAGAACGTGGGAGGCAGGGAGGCGGGGAAACTGATTGGCTCTGATCGCAGGCCAGGCCTAGAGACCCTACCTGTTCATGAATTTCGTGCACCGGGCCTCTAGTGAGATTATAATGGTATTGGTGTTGCAGTTTGTGGATGTGTATTATGATTAAGTGGAAGAATGTCCTTGTTCTCAGGATATGTATGCTGAATTATTTAGGGGTAAAAGTAATTTTAAAATGATGAGCATGTATAATTCTGCAAATTGTTTTACTATTGTGAATTTTCATAGTAAATCAGAAACAAAATTTAAAGGTTTTAATACACTTGATTGGTTTTGAGATGAAGGAAATTTAGAAAGATTATTTTTGCTTGGTGGTATCAGATAACTGTACCATGATAATCTTGTTGGATTATGTTTCTTAGCTTAGATTGCATTTTTAAGAACCCTCTAAACACTATACAAACAGTCTTCCTCATAAACCAATATTAACTAATATTCATTAAGCACCTAGTAGGTTAAAATGGCTAGATTTTAATATTTTTAAATTGAAAGTGTTTTATTTGGAGTTACCTTGAATTTAAGTGAAACCTCTTTTTGGTCTACCATACATTTGAAATTTTTATTTTGAAAGGTAGTGGATCATTTTTGTAGTTTTCTAACTTGCTATTAAACCAGAAAAGATGGTATTGTTAAGAGCCAGATGAAGTGAGATACTGAGTATGGACTGTTAATTAAGAGGCTTTTGGTTTTCTTTTTTATTATAAACCTATTCTTACTGATCTATTAGAAGTTTTATGACTTTTAAAGTAATTGTAGTAAGTACTCAACTAATGTTTAAGTAATTCTCACAGGTTCCTATTTGCTACATGATAGGGTAATGTGAACTCTTCAGGGCCCATTTGTGTTAATTGTATCACTTTTATGGGGAACAAAGGTATCAAAGATGAGTCAAATTTCCTGCCATTTGAATACTCATAATTTTGTGTTCTTATAAAATTGAACATTATTCTCTTGAATGTTCCTTAAAGCTTTTGACACATTGATGTCTGTATGGCAGGTCTATGTGACATGTGGATCTGTTAAACAACCCCTCCAACCTATTAAAATTTTAGAATCTATTCTGAAATCTTAACCATTATTATTGGCTAAACATGCTTTACCTAGCATGTATCAGGACTTTTTAATGTACATAATAGCTTTTAAGTTTGTCTTTTTTTTTTCCTCATATATTAAGATTTTAGTCTCTATGGAATAAAAATAATTCTAAGGAAATACTGAGAGTTTCAACCCAGACATCACTACCATAAAAAACTTAGGTCTTATCTATTTAGTGGATCTCAGTTCTCTTCACCCATAAGCATAAAACAGGTCTCTGATCTGCTTTTGTTTATAATGTGAGGTTCCTTAAGCTCATCAGGTCAGATTGGTGTTCAGCATCAAACAAGAACTGTTAAATAGAAGCAGAGTTTTATTTATAAGTTTTCAAGAGGCAAAATCATATTTTATGAAATGAATATTTGAGTGAAGCCAAGAAACATATCTACTGTTACTAAGGGGCAATGATATCCTTCTATTCATCAGCTTTTAGTTTTAATGCTCTAGCAGACCAGCATCTTGTTGAAAGTATTTTAAGTGACAATTATGGATCTACATTTATACTAAAATTTAATTGTATGTGATGCTGATGGGGGGAAAATGCTGAAATAAAAGCCTGACAGACAGGTCTTACATGCACAGGCCTTGATGGTCACATGATATCTTATGACCTGTTGCTTGCATGTTTCTTATAATTATGAAATGCCATTCTGGTTTCAGACTCTTAATTTTACAAGAAAAGTGTGTCTTAAAAGTGCAGCTATGACTCAAATATTACTGTACCCTGCTTTTCTTTCTTACCAGTAAATTATGATAGTTTTTTCTTAATCTACCTCATTTCTAAACAGCTTTTATATTTTAATGGATTTTGGCAAGGGGGCATCATACCCTTTGTATTTTTGAAATCTGTTCATAGTGGGGGAAGATATAGTAACACATTTTAACATGTTGAGTTTTAGGTGTTACTTTCAAGTTTAGTTGTGGCAAACTTCTATTAATTTTTAAAAAGTATATAAATTAGGAAATTAGAGTTTGAATTCCCAAATGGGGAAGTTAAGTTTATTCTTAGAGCTGCTTATATGTATTTTTTTATTATTCAATGTTCCTGTGCACATTTTCTGTTTTTATATAGGCTATGTAGAACCAATGCAGACATTCAATGATGTGTTAGCTCAGCTAGATGCTGTTGTCAGCTTTGCTCATGTATCAAATGGAGCGCCAGTTCCATATGTACGACCGGTCATTTTGGAGAAAGGACAAGGAAGAATTATTTTGAAAGCATCCAGACATGCTTGTGTTGAAGTTCAAGATGAAGTTGCATTTATTCCCAATGATGTTCACTTTGAAAAAGATAAACAGATGTTTCATATCATTACTGGTAAAAAAAAAACACCAACACACCTTGTTTATGGGTTATTTTGGGTAATGTTTCTTTTTTTAATGTTGGGGTGAAAAATATGCTTAAAATTGATGAAGAAAATCCAAATTTTTGAAATTTTAAGAACATGTTATTCATATTAATGAGTAATATATTCGTATTTGAATTAGTGGGAAGATTTGGGAGAGGGCGTAAAGGCTTTTGAGAAAAAACTGTATTTATAAGAAACTTCTGTTTTAGGAGTTCAGAGCATTTAAAAATGAACACCCCTTCTTCCTCAATGCTTACTTCTGTGCCAGACCTTTCAGTAGTGAGGTCATTGAAAATCAAGCAGAACTGGCTGCTGGAATGACCTCAGTTAAGGGTAGCAGTACTTTTATTTTTAATTTCTTAAAAAATATTTATTGTTGAAAGTATTACAGATGTCCCTCTTTTTTTTCTCCCATTGTCCCCTTCTAGCCCACACCAGGATAGCAGTTCTTTTAAAGCCATGGCACTAAGGAAAATAATGTAGCATGTCTCAAACTAAAATGTTTTGAAAGATCTTAACCAGATTCCAAAAAAACAAAAATGAGGGAGTAAGGAGTCTTTGGGCAAATGTGTTCTATTTCCCCAAATGGATTTTCAAGTTGTTTATATAATCTAACCCAGATATGTAAATTGTGCATTTTCCAAAATTGTAGGGTCATGTCTTAGGGCTTTAGTGTGCTTTTTAAGTGGTTGAAGGATTTGACCATACTGATCCATTCACTAATGGCCCATTTATTAATGAGTTACAGTGTTAAGTCAATTGGGCCTGTACTACTTTTCTGGATGTCATAAAATTATTTTGCAGGCAGCTCTATGAGCTATGGGAAAATGTCTGTGTGATCTTTCTAGGCCATAATCAAATTATAGGTAAAGTATATTTTTTATGGGTCCTCTCTATGAAAGGAGCAATATAGGTTTGTCTGAAGGGCAAATAGCATTACCTCAGGGAGTAGTATTGGCAACAACTTTGTCCATGTCTTTGGGCAGCTAATGGTTCTGCTTCTTTTATCTCACATCATATTACCTAGGTGATTAGTCACCAATGTGCAATTTAAGACTAAGTCAGTTTATTAGAAATAAATTAATTTTGCTTTTCGATATAATGTGTTTTATAGGCCCCAATATGGGAGGTAAATCAACATATATTCGCCAAACCGGGGTAATAGTTCTCATGGCCCAAATTGGGTGTTTTGTGCCATGTGAGTCGGCAGAAGTGTCCATTGTGGACTGTATCTTGGCTCGGGTAGGGGCTGGTGACAGTCAATTGAAAGGAGTCTCCACCTTCATGGCTGAAATGTTAGAAACTGCCTCTATTCTCAGGTGAGTGCATTTCCCAGTCCCCTGAAAATGGAAATGAATGTCTCTGTCCTATGAGAAGTACATTTGCAGATTCACCTTAAAACATCTGAGGACTTTTATCTAGTGTAACTGTTTGTTGTGAGCTTTTTGTACTTTATATTATCTTAAAAGCGTGATTGGTGATAGTTGTGGAAAGCTTTGATTTTTAAAGGTGTCTTCTTAAGGTTTCTGGTAGTTGTTCACCTTATATTTCCCCACTACCATGCTTTCCTGCACTGTTCACACTGCCTGGAATGTTCCTCCTTGCCCTTTGCCCAAGTCCTTTCCAAGCTTTACAGGCCCTAATGATAGAAATTCTACTTCTTCAGTGATCTCCCCCCGTCCCCCCAACATGAACCTAAGGTCTTGGCTATTTCCTCACTGAACTCTGTCATGTCTGAAATTTATTAAGTTTTTATTTTAGAGGTTACTGAAATCTCTTGTTTTTATTTCACTTTTCAGGAGCTTCTTTAAAGTGTGATCTTGGGGTGGACTGTTAATGTGCTCTATTATGTGTATTATATACTATATTATATAATATACACCTAGGAATTGATGGCATTAGGCCCTTTGAGTTTTGGTGTCCTTAGTAAATTGTGTTGATTATAATTTTTAAAAAATTCCCCTCCTTACATTTGGTAGTATTGTGGCAGGCACACAAATTTTCTTGACCATCAGCCGTGTGACCCACTCACTTGTTCATATTATTATACCCTTGTTCCATCGTCATGTAGTGTTATTATTTTTTTAAATTTTTACTTACTGTTTATAATTAGCGCAAGAGAGAAACATGAGTTTGTTGTTCCACTTATGCATTCCTTGGTTGATTCTTGTATGTGTTCTTATCGGAGATCATACCCACAACCTTGGTGTATCAGGATGACGTTCTAACCAACTGAACTACCCAGCCAGGGCTGGAATTATTATTAATTTTAAATCTTGGTTAATTTGATTTATTCACCTTGTTTCTTCTTCTACCCATTGTTCATATCCATGCCCATTTTTTCTCCTAAAGTTTAGTGCTTTTTATTGACTTTGTTGAAAATTTTAACATTAAAATAATCTGTTGTTTGTGGCATATCTTTTGTTTTCTTGCATTATTATTTTTGGGAAATTTTCCCATAATTTTGTGTTTCAGGTCTGCAACCAAAGATTCTTTAATAATTATAGATGAATTGGGAAGAGGAACCTCTACCTATGATGGATTTGGGTTAGCATGGGCTATATCAGAGTACATTGCAACAAAAATCGGTGCTTTTTGCATGTTTGCAACCCATTTTCATGAACTTACTGCCTTGGCCAACCAGATACCAACTGTTAATAATCTACATGTCACAGCACTAACCACTGAAGAAACCTTAACTATGCTTTATCAGGTGAAGAAAGGTGAGTAGACCACTGGTATACTGAGAATTCAGAGTGTGACAGTGGGAAACTTGCTTGAAATTGTCAGTAATTGTCTTGTTCCAAGTTAGTATGAATTATTGACATTTTTACAGAACACATTTATCTCTTAATTCACACTCTGGGAGCTGAGACACGGTACATCATCTCTGTTTCTGTGTCTTATAGTAGGATCACTCATTCTAAAACAATCACATAAAGAATAATTTATACTCTTTCACATCATCACAGAGGAATTTTATACTGCCTCCCATGCAGTCACATTAGTAACAATAAGCTCTGAAGTTCCAAGGCTCTAGCTTTTACTGTTTAATAAACTATTTATTATGATTATCTCATTAGGTTATGTAATGGTATGTTACATAAACAGGTTCATTTAAAGCTGGGGGTTTCAGAATTCCTGAAATTGTTTATAGTTGTCACATAAGGAATGAGTTATTTGTTGGCATTTCATCCTTTCAGGAAAGCTTGTCATTCATGGGTCTAGCAGCTAATCAGATTACTGAGTTCATGCGGTTGATGTGCTGTATAGCTTTTATTACTTAAACATTTCACCACTCATCAGAATAACTTGTTCAGATGGCTTTCTGATTTTCCATGAACATGTTTTTCTGCATCAGTAGGTTGCACATAAGTGAGATAATTAGTTTTGGTTATTTTATCCTTTGTTATTTATGCTTTAGTAGGAATCCTTTTGAGTTCTGTGTTTGCATTATTATTATCAACATAAAATATAGATACTTTTAGTTGGTCCTGGCATTTCACATAAAGTTGAGGTTTTGCTTTTAAATTATTATGTTTTGGGTGAAATAGAAATGGGTTCAGAACATTTTTTAAAAAACACAGATAAAGTACAGAGAAGATAGGAATAAGTTTTTCCTTCACTGTGGATGCTTATGAACATATGCTCCTATTTTGTTTTTACTTGTTTTTCTTAGTCCCAGCTCAGGAATGCATGGGATATATATGTAGGCCCCCCAGTAATTTACAATTGGTATATAATTGAGGCAAAAATGAAAGCCTCATAATAACTGCGAGCATCATGTGTATTAAACATTTGGAAGGAATACCTTGAGTCAGTTTATTTTCTGCAAATAGAAATGAAGATCATCTACCTAGTCTGTAAATTTACTAATGATTTGGGTCCAAGAATTCCATTGTCATTTGTTTGTAGTAGTTTAGAATCAGAATGAGATTATATAAAATGGTAAGTAACTTTTCTAAGAAAAATATTGTAAATATTTTAATTTACTTTTACTGTTCTTTTTAAATTTATTTATCCAGCCAGTGTTCTGGAGTCACCATTTCTAGAAATTGATGTAGGCAGATTCAGAGGATAGACCATTCACTAATAGTCAGTATATTTTGAATTAAATGCTCCTCTTAATTAGTGACACTTTTACATTTATTTATTTTTCTTAGTACTTTAATTTCTCCCTTATGAAATGAGAAAACCTCAGAGAGATAGACTTGATTAATTTTCTTCAGAATTCAGATATTTGTCTAGGCCTTTGAGGATTATCTGTCAAGCCTTTTCTCTGCTATTTTTATTTTTCTGCTACATTTGTCAAGGATAAAATATAGTACTGTGCCAAGTCATAATCACTTTTCACTGGAGGCTTAATTAAAATGCCTTTATCTCCATTACTATGAAACATTTGGCTAATGTGTTTGAAATAATACAAAATTGACTTTTCTAATGATAAGGTAAGAAGGATAAGTTCCATTTACATAAATTGCTGTCTCTTCCTACTCTGTCCCTCTCCCCACACTCCCCTTCCCACTTTCTTGTAGGTGTCTGTGATCAAAGTTTTGGGATTCACGTTGCAGAGCTTGCTAATTTTCCTAGGCATGTAATAGAGTGTGCTAAACAGAAGGCCCTTGAACTAGAGGAGTTTCAGAATATTGGAGCATCACAAGAAAGTGATGAAATGGAACCAGCAGCAAAGAGGTGCCATCTGGAAAGAGAGGTTTGTGAGATTGATTCTGTAGTTATTTAACCTCTGTATTGTTACACAGATCAGGTCACCAAGATGAGTTACTTTTTCCCTATATGATTGTAATGTGTATTTACTGATCATTCATTATTGGCGTTCACTTACATTTCTTTGCATCGCAAAGAATTCTCTGTATCATTTTGATTTCTGCACTATATAAACATCTGCCTGCTCAAAAGATAACATTTAGGTACCAGATTTAAAAAGTAGGAGAATAGGACTATTAGTCTAGGTTTAAAATAAGTAATTCAGAGGAGTTAATAGATGTCCAAGCAGATCTTTGAATGCTTCATAAATGAATATCAAGTCCAGATAAGTTGTATATTTACTCAGTGCTTAGTTAAGATGACACCAACTAAGTAAAAATAGTTCTTGTCCTCCAGTTGTTTACAATATAGTTGGAGAGATAAGAACAATGAATATGTCATAGTCATAGAGAATAAAGTGGCATATGAAAAATGTTTACTCGTGGAAGTTCTTTGTGGGCAGTCTGTTCGTTCTCATGGGAGAAATGGGCCTTCTCTGAGTGATGGGTGAAATTGAGAGGCTCACACAGAAAGGTACACGCCTAGCCCTGGCCTGTGTTGTTCAATGGTTAGAGTGTCAGCCCGTGCACTGAAGGGTCTTAGGTTTGATGCACAGTAAAGGGCACGTACCTGGGTTGCAGGTTCAATCCCTGGTCCTGGATGGGGGCATGTGCAAGAGGCAACCAATCAATGTTTCTCTCTCACATCTCCCCCCTCCCTCCCTCTCTCTTTCCCCTCCTCTCTTCCTACCACTCTTTAAAAAAAAAAAATCAATGGAAAAAAATATCCTCTGCTGAGGAAGGATTTATATATATATATATATATATATGAAAGGAACAAGCCTGTGCCCAATGTAGTTTTTAAAAATTAAAGGAATAGTAGTTCTCTATAACAATGGAAACAAAATAATCTTAATTCACTACTGCTGGGTTCTGGCAACATGTACTGTGGTATACATTGTGACAACTTGTCACATTTTAAGCTTTTATCCAGTGCATTTTTTGTTGATCTTGAAGGATAGCTGATTGGTACCATAATTGCTGATGTATATGGTTTTTGAGCTTAAAAGGTTTGATTTCATGTGTTATACCTGTAATCAGGAGAAATGTGTTATAGCTTGTTAACACTGGTAGCTTTAAGTATGGAAAATGCCATCCTGAATATGAAATGGTATTGGTATCAGCACCACAGCTCTGAGTGATCTGGGATTAGGTAGGCTCCTTATGTAATCCCGGCTTCCAATTGGAACAGAAGTCATGTTCTTTGATAATAATCATTACAATGTATTGTGAACAATGTTTAAGCTAAAGGGAGACAAAAGTGCACTTGTTCATTAATAGAGAAGTATTTTTTTCCCTTACCATTTCGATATCTACCTTTCTTTCACCTTTAAGGTACTTATTACCAACTGGCTTCCTATGTGAAAAGCAGACCTGCTTCGTATATCATAAAAAACATTTACATAGGGCTTACCCTTTGCCAGGCTCTGCACCTTAACATATTAATACTTTAACTCTCACAACAGCCCTGTGAGGTTGGTAGTATTATCTTCATTTTATGGATGAGGGATGTTGGTAAGGAATTTGCCCACAGGTCATATGGCAAGTAATAAGCATTCTTTAGAATGTTAATAACTGAGAAGTAAAATAAGTTTAAAAAGAAATATCCTTTGTAATGTCTTGCTATAACGAAATATGGTCAACTAAGGATTTTGCTATACAATTCACCGTTGAACAACAGGGTTTGAATTTGTGCAGGGTGCACTTTTACGTGGACTTTTTCAATAAATACTTCAAATATATTTTTCATGACTTTCTTAACATTTTCTTTAGCTAACTTATTTTAGGAATATAGTATATAATACACATAACATACAAAATACCAGTATGTGTTCATTGACTGTCTTTGTTATCAGTAAGGCTTCCAGTCAACTAGCAGGCTATCTGTAGTTAAGTGTGTGTTTTTAAAAAAATATATATTTTATTGATTTTACAGAGAGGAAGGGAGATGGATAGAGAGTTAGAAACATTAATGAGAAACATCGATCAGCTGCCTCTTGCACGCCCCCTACTGGGACCAAGGCTGCAACCAAGGTATATGCCCTTGACCAGAATTGAACCCAGGTCCCTTCAGTCCGCGGGCTAATGCTCTATCCACTGAGTCAAACCAGCTAGGGCTGTAGTTAAGTTTTTGGAGAGTCAAAAGTTATACACAGATTTGCAACTGCCCAGCACTCCTAACTTTCATTTTATTCAAATATGCAGTGCACACTTAAAATGTAAAGAATGTTTTTTAAATACTGTCATGTTTATATAGAAGTCTAATGAAGCAATTTATTATTATTGAATGTGACTTTTAGAAAAGACACTTTGGAGACTAATGGAACGTTCCCATGTTTTTCAGCAAGGTGAAAAAATTATTCAAGAGTTTTTATCCAAGGTGAAGCAAATGCCTTTTATTGAAATGTCAGAAGAAAACATCACAATGAAATTAAAACAGCTGAAAGCTGAGGTGATAGCAAAGAATAATGGGTTTGTAAATGAAATCATTTCACGAATAAAGGTTACTACGTGAGAAAATCCCACTAATGGAATGAAGATAATATTGATAAGCTGTTGTCTGTAATACTTTTATATTGTTTTATATTAATCCTTTTTCCATAGTGATGGCAATTGATGCCCATGGCATACCAACTTAATAAAATATTTAGTAATACTTTGCTCTACCTGAGTACATTTTCAGAGATCTTTATTTTGAAAAGTAACTGAGGAATACTTAAAGGGACATGGGTAATAGTATACAATATGTTGAATTTATAAATAAAATTATGTAGTTTGTGAAATTTGATGTGTATTGTATTTCTTTATAATAGGACTTCTATGCATATTTTATTCCCAAATGATATGGAAGAAATAAATAGCACAGAGACTTTGTAAAATAAAGGATCTTAAAGCAGAAGAAACCAAGGAAATCCTTTCCAGTGATTTCCCCGGAGTGTCCGTCTGTTGGCAGGAGCCAGGTTGGATGCATACACATTAGCTAGGGAACTTACTGTAAATCCAGAGTCCTAATGTGATCCTCTGCCCTGTCTGCCATTCCTCTACCCCCAGTCTGTGGAGAGACTTAAAAATCTGGATTTTAACAAAATCTTTCGTATTGGGAAACCTGATTTAGTCTATCTATTTCTCTTGTTCTACAGGTTAGTGACTGGCCTTGCTGAATATGGGGGAAAGGGCAGTCTTGTAATAAATGGTGAAGGGATGATAGCTTATCCATATAGGAATAAAATGAAATTGGATCTTATCTAAAAATCAACTCCAGTGAATTTTTGATCCAAATGTACAAGGCAAAACTACCAAGCTTATAATGTTTAGTTTTATAAATTTTATAGAAAGTAATACAGGAAAATATTTTTATGACCTTGACTTTGTGAGAGATTTAAGTCACAAACACCGTAAAATTTGATACACTTAGCTATATTGAAATTAAGAACTTCTTTTCATTAAAAGGCGTGACAAAGACTAGATCCATAATGGGAGAACATATTGTATTACATAAAATATCAAAGGATTTATATCCAAACTATATAAATAATTCCTATAAAATCACTAAGAAAATGGGCACTTAAGAGTCTTTACAAAATTTTAGAGTCTTAATACAACTCAATAACAAAAAGACCAGTTAAAAAGCAAAGGATCTGAATAGGTCCTTTTCCAAAACATATACAAATGGCTAATAAGCACATGAAAATATGCAGATTGTCATCAGGGAAATGCAAGTCAAAACTGCAGTGCGCTCTCACTTCGTACCCATTAGCATATCTAGAGTCAGAGAACAGGTATTGAGGAGGATGTGAAGGAGCTCACACGCTGCTTGTGGAAATGTAAAATGTTGCGGTTGCTTTGGAAAACAGTTTGGCATTTCCTCAAACGTTATCATGATCCAGCACTTCGATTCCTAGGTGTATATCAAGAAAAACATGTCCACACAAAAACTTGTACACAAATGTTTATAGCAGTATTATAATAGCAAAAAAATTGAATATAACCCAAATGTCTACCGACAGGAATAGATATGCAAAATGTGGGATATCAATACAATGGAATGTTCTCTGTTAAAATAGGCATGAAGTACTGATACATGCTACAACTTAGATGAACCTTGGAAACATTAGTGAAGAAGCCAGTCACAAGAGTTTGTTTATGATTCCATCCATGTGAGAGTCCAAATAGGGAAAGTGCAGAAACAAAGTAGATGAACAGATGCATAGGGCTGTTGGGCAGGTGATGGCTGGCTAGGGAGGTGATAGCTAAAGGGTATGGGGTTTCTTTTTGAGATAAAAATGTTCTAAAATTGACTGCTGATGTTTGCACATATCTGTACATATACTAACTAAAAGTCATTGAACCTTACACTTTAAATGTGTACAGTGTATATTATGTGAATTATATCTCAAAGCTTGTTTTTCAAAAAGTTCAGGCACTTTACCCAAGAGGAAATCTAAATGGTTCATACATTTAGATTTAATCACCAGTCAGAAAAATGAAAACCATGCTTGGCTCCCCCTCAGGACTCTGCCCAGATTGACAATCATTTTAAGTGTGTCCGCCAAGTGTTGGTGAGGATGTGGGACATCTCTGCTGGTGGGAATAATCCTATATAATAAAAGCGTAATATGCAAATTGACCAAATGGAGGAACGACCAGTCAGTGGGGGGCAGGGCTGGTGAGCAGGCAGCGCCAGGCCAGCCAAGGTGCGTGCCAGTGGGCAGAGGGAAGGAACGGTAATGGTGGGGGGGGGGGGGGTTGACCAGCAGTAGTGGAGGGGTGATGGGGGGGGGGGCGGGCAGCACCGCCCCCTGATTTTGTCCTCGCCTCCTGCAGAGGGAGGCCAGACTGCGGTCTAGGCCCGCTCCCCACAGGGCTAAGCCGTCAGTAGGACATCCCCTGAGGACTCCTGGACTGTGAGGGCATAGGCCTGGGTGAGAGACCCCCCCACCCACCCACCCAGTGCACCAATTTTTGTGCACCGGGCCTCTAGTATAATAAAATTTAGAATATGACCCAGCAATTCTGCTCCTAGGTGCATACTCTATAGAGGTGCTTGTACACATTGTGCTATGATGTATATATAAGAATGGGAACAGCCTAGCTATGAAAAATGAATGATAGCTGCATAAAACAACATGGATGGTATCTTAAAAACTAAGCAAATGACAGATAAGGAATAATACAGTTTGTCCCATTCATATGAGTGGGTTGTCTAAGGATGGGGAGGGAGATTCTAGAGCAGCGGTTCTCAACCTGTGGGTCTCGACCCCTTTGGTGGTCGAACGACCCTTTCACAGGGGTCGCCTAAGACCATCGGAAAACATATATAATTACATATTGTTTTGTGATTAATCACTATGCTTTAATTATGTTCAATTTGTAACAATGAAATTGAGGGTCACCACAACATGAGGAACTGTATTAAAGGGTCGCGGCATTAGGAAGGTTGAGAACTGTTCTAGAGCATTAGAGCATTCTGTTTTGACCGGTGCTTGTTTTATAATTGTTGTAAAATGATATAATTATGTTTTAAGAACTTAAAATTAGGTATGACAACATGAAAATTAAAGACCAATGAGCCCTTTAAAATGCTCATCTTAATTTACCATGCCCCCCTTTTAAAAAAAAATATTTTTTTTATTGATTTCAGAGAGGGAGAGAGATAGAAACATCAATGATGAGAGAGAATCATTGATCGGCTACCTCCTGCACACTCCACACTGGGGATTGAGCCCACATCCCGGGCATGTGCCCTGACTGGGAATCGAACCATGATTTTCTGGTTCATAGGTCGATGCTCAACCTCTGAGTCACACTGTATCATACCCTTTTTTAAAACATCATTAGAATGAGTTACAGTAGTTTTTCTTTTATGAATACCAAAAGCTTGGGGAGAAGATAAACTTACAGAGAAAGAATTTAAATGTGGACATTTTTATTGGTTTACAGTCATTTAGTCGCTTGTGTGAAAGACTTATATAACTAAAAAAAAGCAGTTTCAACATTCATCATCTGGTTAGCTGTGAAGGAGTGTTTTTTGACTGCTGCACAAAAGTACGTATAAAATGGTGGTCAGTCAGTCCATGGATTTAGTTGTGAGGGCTACAGAATTGGAGGGAGGAAGAGGGTGTTGATTCTGAGAAATCATGTCTATCGGGTTCTGAAAAATCAGATGACGTTCATTTCTCCCAAAGAGACTTTGTGTTTAATTCTAAGATCTTTTTGAGAATGAAAAGCACATAATAGACCTGTTACGATGTTTCAGATGTAAGCTGTGCTTATTACATGGATATGCTAATGAATCAACTGGACCAACAATTAAAGTCTCCTTCCTTTTGGAGTGTTGGATGTAAGTAAAGCAAAGATAAACTAATTTCTGATCTGTCAAAAGACGTTTGGATTTTAAAATTTTAATTATAATGTTTCTTTTTCTTCACTCAAACATGAACTTGGAAAATACCACAAT
The DNA here is from genome assembly GCF_000147115.1 of Myotis lucifugus. Taxonomy (NCBI): domain Eukaryota; kingdom Metazoa; phylum Chordata; class Mammalia; order Chiroptera; family Vespertilionidae; genus Myotis; species Myotis lucifugus. Next base: position 12,248,905 of record NW_005871054.1, on the reverse strand, counting down.
AAAACCAAATATATTAATATCCAAAAGTTTCTAACTCAACCATACTTTATTATGAAATCTGTTGGCCAAACAACCACATTTCTGAGAAAATACTTTTTTAAAAAGTATATATTTGTTATTGATTTCAGAAAGGAAGGGAGAGGGAGAGAGAGAAACATCAGTGATGAGAGAGGATCATTGATCAGTTGCCTCCTGCACGCCCCCTACTGGGGATCAAGCCCACAACCCGGGCATGTGCCCTTGACAGGAATTGAACCCAGGACCCTTCAGTCCACACGCCAACGCTCTAGCCACTGAGCCAAATCAGCTAGGGCTTTTTTGGGTATTTTTAAAAGCACCAAGAATCCATCCAAGATGCAATTATTTTGGTAATTTAATTTTTTTTCCTTAAAATACTCTGTAACAGAACAGAAGAAAGATGTTTTAGGTTATATTAAAAAAATAACATTTTCTCCTTAAACTCTCAATGTTCCACACACTAAGCACATCCTGTTAGACTTCTTGAGTATTAAATGCATCTTCTATCCTTGGTCTTTCTGCATTTAGCTTTTTTGGGAAGTATGTTTTTACCCACAGCATATGGTATGAGCTGCTGATTCAGTACTGAGTGGCTCTTTAAGCTTGTTAGTTTTTCTGTTGATTAAAATGGATACACAGAAGAAAACGGTGTGCAGATCAGTCAGAAGAAAACCAGTCCCTGGTCTGAAATAAACTAAACAATGTTAATCAGCTTATGGGGAAAACAAATAAGTAAAGGGAATTTTCATATACAAAGAAGACCTTGTACTGCCTTCCTAGTGTGTTTGGGTTAAGGAGATAGAGTGGCCAGGGAAGGTGATGAAAATGCCCAGAACGATACACACATTTTTAGACTAAAACTGGAAGTGGAGCCCAACTTAATAGTTTTCTGCCTGTTCTCCATATTCTCCTTGATATATAGAGCTGCTGCTTTCTCTGGTTGTGCTGCTTTAGAACTTGCCTGTTTTGCCAGTTTTCCGATGTCTGAGCATTCTGGTGCAGTGCTGAGCTAGAAAATGTCCCACTGCCATAGCAGTGTCTCCGGTTCTCTGACCGGGGATGGGAAGCCCTTGTCTGGCCTTTGCACAGCAGCTTCCCTACCTCCCTGGAAGCAGAGCGTCCATGGTGTCAGACAACATTCAGAACATGGTCCAAATTCAATGTAAGTTGGCATATTTTTGCTTTGGCATGTGGTTTGTCCAAACAGAAGTGCCCACACACATCTTTCACCCAGCGATCTGGGAAATTCTGCAGTGGCATAACAGTCTGGGATGTTGGCGGCCTTCACTGGACCATCCTGCTCTTATTTTTAGCCTTGGTGAATAGAAGGCTACATTGTCACTGTCTTTGGTTCACTTCCAAGAGGTAAAGAGAAATTACAAACCCCCTGAAATGGTTAAATTTAGAAGGAGGGAAAATTCTGTCTGGCCAATTTCTTATTCTAACAAAAGAACAATGACAATGAATTCATCGGTGTTCAGAATCAACCAGTAATTACAACCATAGCAATTAACCTGTATTATCACACTACTAGAGGCCTGGTGCATGAATTTGTGCACCAGTGGGGTCCCTCAGCCTGGCCTGTGGGATTGGGCCGAAACTGACTCTCCAACATCCTCCGAGGGGTCCTGAATTGCAAGAGGGCACACGCCAGGCCGAGGGACCCCACTGGTGCACAATCAGGGAGGGACGTGGGAGGTTGGCCAGCTGGGGAGGGATCGCAGGAGCGCTCCAGGGCATGTCCGGCCCGTCTTGCACAGTCCCGATCAGCTGGACCCCAGCAGCAAGCTAACCTACTGGTTGGAGCATCTGTCCCCTGGTGGTCAGTGTGCATCATAGCAACTGGTTGAACAGTCGAATGGTCAGACACTTAGCATATTAGGCTTTTATATATACAGATTATGCTTTGATTGGTTGAATGGATGACCAGACACTTAGCATATTGGGCTTTTATTATATAGCATTACTATTGTGTTTATATCCTGGAATTTTGTTGACACCAGTTATAATTATCAGTTTAATATTATGAATAATTTTGAATGGAGATAGCTTAAAACCGAATTAAGTATAGTTAAATCTAACTAATACAACTATTTTTAGTTCAGCAACTGATCTGAAATTTTAATATACATCATCCATCCAGCAAGATGTCTTTTATCCATTTTTCTTCACCTAATGAGGTTTTATTGCTAAACATTTTTCTTCACATAATGAGGTTTTATTGCTAAACATTACCTGGCTCAGCCAAATCAATCATGAAAATGACTTTCCACATTGAACCCTTAATATTACAATGTGCATGAACAATCTGGCAACATTAAATACTTTCCAAGCATCTGAAAAGGTCCAGGCAGTGTGTGGAGCTTCTGAAAAGGCTCCTCCTCTTAATACTAAAAGGTAGGTACATACTTCTATTATCTGTGCTCCATAGATGAGAACCCAAGGTTCAGATTCAGTAACCTGCCCAGGTCACACAGCCAGTAAGTGGCAGAGCTGGGATTTGATCCCCAGCAACTTGTCTCTGAGAGTTGTCTTTTTTTTCATTCAGAGCTTAAAATACAGTTAGGAATCTGAGATATACACTTGTGATAAATTTAGTCTTTCTAAATAAGTCTAAAAGAGGGGTGTGGGCAATGCAATGGGAGTTAAGGAAAGTAAAGGGAGTGTGGTGCAGCTGCCACTCCTGTGGAAGGCTTGTCTCTGGGCACCAAGGCATTCATCTGCACCCCTGCTGCCCACCTGGGAAACAGCAATTAAGAAGCTGCATTGTTTCACAAGTCCACCAGTCACCAAGTGCTGACATCTAATCAAGTGATTGCATCACACTGTGTTTGGACAAATGATTATGTTTAAATGAAAAGAGAGGTCAGCCAGAAGCCTGGAAAATGAGGAGTTAGAATTAAATGTCAACAGTGTTTAGAGGAAGATGCTAAAGCTGGTGCACTCCAATCTTCTGGTCACTTGACTCTGAGGTTATGTTTTGTTCTGTCTTGAGCCAGGAATGTTTTAGCCAGCCTATGGGGAATAACCATGGGGGTCTTCTCCATCACTCAATATGTGCTTGGTGAGTCTGCACAGGCCTGGACATGTGGATTAAAGTGGGCAGCAATGTGGTGTACCAGGAAGGCTGTTTGAGTTGTGTTCATCCTTGCTTTACCACTTAGCAGGAGTCTTGAAATTATCCCTACTTGGATTTTTCACCCCTCTTGTGTAATTTAAAGGGGTTGGATTATTTGAGTTCTAAATTGCCACACCAGGGCAAGGCAGGTGTGGGGTACAGAGAATAGTGGGGTTAAGGTGAATGCCCTAATCTGAAAGCATTCAAAATTTACAAACACTGCTGGCCAAGAAAATTGTCTGCAGTTCTGATTTTGTCTAAGGGCCACCACTTTGTGTTCTCCAGGGTGGTATTTAATGATTCATGATTATATGAAACTAGAAGCTCAATGCACAAAAATTCGTGCAGGGGGGGGGGTGTCTCTCAGCCCGGCCTGCGCCCTCTTGCAGTCCAGGAGCCCTCGGGGGATGTCCACCTGCCAGCTTAGGCCCGCTCCCTAGGGTATTGGGCCTAAGCTGGCAGCCAGACATCCCTCTGGCAGCCCAGGAGCCCTCGGGGGATGTCCAACTAACAGTTTAGGCCCACTCAACCCAAGTTGCAGTCGGACATCCTTAGCACTGCCGCGGAGCTCCCCCTGTGGGAGTGCACTGACCACCAGGGCAGCTCCTCCCTGGTAGTCAGTGACTGGCCGCTCTGCCTATTACCCTTTTATTATATAGGACTAGAGGCCCGGTGCACAAAATTTGTGCACGAGGAGGGTGTGTGTCCCTCAGCCCGGCTTGCGCCCTCTCGCAATCCGGGAACCCTCAGGTAGGGTCCCTAGGCCTGGCCAGCGATCAGGGGCTATCAGGGCTTTCCTTCCCCTGGCTGCCAGCAGCTGGTCCCGCCCCCGCCACTGCCACTGCTTGCCATCTGTGCAGCATTGCCCCCTCACTCCCCTGCCACCGGTCACCTCCCTCTGCAGGTGACAGGCGTGGGGTGTAATTGCTTGGCTGGCCTGGGTCTCCCTCTGTGGGGCAATCGCTGGCTGGCCCTGCACACCCGCCACAACGTCATTGGCTGGTGGCCTGGGCCTCCCTCTGCATGGCGATTGTGAGGCGATGGTGGGGCCCCTGACCAATCGCATCGCACCCGCCTTGGCTGGTCTGGTGCCATTGTGTGTCATAGAGTGGTCGACCTGAAGGTCGTTGAGACGGTTGTTCTGCTGTTTGGTTGTTCAGTTGATTTGCTTATTATGCTTTTATTATTATAGATGACTTTTTCATACATGCTAAAAAAGGGCTCAAGCCTCTATTGCAATTATTCTATGCCAGCATCCAAGTGGTCCCTGCCCTCATCCCTCCCTTTTTTAGTGCCATGTTAATAATCTAACTCCCAATGCTCTAATCAGCAACAGAACACTTTGCTGCTTTATTTTTTTTTTTGTATTAACTATGGTCCAAGTTCATTGAGGCCTTGGAAGTATTCACTGATAATACTTTTCCCTGAAACCCTTTTGGTGGCCCCTTCACTAGACTCAGACATAGAGAAAAAAAGACCCAATGAATTCCAAGCAGATAGAATGGGGGAGGACCTCTGAGACGGCGAGGCAAGCTGGTTACATCAGAGCAGCACTTCCAAGCCTCAGCTCCATGAGCTTAAGTCTAGGTTTGGGGCGAGTCCATCGTAGGGATGAGGAGCAGGCTGTATCCTTCAGGATTGGATATGACATAAGTAACCTTCAAGATTGAAAAATAGTAACTTGAAACAAATCTAGGCAGCAACCAGTTGGAGGACAGGAATCCTGGGAGGATGGATACGAGTCACAAATGGAACAAATGGACTTGCTGTGTTTGTGTTGAGAGGAATTTGGGGTTGAGTTATTAAAAGCTACAAAGAAACAGCAATTGGGAAAAAGGGGGAGTGGGTGGGATTATTAATTCCTGGAATATCAAGATGTTATTTTTAAAAGTAAATATCATCATAGTAAACTGTGAATTTACTCATTCAGTTATAATAATTTCAACATCAATGGTGATTTAAGAAAAATAGTTAACAACTATGCATATTGGGATGGGGAAGGGTATAAGAATAAATCTGCCACTCTGTGTGAGATAATGTCTAAAATTAGAAGTTATGAAATAACAGTGTATGCATGTAATTTTAAAGTGTGGGAATAAATGCTGGAGGATTCTCAGCCGAAAGTGGCTGCCACTGGGGCAGCATGAAAAGGGGCTGCTGTTTTTCATTATAAACCTCACGTTACTACCATCAGATTTTCAAAAAATTATGTTTACTACTTTAATAAGTCAATTTTAAATTGAAAATTAACAGAAAGAAAACTGTCTAAAAGTATATATAAATAGTGATCTTTGCATGTTAACATGTTTGCATTACTGCATAACATGTCCTTTTCTTGGAGATGATTTAAATTGATAGAGAAAAATCTAAATTAAGGCAAGTATTTAATATCACAAAATATCTTCAAGCACCCTTAAAATTATGATTAAAAATAATTTAATTTCCTGGCCAGTTTGGAGGAAGGTGCAAGGATGTAATTTCCTACCTTTAAGAAAACATGAAGGTTGTACACATTGCTTCCACTTGCATCTTGGCAAGAATTGAGTTATGTATCCACACAGGGAGAGCCTGGGAAATAAAGTCCTTTAGCCATCCTCCCTACCCCGTAGGGGCAGTTGACCAAAGCTCATTTTGGGACTGATTAGGGATTTTTAAAAAATATATTTTTATTGATTTCAAAGAGGAAAGGAGAGGAAGAGAAAAATAGAAACATCAATGATAGAGGATCATTGGTTGGCTGCCTCTTGCACGCCCCACACTGGGGATTGAGCCCAAAACCCGGGCATGTGCCCTGACCGGGAATTGAACCATGACCTGATTCATAGGATGACGCTCAACTACTGAGCCACGCTGGCTGGACAATGGCAAGGGATTTTTAATTTGGTGCTTGTAAATGCTTTGGATGATGATGTTTCCTCTTCTAACCACTGTCTTTGCAGCCCCACCTGGTCTATTTCCCCTCAAGGCATCATCTGGCTTCTGTTCTTCTCTTTTCCTCATAATTAACTTCTTTGGACTCGACTCCACTTTGTGATCACTGTTTCTACTGAATCCAACTAATCTAAAAACTCAGGACCTTGTCTGTCTCACCCACAGTTCTGAGCTCAGCAGACATGGAGTCCCTTCTCAGGAAACACTTGTGCACAGTGCAATCCCTGTGGACCTGGATTATTGACACTTTGAGCAGGGACTCTGATACCCCCCAACATACTTAAGTTTCCCTCTGTCAGAGGGGAGGGGTGTTGGGGGCTGTGTGAGAAGGGAAGGGATTAAGAAAACAGCTCAGGCACAGACAGCAGTATGGTAATTACCAGAGGGAAAGGGGGTGGGGGAAGTGGAGGAGAGTATAGGGGGGCATAAATGGTGATGGAAGGACAATTCACTATGGGTGGTGAACACACTACAATATACAGATGATGTATTGTAGAATTGTACACCTGAAACCTATATAATTAACTGTCACCCCAATAAATTCAATTTAAAAATTGGTAATGCATTTTTATGTATTCAGAAATTATTTCTCCCCTCCTCTTGGGATTGATTAACTTAGCTGGAAATAAAGAACCTGAACTGGTTTTTTTGAGCACCGATCTACGTGGTAATTACTGAGCATTACCTTGTTTGTAGACTTTCAGAAGGATCATAATACTTATTAAGATGATCCCCTTCTCTCATTCATCCTCCCACCGGGTTTTCCCTTGGTCTGAGAACTGACAGGCCAGAAAATAAAGGAGCTGGAAGAAAGAACAGTTTCTTTTTTCTAGAAGTTGTGCCATAGTTCTAAAGGGCAGCGCTGTAAATACTGTAGTCCCTTTGGGGAAGAAATTGTGCTTCAAGGACACCTCGCTGCAGAGCAAACTCTGGGGGAAGAATGGCAAGTTCAGGACTTACGTGCCATTGGCCAAATTCCTCCCTTCCCAGAATCCTGCCGACAATCTCAGGGTTACCTCACAGGGTTTTTTGAGGCCATTTCTGCTTTCTTCTGACTTTTCTCAGTAGATATTTGTGGCTCTCTTAATAACATCATCTCTCAGACCGCTTGGAATCAATCCATGTCTGTCTCTTGGTTCCTCCTTATCTGAGACTCCTGTTTGTCCTCAACTGGTCTTACGAGTTTCAAAGGCAGCCCTTCCTCCGTGTGTCTTGGGAGTTAGTGAGCAATTCCATCTACATGGCTAGGGACACTTGGTGAGCTGGTGGAGGCATCACAGTGTCCCTCAGAGCTAGTCCCATGGTGACTCCTGCTCAGATTCTATGGTCACCAGAGGTCCCAGGTGACAGCTCAAAAGAGGGCACCATCCCCTGGGAGCCCTGCTGACTCAGTCTCTTCTGGCTTTAAGACGTCCTCTTGTGCATCCCACCTGGGCCTTAGCAGCCCTACAGCCGTGTTAGGAAAGGCCCAACTTCCTTGGCGTGAAGCTGAGTTGCTTTCATTCCACATGGAGATTTTACCCTCTCTGGTTCCTTTTCTGGGGCTTCCAAATCTGACATTCTGGCCCCATAGTCTTCCCAGGCAGCCTAACGACCAAATTTCTGAAACATCCTGACCACTTTGAAGGGTCTGATGTCAGTTCTTTCTCATTTACAAGGAATTTAATCTTGCAATTAAGCCCAGGCCCAGCAACTTCCTGATCTTCACTCTGCTTGGCCTCCAGTCGTGGCCTCAGTCCTTCCCTGCCTGCCTTTGGCCAGCCCCCACGTTCATTCACTGGCTGGGGCTCAAGCCCAAGAGGGCTTCGATTCTTGTAGCTATGACAGTCCTTGGATGATCAGAGCTGGGAGGGTCTTCAGACACCACCATCAAATTCAAATACTTGACCAGATATGAGGAAACCAAGGTCACACTGGTGGTATGAGGTGGAATTGCCAAGGATGAAGATGGGAAGCACCTGTGTGCCACATCCCTCTGTGTCGGGGGAGGCTGGACTGGATGGCCTCCACCAAGCCTTCCTCAAATTTTAATCTGTGTTGACAGTGAGGTGATACCTGATATTTTGTCTGTTCACCATCCCCTCCCAACATTTCTTGGTGAAGCCCCTCTATGCAGATCTGAAGGGGCTGCCAGTCACTGGGCCTGTTGTCCTGGCCACAGAGATGGGCCAGTGAACCAAGCTGTGCCACCAGGTTATAGGCTCTCCTTCCTCCAAGATTGTGAAATTGGGATGTTGCTCGCCTGGAGCTGTCTGTGGGCATGCCTCTCACCTCCCTTCCCCTTCCCTCACCCCACCCAGCCATCCCAGGGAGCCCTTCAGGAGTGGGGGACAAATTGAGTGGGCCCACAGAGGGGAGAGCTATTAGGGGTGGGTGGGGGAAAGGTGCAAAAGTGAGCTGGCCACAGTAATTGGAGTCCTTGGGGTTTCTGAGTCAACCAATTCCCTTTTGGCTTTTGTTGCTTGTGACCAAAGGGTCTCTGGATGACTCATGTCTAAGAGAGCCAGAACGAAAAGCCATGACCATCAACTCCTAATGGGCCTCAACAGAGGCTCCGAGACTCATGCTTCTGTGAATTACTCAGATTTCAGATGCACCACGAATACCCACTGATGTGAGTTGTTTTGCAGCATTGTGCAAACCGTAAATATGGCATCACATGCATTTGATCAAGTGGGGTCATGTCGGTAACATGTGACTGGACTTCTTTTCTAGATTGTTACTTCTAAGAGAAAAATAACCACTTCTACACTGTTCTCTCTGTACAGCATCTAGCATGTGACCACACGGGACACTCAAGTAGAATGAAACACAGTCATGCACGGTCTCTGCTCTGCCTGTGGACCTCAGGCACCTACCTTCATTTTCCACATCTGTAAAGTGAGGATAGTAACAGAATCTATTTAATTTACTTGTCTATTTGCTAATTATTTTGTTTTCAGGTGAGAGAAAGCCAACCCATATTAACTTACACAAAACGAGCTGTCTGGGGTATGGGCTGCTGATCTCAGGCAGTGGCAGCATGGCCTTGCCTTCCCTCTCTGCTCCCAGCCTCTGTGAGTGTCTGCCTTGTCCTTGGGTTCCTTCATGTGTGGCGGTCATGGCCACCAACAGACAGCAACAGGGTCAAATCCCTCCAACTCTCAGTCCGGAGGGAAGAGGGCCTCTCTCTTCAGGGTCCACGTTTAAAGTCCCAGGAAGGATTCCAATCACCTTGATAGGGCAGCCCTGCCAGACCATGCTAAACAGGGGCGGAGAGGTTCCCCAGGGGAGATGGGGAGAACCGTGATCCAAAGAAGTGAAGAAGGGGGTGCTGGGCTGAGGAAAACAGCACATATCCACACATTTCCTTTTTTTTATATGTATAAATTTTTTATTGATTTCAGAGAAGGGAGAGGGAGAGAAAGATAGAAACATCAATGATGAGAGAGAATCATTGATCAGCTGCCTTCTGCTTGCCCCACACTGGATATCCAGCCTACAACCTGGGCATGTGCCCTGACTGGGAATTGAACCGTGACCTCCTGGTTCATAGATCAACACTCAACCACTGAGCTCCACACACTTCTTTCTAGGAGACTTGAGAGGTTAGAACAGATGCTGTGTGGGAGAAGCTGAGTAGTGTCTGGTTCCTAGCAAGTGTCAGCTGCTGCTATCATAGTGGTGGCGGCGGTGGTGGTGGTGGTGGTGGTGGTGGTGGTGGTGGTGGTGGTGGACGGGGAGGAGGGAGAGGCAAAGTAGAAGGAACAGGAGCAGGGATGTGGTATGTCTGCCCCTTGCATGAGGGCAGCCAGCTGGTGGCTGAGTGGCTACACTCCAGCCTCCTCTCCACTGTATGCCCTGCCCCAGGCTTTGTGTGCTCAGAGGGTGCCTGGTTCTGCCTCCCACAGAGGCCCTGTATGAGCCAGCAGTGGCCTGAGGAATAAGGGTATCTCTCTGTGCTGACGCACAAAGAGCTAAGATCCCTGAACTCACAAAAGCCAGCACTGGGAAAATGACTCAAGTCATGTAAAGGCTGAGCTGGAGCATGAGTGTGTAGTGAAACGAGAAAGCATTTGGGGAAATCATTCTAGGAGCCAGAATTATTGAGCCCGAGGTGTTAGTGAAGAACGTGGGCCTTAGCTTGGGGACCCAGGGAGACCCAGGGAAACTACTGCGTGCGGACAGCAAAGGGGAAGGGAGCAAGAACCAAGGAGCAACCTGGTTTGCACCATTACTTCTGCACATAATCTCATTTAATCCCCACACAAACCTGTAATCTATACAGACACAGAAATAGAGGCTCAGAAAAGGGAAGTCGCTTGCCCGAGGCACTGAGCTACTGAGTAATGGAGGGACTGGCTTCCCACCATGCCTTGTGCCTCCTGTGCTCCCAGAGAGCATGCTGACGTGGCGAGGCGGGCGATTTTCCCACTTACCTGCAGATTAGCCTCAGAGCTGACGGGCCTGCCCGAACACACGAACACATGGCTGGTAAGTGGCAGAGCTGGGTCTTCTGTCTCTAAATCCACAAACAAGCAACTCGACTGGCAGCATCTGCGGCATTTTCTTGGCAGCGTCCTGCAGGAATCTTGCAGTCAGATCCCTCCTGCAGGGGTGACTAGTGGCCTGCAGAGACTATGCAGTGTTCCATTCATCATGTTGGCAGGTACTTGCTTCTCTGTGGCAACAACATTTCTCTTTCATCTGCTGAGAAATGCAACTCCATGCTGTTTATGAGGCACTTTTCATAGGGAGATATTTTCCCCCAAAATCTTACTGGGGTTGACATCAGTGTGAGCAGGACTCAGGTGGCGGGGAGAGGTCTTTAAGGGGCTGCTGACGCTGCAAAGCTCTCCCTTTACTGACTCACCTGCACACTGTTCTGTGGGGAATCTCTGGCCTGAGGCAGCTGTCTTTAAAGTATCCATCATCTCCTCATTTAGCTCATTTTGTTGGCTTCGGAATCCCTCATGGACGGTCCAATTAAAATCTTGGAAGGAATCTGGGCTCTGAACACAGTCCTCAGTGGAGCAATGAATTGCTGAACACAGTAAAATAAAAGGGGAGACAAAGCCATGGCCCAGGTTAGGATAATTAGAATCTGAGGCTTCGTCCTTGTGTAAAATGGGGGCGGGGAAGAAATGTCCTGGTGGTCTCCATTAGAGAAAGAGAAATGTTTTATCAAATAAAATGTAATCCTGGTAATTTTCTTCTATTGGAGCTTGAAGAGAGGCCTGGGAGTGCTTAATCTCCCAACACTTTCTCTGTGCCTCCTTTATGATACTTTTCACTTTCTGCCAAGTTATTTATATCCTGGTTCAAACATTTTATATTTCTTTCTAAGATTGTATGTTTCTATGATCTATGTCTGTGGACAACTTGCAGCAGCTTTTACATGGAAGGTGCTCAATGAATTATGTAATATAAATGCAGGGATGGATGGGTGGATGATTGGATCGATGGATGGATGGATGGATGATTGGATGGATGGATGGATGGATGGATGGATGATTGGATCGATGGATGGATGGATGGATGATTGGATGGATGATTATATGGATGGTTGGATGGATGGTTGCATAGATGGATGGTTGAATGGATGGTTGGGTGGGTGGCTGGATGGCCCCTGATAGTAATATTGACACAGGAAACGTAGAATTTGTGGATTGATAAGGGGAGGGAAGAAGGGGAATTGATATTCATGCGAATGCCTGTGCCAGACCCTGTGTCTGGCATTTTATAACCATCGTTTCAGTTAATTCTCACACTGATGCAGTAAGGTAGGTCCATTTTCCCATTTCAAGATGTTGGGAAACTGATGCTCAGAGAGCTTAAAAAATTTACTTAATGGAACCCTCATCTAGGTCAGTCTGAATAGAAAAACCCACCATTCAGGCTCGGATATGATGGAGAGTCTGCAGTAGGGGCGGAGGGAAGAGCCAGCCTCCCCAAGATCTGGTCACTCAGGTGTCAGCCTCAGCAGCCTGTTCCCCTCCTTTGTGTGAGAGGAATCTGAGGACAGGTGTGGCCACGTTCTCAACAGACCTGTCCCAGAATACTGTGTGCTGGGACAGGTGGAGCCCAGGCCAGGGCTGGCTGGCCCTGCCTGTCTTGGCCCTTCTCCCCTTCCATGCCCCTCAGCCCTGCCCTCCCCACAGGCAGCAGACTCCACCCTTCCACATGCTTATTCCAAAGTGTAAAAGCTGAGGGCAGGCCTCAGAGGAGGAGGGAGAGGAGGCCTCACTGCGGGACCTGGGGCTGCCCAGGAGCACTGTTTGCCAGGCCTGACTTCAAGCTGATGTCACTGAGACAGGGCCGGGAGCCAACGGGCAGAGGGCATGGGAGCCGGACTGCATCTTTGGTGTGACTGCCCAGTGTGACTGTGGTCTGCCCTGCCGGAGCGTCCTGGTTCCAAAGCCTCTCCCCACCCTGGCCGTGAGCCTGTCCCTCACAGAATCCTGTCTGGGCCATTGTGGGCTGATGCTCCATCAGCGGGCCCAGCGCTGGTGGAACAAGCTGCCATGACTGCTCTGTTCCCTTTAAGGCTCAGCCTGTGAGCCTTTGACAAACCACAAAGCTGTTTACCTTTGTGCCCGCCCCCCGCTCCCCACTAGCCCCCTTTCCCGTCCTCTTGAGGTACCGGGTGAGGCCTACTATTTCTGCCTTTAGCTTTGTCATA
>NW_005871054.1:12191919-12235110 GCF_000147115.1 Myotis lucifugus | reverse complement strand
TGAGGGTGTCATGATCCAGCATCTCACATGCCAGGAGAGAGTGCCCACCCGGGCTGGAATCTGCCTCTCCACCGCCTGCTTTGTGTGGCTCTAAGCCAACAGTACCTGGTGGGTGAGCTCAAGCAGGGAATGAAAGGCCCAGTGATGCTTGGCTTGCTCCTCCTGTGGCCAGAATGGCTTGCGGGGGGGCGGTGGTGGGGGGGAGTGTTTGCTCACATGAGTTTGCTCACATGAGGGGGGGGTATTGATGCCTTCAGGGAAAGAGGTTGAGGGGGACTGCCACATCCAGCCAAAGCTGCACCCTAAGACGTCTCTGGACCCCAAAGCTTGATTCTGCCTCCAGTGCTTCTGCAACGTTCTTGTTGACTTGTTTAGGATGAATAAAATTGCCAAAATGATAATTTCTCCCTTTTTATTATTTTGATTTTTAACCAATGGAAATGGAAATCCCTTATTAGGGAGGGTGAGGATAGGCAAGCTGAGAGGGGCAAACGCTCCAAGGTTCTGAAATGAGATGCTCTCTCTCAGGCTCTCGGCCAGTAGAAATCTCCCTCCCGCTCTCTTGCTCTGGGTGCTCCAAAGAGAAGCAAGGAAGTTGGAACATGAAAGAGGCAGACAGACTGAGAGACTCGTGCGAATGTTGGGTATTTGGTTAACAGTATTAGAAGCTGGGGGTGGGGGCAAAGACCTTGTCACATAAATATTAATTCAACAAATATTAAGCATTTGTTAGAAATGTATCGGGGGTAACTGGAAATTTGTTTTTTAAGGGAAGAGCTTACATTCAGCTTCAGTTCTCTGAAGCCAGAAGTCAGCAAGATTGATCCACGATGCCCTCAACTGGCCTTCTCTGTGGCCTTTATCTGAGTAGTATGATTCCCTTCTCCCTTTGCCGGGAGCCAAGGCTCTTCCCTCCTGCTCCATCAGACAGGCTCCACTGTCAGTCATTTACACTTTAGTGTGAATATGTCACTGTACTCTCTCCCAGGGATGTCTACATTCCATGACTGAACTTTCCCATGAACCGTGCTATTGCTGTAAAAGGCATTTCAGACCTCAAGGAGCAAGGAAGGAGTTTTTGGGGGGGGTGTATGTGTGGGTGGGAGGGGGTAAAGAAACAGTGTTGGCCCAAATTTTTTCAGTTTCAAGGTAACCTAACTCACCCCTCAAGCAAAGGTGCCGATTACTGGCTCACACTGGTAGGAAGAAAGCTGAGGAGGCTCCCAGATGTGGAGGAGGAACTGCAAGTGCCAAGCCTCAGTGGCCACAGCCAGGCTCAGGCCGGCAGCTAGGCCTGCCTCTGCTTCCCTTTGCACAGTGGCCTCCCCTGTCTTCCTGCAGGCAGTCCCCACATGGCAGACGGGTCCTGTGACCTGGGTATGGAAAGATGGACTTCACGAACCTGATCCGGAGCAATTTTAGGTGGAGGAGCAGAGAGGATGGGGTGTGGGTTAAAGAGGTTGATAAACTCTGGTGTTAATTGCCTGAGCACTTGAAGTGTGGTTAGTGCAACTGAAGAGCTAAATTTTACATTTAATTTAAATTCATTTAAAATGAAATAGCTGTGTGTGGTGAGTGGCTGCTTCATTGAATAGCATAGCTGTAGAGACCGGACTTTATTTGTTTTAGAGGAAGCGGAGACCAAGGACAGTAGAGACCTGCAGCTCACAAGGCCTTGCACAGGGTTGGGCATGTGTGTTGAAGCCGCAGCTTTCCCCAGGAAGCTGGCCAGTCCTCAGCGGGACGCATGTCCTTCCATCCTGCATCCAGATGGCGGTCCTGCTTAGCTCCGTGTATGGAGAAAGAACTGGCACAAATTGTGCACGATGGGTCAGGTGCTTGGCAGATATTTGCTAAAGGTGGTTCTTCATAGGAATCCCATGGAACACTATTATTTCTCTTCCTCTCCCTCCTGAGCCTCAGAGTGAGAGTCAAAAGGCCAGCTTGTCCCCCATCCCCCCCTGTTTTGCTGACATGGGGAGGAGCCTTGGTGAGGGGAAGAGATCTGCTCAAAGCCCCGAAAGTGAGCAGAAGTGAGCAGAACTGGTTGCCTATGGTTAAGCCTTTAGAGATTCCACCAACCCCTCCTGTGAGCATTTCCCTCAGAATGGAGTAGGAGGGGCCAGGAGTGTAATTTCTTTGCCCAGACTCCAGTTCTTATAGTCAAGGGAGCACTATGCGGACTCCAGGCCTGTGCTTCTGCACACGGTTCCCGTCTCTGTCTCACATCCACTCCTTCTGCCTGACACTTCCTGCCCCACCAGCAGGCTCCCTGGGGCTCCCTCTCAGGCTCAGCTTGGACAACCTGCCTCGGAGAGCCTTCCCTGACCGCCCTGACCCACCTGCCTGTCCCTGGGTGGGCCGGCAGCCCAGACGGCCCTGTGGCCTCCTGCCATACTCGGCGCCCTGTCGGCCTCTCATGAGTCTGCAGTTCAGGGACAGTGAGGACTGTGCTGTCTTTCTCACCCTGTCTCTCCAGCCTCTAGCATGGGGTGCCTGGCCCCCAATTAGACAAATCCTTAATCTCTCTGACCGAGGACAAAATGAGAGAAAAGTACCAAATTCCTAGGATTGATAAGGGATAGTGAGATGAATATGCAAATCTCTTGTCCAAGGGCCTGACTGGGTAAACGGAAGTTCTTTTTTCTTATCTTCTCATTAGGAAAAGGTATTTTCACAGAAAGCTAACTGACGGTGGAAGGGAGTGGATTGGTGGTCTATCCAGGGATGCTGGCTGGGGATCTAAACTGCCATAGGAATCACAAATCACAGGCCTTAGGACTTGAAAGGCAGGTAAGCACCACTTCCTGCAGCTGAAACACCTGCCTGAGCTGATTACACGGCGGGGGCAGGAGTCCCAAAGGGAGAGGAAGGCTGATGGGGGACCTGAGCCCAGACCCCTCTGCTGCCACAGCTGGCTGGAAGCAGGGTCTTAGCTGGAAGCAGGGAAATGGGAAGGTTTCTTTCCAGAAGGACTGTAGGCCCATGTTTTACCAACTGCGGGGGTGATTCATAGGCAGGTCATGAAATCAATTAAGTACCTTTGACCAGCATTGAAAAGACCAAAAGACCAGCGTGGATGTTACTGCAGTTGAATGAAACGTTTTGGGTTGGAGGAGGCTAGAGGGTGATTTTGCAGACTGAGGTGGGTAGGGTCAGGACTTGTGTAACCTGCCAATTACTTCTCATCTCCAAGGCAACCTGAAGGAAAAGGATGGCCTGGGGAGGGGGCTGTGGAGGGAGAGAAAGCCTCGGTGGAGCATGCACTATTTGGCACTCCTCTGATGGTGGTTAAAGTGGTGCCAATAAGGACAGGTTTGCAAAGGCATTGTGGGCAGCCTTCTTCCCAGCTGGCCCTGCAGAAAGGCTCCCCTGCAGAGGTGATAGGGGCTGCCTGGTCCCTTATTGTTATGAAATTCCTCTAACAATGGTTATGGAGCACTTCATACTTTTCAGAGTTCCCAGCCTCTCATTTACTTTTCATAAGGCTCCTGGGAAGTGGGGGGCACTGCGGATCTGAGCAAGCACCGTGACTGCCAGGCGCAGGACTAGAAATCAGACCTCCGCACTCCTACATGAGTGCTCTTTCCACACCACGGTGTGAGCGCTCTGTGTGAAAGTGTAGGTTCAAGACCTTGTTTGACCATTGGAATCACCTTGGCAGCTTCCCCCAAATTCCAGTGCCTGCCTGTGCTCCTCCTCACGCCATTGAAATCAGAATCTCGGGGGACCAGGGGGTGGAGGGGGTGGGAGGAGCCTGGGCATCAGCATCTTTAAAGCTGCCTTTGGAAAGACCAGTGCACCCCCAGAGCTGGAAACCAGGGCCACATCTTCCAACTCCCCCAGCTCATTTCCTGGGCACCCCTGCCTTCTTTCTGGCCCTGGCTATCAGATACTGGCCTTGGCCCATCTGCCCAAGCTGTCTGCGAGGTTCATTGTTGCCCCCACCAACCCCTCTGGGAGCTGCCACCCAAGCCCAACCCTCCAAACAGAAGTCCCCTGGGGCCCGGAGAGGAGGTGTGAGCAGGTTGGCTCTGACAGACAGAAAGCAAACAGCTCAAGTGGTGGCAGGCTACATTTTATTCATCGGTAATTCAGATACCCTTCAAGCCCTCTCTTGGAGTGCTGCTCAGAAAAATAAATGTATTGTTTAAGAAACCCTGCAGGCCTGCCCCGCATGCTCTACCCACCCCTCCTGAGAGAACATGAAGCATAGAAAATAATTTGTAAAGCCAGGGGGAGCTTCCCTAAGGAGGAGGGGGAGGGGAAGAGGCTAGAAGAAAGGGGAAGAGGGCTTGGGTCAGGTTAGTGCAGAAATCTCATAGCTCCTCAATGCATAATGAGGCCGGCTGGGCGGGCCGAGATGCTGCGTGAGCCTGAAGGTGCGTGCCAAGCTGCTCCAGGGGCAAGAGTCCAGGCCCGAGTCCACGAGTCCACGCTGGGTTCAGCAGCTCTCCAGCCCTCCCCACCCCAGGGAATGGAGCGAGCGTGTTATATAACCACTGCAACAAAGAGGCCCCAGCAGCCTCTTCTGGGCTCAGCAGTGCCCTAAGCAATCTGTCCAGATGTGCTTTCCAGACAGTGTGCATGTGGAATTGTGCTTTTTAAAAAGAATGTAAAAAGTTACAGTAAGATGAAACCACCTGGCCCACAGCTCTCTGTGGGCTGCCCTCAGCCTCGGTTCCCCAGAACCTCGGGGCTCCTTTGGCCATGAGAACTCAGTCACCCCCTCACCCCACAGCACACAGGAAGAGGGCCCCTGCCAGGAGGCCTGACTGAGGAGTGCAGGAGCCTGGGTGAATTCAGCAGCTATTTGCCAGGGCTTGACTTGGGTTTGGGCGCTGGCTTCTGTGTAAAATACACATTCATGCAACGTGTGCATGGAACTCCCCCAGGCAGAGAAGAATTTTCCAGGCTCTAGATCTCCGGGGAGTTAAAAATGGGAAATCTTTCTTCTTAAAGTGACACAGAATAGGATTTTTCCTTGGGGAATGGAGCTAGCCGCTCTTTGTAAGGCTGGTGTGTGTGTGTGTGTGTGTGTGTGTGTGTGTGTGTGTGTTACTGTGATGTGTGAGGCTCCTGGGCAAATGCTCAGGACTGTCAGGCATTGTCCACAAGCTGAGTGCCTGAGACTGCCCGAGACGTCTGCCTCCTTTTCCAGGCCAGGAGGCTCTGGCTTCAGACATAGGGGCCTGACCTCCAGGCCTGATTAGCAAGCAAGGGCCCCATGGGCGAGCCGTCTGGGGTCAGAAGACCCGGCTATTCACCAAGACCCTCTGAGTGGCCACAGAGGGTGGCAAGGGCACCTTAAGAGCTCATGCCATCTTTGCCCCTCAGCCCCAGCATCCCAGCATTGGAGGGGGTGAGTGTGGGCCTAAGGTTAGGAAGTGACTCCTGGTGCTGGGGGAGTTGTAGACTGCAGTGAGCAGACAGCTGTGGGTCAAACTGGAGACCCCACATGGTGGGAGAGGCCACAGCACCTATGAAAATGGAGCGCTCTCTTACCCTGAGGTTCTGAAGAACCTGCACCAAAGAAGGGGGTCCCTGTCAATGCCACTGTTCCTGGAATGATGGGGAGGCCCCACCCCTGCTTGGCAAGGACTCTGGTTCTCAGTGCCCACCCTAAGCAGGGTGTCAAACAATCCCTTTAGTTGTGGTCTAAGCTCCATTAATCCCCCTGAACTTGGGAGCCCAGCTTTTCCCAGGAAGCATTTCCTGGCATCTGGGGAGCCTTTTGGCCTGAGGTGACCCACACTGATGTACTGAGATGGGGGAGGGGCCAGAAGAACATGGGCGAAAACACACATGTGCCGCTGGATCCTGAGCTGCCCTGGATGTTGGCGGACTGGTGTTCTTCTGGAGGTGGCTTCGAGGGAAGGGTTATTCCCGGCCCCCTCACACCTACGGTTCCTTCAGAAGCTTGTCCAAGCTCCCACAATGGCCTCCTTTCACAGGCAAAGTGTAGAAAAGAAGTGAACACAGCGAAGGCAGAGGCATGCGCATCGTAGGGTAGACTTCAGGAAGCACTGCTGACAGAGAAGACTGCGAAACGGGCTTCTGAGCTGTTCTTTTCTGGAGGCGGGTCCTGTTCCCTTCGGTGGGGATGGGATCCTGCGCAGCCATGTGTGTGGTCACTGGGACCACCTGGACACCTCCTTGGCCCGTCTACCTCAAAGAGCCTTGCCAGCTGGGTCTCAGGCCTTCTGTGCTGTCCCCGGGGCTCACTCCCTCTAGGTTGGCTGCTATTTGCCAGCTATTAAGACCTCACGATCTAGATGCCTCTATCATGGGGAACTCTACTTCCCCCTCTGGATGGCACTGATCCCCAAGTTATTTCTCGTTGCCTAGGTGACACGTCTAATTGGATGCCTTTTAATCTTTCCTTCTTTTAAAGGGATGAATCTGACACTTTATTTCTAGGCCCTGTGAGAGGGCCCTGCCCTAGAGAACGTGTGCCTGGTGTGCAGTCCCTTCAGTGTGACCACAGCCGTCACTCAGACTCCGGGCGGGTGTGGGGTGGGGAGGCAGGGGGGCGGGGGATGCTCAGGAGCTTGCCTGACAGTCACAGTGGATCCAGGAAGCATGGCGCTCCGGAAGCCTACCCTTCAGGATTTAGCAACACTGGCCTCTCTCCTGGCCACTCTGCCTCCTTGGCTTCATCCCCTGTTTAGGGCTTGTGTTTAAAAACCTATTTCAGCTCAAATTAGAAATTACCCAAAGTAGCTGGAGAGTCATTTTTTTTCCTTCTGCCATGAACTAGAAGGGAAAAGGGGAGGCTGACATTCAAGTGTGACTCTTAATAGTGTGTGTGCATGCGTGTGTGTGTGTGTTCCAGACACATATGCTTTCCTCACTGCCAGGGAGGGAGGTTTCGCAGCTTTCAATGCCTCTCGGGCAGACGGTGGTGTGAGGCGTCTGGTGCTTTCTAAGACTTCCTGTCAGAAGCTGTATATATATATGCTGTTGGGTCATACCATGTCTGACTAGACTCTGGCATTTGTCCTTGGGATCATCATCTTTCCAGATGAGAAAAAGGAGCTGAAAGTTTTGTTCCTTCATAGTCCAAGACCTCCTTCCTTTCAATAAAGGAGGGGGATCTGGCCCTCCTCCAGGTCAGTGACCCCCGTGTGGCAGAGGGAGCGTCTGGGAGAACCTGTCCCTCAGCTTGAGGATCATCCAGAGCAAAACTGGAATCCTAAAATTGTTTCCATCTTCCTGTTCCCCAGCTGCCTCCCTCCCGGCTTCCTCCACCTCCAGTACATACTCTGTGGAGGAAACACATTCACTTGATTATCTGTGCGGGCCAAAAAGGGTTTAGAATGGGATGTGCCCCCAAAACATTATGGGCTCTGAAGCCCAATTCTCTGACATGTGTAAAATGGCTGCGTTGGGTTCCTGGTGCCCCCAGGGTGCAGCTGGCAGAGCCCTATTCAGAGAAGGAGGGTGGGCTGGGGCTGTGCTCTGCACCCTCAGGCTCTCTCTAAAAGGGAAAAATGTCGAACTGATCAAGAGTTAAGGAGGAAAAAGAACCCACACTAACAAAGCAGAACCTTGTCTGAGAAGACGCACATTCCTGGTTAATGATGAGCAGCGACCTGGTGGGTGGTGCTGGGGAGAGAAAGCAGGGTTGGGGGGTTCAGAGATACGCCTGGAGCCTCTGAGATCAGGCAGCTGACGCAGAGCTGGGGCTCCTGCAGCCCAGAGCTCCCCTCCCGCAGGCCACCCTGATTTCCTTCATTACAAGTAGCTGCCCTGGGTACTGTGCTAAGAGAAAGACAGGCTGAGAAAGGCCAGCTAAGCAAGCCCCTTACCATTGCCATTTCCAAATCTCGGAAACGCCACAGTCCCCGAGTTGGTGCTTGTTTCATCTCATTGCGTAATACTACACCACTTGTGTGTAGCGGCTGTGCTATATATACACGCCAGGAGGTAACAGATGGCTCTCCCCACCCCCATCTGTCAAAACTGTGACTATATCACTTCTAACGACCAGAAGGAAGCTGCTGGGCTGGGCCAGGATTCTAAATGCTGCGGAGGTAACTCAGAGCCATGTAAAGTTGCACCATATGTTTTGGGGTTGCCGGCTGCTTATGCGCATGGGGACCGGGTTGAATGCCAGTCTGCACAACCCAGGACTGGCACTCTCCTGGCTGCGGTACGCATCGCGTGAGGGTCTGGGTGCCACTTTTTCTCTCCCTGGAGGAGAATCTGCTGGGGGCCACGGTTCTCCAAGAGGGGACCCACAGGAAAACAGGTTCCCAAAAAACCTGCCCCTGATAACATCAGGCCCGTCCAAATAGTATTTCTTCAAAAAAAAATTTTTTTTTTTGGTTTCATTTTATTGGATAAAGATTAAGAAAGCGCCAGCGTCTGAGAGAAGGAAAGCAAGCCACGCCTGGTGGCACGCCAGCCTGGAGGGGGTCCCTGGCGCACGCGGCGAGGCGGACAGACGGACGGGAGGGCGGGCGGGCGGTCTACCTGGAGGCGCTGGTCTCGGCCAGGCGGTTGTTCATGATGCCCAGCGCGCCCACGCCGCCCGAGAAGCCGTTCTGGCGCGTGTTGACGCACACGCTGCGCGGGTAGCCGTTGGCCGTCTCGGACAGCTGCTTCTGCAGCAGCGCCAGCGATACCTTGTTGGAGGCGGTGAGGTCGCGCATGGAGATGAGCTCGCCCGACAGGCGGCGGCCCTCGGTGTCGCTGTCGCAGGTCCCAGGGTCGACGCCGAGCGCAGTCAGGCGGCGGCGCAGCCTGGAGCCCGGGGTGATGGCGTTGCGCCGGGCCAGGGGCGCGCTCGGCGCCGGGCAGCAGCGCGCGCAGCAGCGGCAGCTCAGCTTGCGCAGCATCCAGTTGAGCACCTGCTTGATGAGGATGGAGATGACATTGAAGAGCGAGTAGATGCAGCACACGCCGAGCAGGATGAAGAGGAAGTTCCCCAGGCGGTACAGCCCCTGGTTCCGGTAGGCGGCGTGCTGGCTGCTCACCAGGTCCCCGAAGCCGATGGTGCTGAAGGTGACGAAGCAGAAGTAGAGCGAGTCCACGTAGTCCCAGCCCTCCACGCTGGTGTACATGGCCGAGGCGCAGCAGGACAGCAGCACGGCGAACAGGCCCAGAATCAGCAGCACGTGGTACACCGAGGGCTTCCAGCCCGCCAAGCAGTCGGCCTCCGAGAGAGCAGAGCCGCGGCCGAAGGTGGCGGGCAGCAAGCCGCTGCGGCGCAGCTGGTGCTCCCGGCAGGCGCGCATGATGAAGGCCAGCAGCGAGATGATGCGCTCCAGGAAGAGGTTGAAGAACAGGATGGTCCCAGCGCAGCCAAACAGCCCATAGGCGATAAGGAAGGCCTTCCCACCCACTGTGGCGGGGGTGGTCATGCCGAAACCTGTGGAGACAGGGCAAGGGTCAGGGAGGTCCCGGCTGGGCAGGAGGCCCTATGGGGTGGGCGCTGTGTATATGCAGGTGATGACATGGCTCCTGTCTGGAGTGGTATCACTCAAGTGGAGGGGAATCAGTATTCAGACATTTCTCTCCCTTAGCGGCACTAGACATTGTTTCTGATCTTGGCAGCCCATAAACTGTTGGAGGAGACAGGGCCCCTCCTCTTGGGGATTATAAACCAAAATGGGCGAGGCAAGGTGGTCACTAGGAAGGACCCATCAGGACACAACAGAAACCACTGCACAGATGCAAACCACTGAGATGCCGCAAAGCAAGTGTCACCTGCTCTTCCACCCCTCCAATCGGTTTTTTTAATGTAACAGTGGCACACCTGGGCCTTGTTAGGATAGAATGCCATAAAGGCTTCATTTTATATGGGATTTCTGGGGACCAGGTAGTGTGTTCAGTCCAGGTAGCTATATTTGATGGTCTCTGAAAAGGGGTTTATGAAACTGACAAAGGATTGTTTGAGAAGGAGGCCACAATGGTCAGAGAGTAAACATGGCTGCCGTTGAACGTCAGCTTCTCACCCAAGGACCACGTCATCCTTGCTCACACTTGCCAAGGGAAAGGTTTTGGTCCAATGCGGGCCTGTGCTGTGTGTGTCTGGGGTTGCTTTTGTCTTGGCAGGTCTGTTCTGTGCCTGGGCAGCTGCTTATTTGCTTTGAACTCTTATAATTAAGTCTTAACTTACCCACTTATTCAAAGCACAGTCTGTAAAGGAGATTCTTTATCAATTGATTTCTGCAGAAGGCTCTGCTCATGCCATGCAGGGCCGAACAGAGTGGCAGCTCTGCGCCTCCAACCTGAGCTCTCAGCCTGCTGCTGGCTGTAGTCTCTCTGTGGGACTCATGGTTGCCTGACTCTGGTTATAGGAGGGGGTTTCATCTCTTTGTAGGAAGAGTCGCTGCTGCTTGGAGTCTGAGCTGAAAATGAATCATCTGTCTGAGTAGCACTATGGCACCTGTCAACACCTCTGCAGCAGAGGTCAGAAGTGAATTCATACCCAATGTCAGGAGGGCTACCTGTGCTGCTAGTGGGGTGGGGCCAGCCCCAGGAAGTGTGTGTGGGGTGTGCGTGTGTGTGTGTAGGATTTTGTCTCCCTGGGCTTACTATTTCCTTAAAAGGGTCTGAGAAAATATTTTTTAAGAGTAATTCCTTAAGCCTGTGTGTTAATCATTCTCTAGATTCCCTGGAGGAAATGCCCACTTGCCTGACCGTGGTCTTGATCTTATGCCTAATGACTCAAGTCAGGAGAAAATCTTATGATCATGACCCTCACGTCGAGGAAGATGGATTATATCCCTAGATTTAGAATTTGGCCACAAGAGAATGAAAAACCAAATTAGCAATGTAACCAGGAATTTGATAGAGGAATTTTGCTCCTCTTTAAAGCCAAATTCAAGTTCTTAAGTTCATTAGAAAAAAAAATCACCTGATTTACTTCTTAGGTGCAGGTTTGCTTTCAACGGTTTCAGTTACCCATGATCAACCATGGTCTGAAAATATTAAATGGAAAATTCCACAAATAAAAAATCCATAAGTTTTAAATTATCCACCGTTCTGAGTAATGTGGTGCAATTTCATGCCATCCTGCCTAGGACGTGAATCCTCCCTTTTTCCAGCACATCCACTCTGTATATGCTTCCTGCCCATTAGTCACTTAAGTAGCCAGCTTGGTTATCACATCAACCAGTATTGCATGAGCATCTGTCCTCCTGGATGTCCCTGAATGATGGAACCAGAATGAGACCTGTTTCTCCACCCCCTGTTCTCCTTCTCTACCGAGGTAGGGCCTCTACAAGGCAGCACCACCAGATATGCAGCTGGAAGATCAACCGCCACCCATTCATTCATTCCTCAGCAGACATGTACTGGTGACATAGTTTGGCAGGCCTCATACTAGGCTCAGGGATCTGGTGGAAAACCAGACAGATGCAGTCCCTACCCTCACAGAGTCTCTGGGTTGCCTTCTTAGAGGTTTTGTACAGATGCTCACCCCTCTGCTGCCAGCAGCTCATCCCTGAGCCAGGGCACAGTTTTTCCCTGCTGCCCCCACAGAGAGGCTGGGCCAGAACTTGTCTTGGGGTCTTCCTCATGGTCGTGACCGCAGGCCTAAAATGATCTCAAATGCTTGATTGGCTGTGATTGTGGCACTGTCTGCCCAGAAGTGGGATAGGCAGGTCACAAGGTTCTCTGACAACACAGAGGGCACCAAAGCAAATGTCCCTCTCACTGGCCCAATTCCTGAGTCTGAGCTCTGGGGAAGCTGAGGCCCTGGGGTCAGGCTTCCTGCTGAGGGCAGTGGGGTCCCTGCCTGGATGCCGCTTCTCAGAGTGGAGGAGTGGTCCCCTGAGCTCTGACAATCTGTGGGAGCCAGGCTGGCTTTGGAGAGGGGCCTTGAAGCTTCAGGCAGAGAAAAGACAAACCCAGCCATCCTGAGAACCCCTCCTTCCCCAATCACACCCTGCAGAGGCGTAATCTGTCCCCGGGTTTGCACCAAGCCTGCTATTTTGTTTATGCCACAATTGATCTGCCATCCCACTTTGCAAAGAGCAGACACTTGGGGGCTTATTGTGCTACTTTGACAAAAGCTGTGAAGCTCATTTGCACAGCCTGTCTGGTGCCGCCTTCGCAAATGGGGCCCTAGTGACAGGGCCTCCAGAGTTCAACTCTAGGAATCTGGAATCGAGATGGGGAGGCCAGCTCTGATCTGTTTCGGTGGCTCTAGGTGGAGCCTCTTTGCCAGACGCTGGACACATCAAATCCCTCCAGCCACTCTGTGAGGGAAGCATCATCAACCCATCAACGTAGACCAGGACATGGGCCAAGGGAGTTGAGGGTGCTCCCCCACATTATAGTTTGTAAGTGGCTGAGCTGACCCTGGAGCCCTTCCCACTGTGCCAGAAAACGGGAAGTCTTGGCTCACCACCTCAGGCACCTTGTCCTGTTGGTTCTGTAGTATCAGCTCTGAGGAGGAGAAATATAATTGACAGTCCAATCCAGGGTACTTTTGAGAGTAAAAAGACACTACTAATAATTGCCCCAGAACAGCATGTATAAACCAGGGCTGTTCCAAGCAACTGGAATGCATGATTAAAAAGCAGATTCTGCCCTAGCCGGTTTGGATAGAGAGTCAGCCTATGCACCAAAGGGTCCCGGGTTCAATTCCAGTCAAGGGCAGGTACCTTGGTTGCAGGCTCCCCCTGGGCCCTGGTCGGGGCTCCTGCAGGAGGCAATCAATCAATGCGTTTCTCTCACATCAATGTTTTTCTGTCTTTCCCTTTCTCTTCCACTCTCCCTAAAAACCAATGGAAAAATATCCTCAGGTGATATCTTTCATGCAGATTTCAAGGCAGGTCCCACTCCAGAGGTTTATTTAGGAGGTCAGGAGAGGGACCCAGGAATTTGCATCTAGCAAATGTCCCCTGATGATTCTGATGCAAATGGGCTAAAGCACTTCCTTTAAAAAACAATGTTATATGGTATCCCCAGTGCCCCTTCTGATTGGAATCTGTCCAATTTCAAATATTAGATTTATTGAGATACTAGAGGCCCTATGCACGAAATTCCTGCAAGAGTAGGCATGAAATTCCTACAAGAGTAGGCCTTCGCACCCCTGGCTTCGTCCGGAAGGTTGTCTGGAAGGACGTCCGGATGGTCATTCCGCTGTTTGGCTATTCGGTCAATTTGCATATTATGCTTTTATTATTATAGATCGTAGACATAAAATGGTAAGCTATTTAAAGTGTACATCATGATGCTTTGTTGATCTTTCCTGACTGCCCAGAGGAGGGATTAACAGCCTCACTTTAATAATCAAGCAGCCTGAAGCTCACACCCAAGGCCAGGGCAGCAGCCAGGCCTTCCAGTGCCCCTCCCTCTCCAAACACGGAACAGAGGGAGTGTGGGTGGGCTGTGGGGTGGAGGGTGGAGGGTGGGGCTGCTGTCAGGCTGCTCTGTGGCTGGAGCTCAGACACTGACTCTCAAGGAGAAAAAGGGAGGCTTCTGGCCATGCTCCATGGAGGAGGGCTGGCCCTGAGAGGCTTCCCTAGGACCCTCAGGGCTGTCCATGTCATCCTTATCCAAGTCACTTTCCTGGGGAGGACAACCAGCTTGGATAAATCCAGAACCTTTAGGGAGAAGAGGGGCTGGAAGAATGGCTGGGAAAAGTCATTAAAGCATTCAGTGAGGAGTGAAAATGTGGAGGGAGATAATAGTGGCTGATGGTGTTGAGCCCTCACTATTTCCAGGCACTTTGCCAAGACTTCATGTGTATCAATGCATTTCATCCTCACAACAACTCCGAGCCACTCACTCATTCTAAGTCACAGCTTTTCCCCTTGAATTTTAACATCCCTGAAATCGGAATGGATCTTACAATCGATGGCCTGACAGTTTATTTGACAGCATTTAAAATTCTTAATGGTATGTAGTAGTGGTACATTTGTCATCGATAGTGTCTTAGATTTGATGAATGACACTGAGAATGATTATCACCCCCAATTGTGAGATTAATAAACACAGTCATTTAATAGGTAAAGATACTGAGGTTAAGTAACTTGCCCAGATCATAGAATAAGCAAGTGGCAGAGCCCAGATTTGAAAGTAGAGGAAGGAGCTTGCCACGTGATGAGGGAAAAGCCAAATGCACAAGAGTTGGGAGAAAAAGAAGCAGGTTGCTTCTGGCTGGCACAGCAGTTTTGACTCTGGCTGCACAATCGAATCACCTGGGAAACAAAACTATCCCCAAGGCCCAGGTGCACCCAGACCAGCCTCTTCGTACAGTGATTGGGAAAGACAGAGAGGAGAAGGTACTCGTATTCAGGCCTGAGGGGTGGGTGGTGGTTTGAGAAAGGCGCGCCCCACTGGGAGGGTGCACAGGGCCGCTGTGTGGGGGGTGCGGCTTGGCTGGTCCCCACGGCAGCTTGGGCCTGCCCCACAGACAATGTGCAGCAATTCTTGCTGATGGAGTGGGTGAGCCTGTGCAAGAAGGAGAAGGACAAGGCGGAGGGACTTCCCCCCACCTTGTACTGGGGCTGAACTTGAGCTTCACCTCCAGGAGAGTCTCCAGCTCCCGAGCCTGGCATCTAGAAACGGACAAGCACTGAAACCTCCAGCTGCAGAAGCCAAGCTCAGGAAGTCTCCATTCCTGCCGCTTGGGAAGGGCACCGGCACCTCCTTTCTTGGAGAGGTGCGAGCAGAGGAGGCTGGGAGCAGGGGCTGTGGCCTCACCCTCTGGCGCCATGTGAACATGCTACTTCTCCCTCTGAAAGTGGCCTGATGACCGTCTACCTCGGGAGGCTGCTGTGAGGAGTAAATGAGTTGGTTTCCCCATGCTTCCCACAGTGCCTGGGCCATGAAAGGTGCGTAACACACAGCAAGCTCAATCAGGAAGCTCCACGTGCGAGGCGTGGCCTTTGCATCACAGCTGAAGTGCATCACGATTTTACCTGATGCGAGATCCAGACAGGCCTTGACGAGGAATTTTGGACGACAAGGAAAGACTCCCCCAGGACAGACTCTATCATTGACTTGCTGCCCTTTCACCTCGCTGGGCCTCAGTGGTTCCAGGTGAGTGGCAACATCCCCTCTGGGTTTGCCCTGAGCTGGGGGAGAGGCCCTGCTAGAGGGAGGCACCACCTTCTCTGGTCCCCAAACTGACTGGCAGCAGGCAGGGTGCTGGCAAATGGCACTCTTGGGAAAGTTGAGGCCGGGCTGCTCTGTTTGTTGGCGTTTGTGGACTGGTCTAAGTTGCACACGAGATGGACAGACAGCTCCCCGAGGGCCGCGTGCGCGGTTCCCTTTGCTCAGAGCCGGTGTGGGGCTGGGCTGGTACTGGATGCTCCATGACTCAGGCCGAAGAGGCAGCAGCCAGCAAGGCCAAGGAGGAAGCGGGGCCCTCCCCATTTTCCTGTTTGCTTCTGGCTTGTTCGATGGGGCCTTTGGGAGCATGTTCTCTGAGGAGGGTAGGAGGGCAGGTGGGGGTGGCTGAGAGGGCAGGGATCTAGGAGGAGACTGAAGCCCACAGGCTGCAGGCGGGTGAGTTTTTACATCAGAAAAGTTTGGGTAAACTGTGAGCAATGGGCAAGTGATCCTGAGAATTGCCTTTGGGCCTTGGCACTGCTTTCCTCGCCAAAGGGGTGACTTGATCCAGCCCCGAGACTCTGCACTTCATCTCTGTGATTAAGGCTTTCTCTCCTCCCCACAAATCATTCAGCAAAATGAGTTATTAAAAGCTGGGTAACCACTCCTGCCTCCGGGGCGGCTCCTCCTGAGTGACCTCCCGGGAGCAGCTGTCAAGCCCTGGGAGCTGGAGCTGGCAGGAAGGTGACTCACTTACAGAGCCCAGCCTTGCCCTGTCCCCTCCTCCCTCAGATCTGTCCCTGTCTCTCTGTGACTAATTCAGAAGTGAGATCACCGCCCTCCCTCCCCCCACCCCCCACCCCTCACAAAAGGAGCAGAGCCCTAGCCTCAGCCCAGAACTGTGGTAGGAGACTAAATTCAGGGCCAGGGAAGACAGGGAAGGCACTAACTGAAAGCCGGCTGTGTGTCAGGCACTGTGGCGACGAGGGGAGCAGGACAGGCAGAGCCCCAGCCTGCACAGCCCCGTGTCCAGCAGACGTGTACCACGAACGGTCTCTCCTCCACGCCTGTGCACCTGCCATTCCCGCCTTTCAAGGTCTGCGACAGCTTGACTTCCTTTCCCTTCTCCTCTCTGCATCCACTCATCCCCTAGCAGCACGTTCATTTAGTCATGTGCTGCTCGCGGTGGCCCGGTACCAGTGACTACTGTCCCAGGGCACCATTTAAGCCTTTGCGTTTTTCTGTGTTGTCAATAAGGACACAGCCCAGGTCTCAGATGTCCTTTCAGCCTCTGTGATGCAGGCGCCCAGGGGACAGCTGCTAAATTCCTGACAGAACTGGCAGTTTGTCTAATGGTCACCAGCAGGCACTGTACCAGAAACTTGTTTCATCTTAGTTTTAATGAATTCACCTACCATATTCTTGAGGCCTGCAATGTGCCAGAAAAGGGCTGGGAAAGGAACATGGTAATGTGTGATATTGTCCATGCCCCGCAGCCACATGAACACACCTGAAGTTGAATAAAATTGGGTGTACTGCCCTAGCCAGTTTGGCTCAGTGGATAGAGCATTGGCCCATGGATTGAAGGGCCCCAGGTTTGATTCTGGTCAAGGGCACATACCTCGGTTGCAGGCTCAAAACCAATCAGTGTGTCTCTCTTGCATTGCGCTCTCTCTCTCTCTCTCTCTCTCTCTCTCTC
This sequence comes from Myotis lucifugus, assembly GCF_000147115.1. Taxonomy (NCBI): domain Eukaryota; kingdom Metazoa; phylum Chordata; class Mammalia; order Chiroptera; family Vespertilionidae; genus Myotis; species Myotis lucifugus. The sequence continues at coordinate 12,218,393 of NW_005871054.1, read as the reverse complement.
TCTCTCTCCCTCCCCTTCCCCTCCCTTCCACTGTCTCTAAAAATCAATGGAAAAATATCCTTGGGTGAAGATGAACAAAACAAAACAAAAAATTGAGTGTATGGACTCACTACCACAAGGGAGCCGGGGCACCCCGGGGAGCTGTGGGGCATCTCAGCCAGCGGGCAGCAGAAAGGACTTAGTCAGAATTTGGGCTTGAGTTAGGCCACTCTGGGGAGGGCTCAAGGAAGCAAGGCTGTGCTGTGGATTGGGTGCTGCAGGGAGCAGGGATATTTCTGGGATTGGGTCTCTTGGTATTTCTTACCTAGGAGGTGGGAATAACAGATAGGAGGTGGGAATTAACGGATAGGAGGTGACAAGACCAACGCTGTGATTGGAGAGGAAACAGGAGTCGCTCACCTTAACCAGATAGGGGTGCTGGGTCATTTTTGTGTGTGGTTTGGAAAATGTTCTTCTTTGGTCTTTGTTCAGAGATGGTTATGGGTGAGTGGTCTTGTTTCCATCTCACTCGGTCATGGTCATAAAGCAGCACTGTCTGATGCAGGCGTGCCGTGTGCTGGAGGGGTGACGTGCCACATCTCAGCACCCCAGCCCTGCTGTGAGTGCCAGGCCCGTGCCCTGCTCTCCAGGGCTGCTTTCAACTTCTCAAAATGGTTCTGCGCTCGGCATTCCAGCACAGCATTTTATTGGATGCCACTCATTATTGCTTTCTAAAGAAACTCCTTCCAATCTTCTACTTTATTTGGCTCTAACTGTGCATGCGTGTGAACACACAGGTATTTAATTCATAGGTGGAGCACGCCTCTAGGTTGTGGAAATATAGGTGATTCTTATTTTAATTATCTTCTGTATGTTGTTATAAATATTTCACACTTCCTGTGGTGCAAACGGGGCAGTTACTACTTTTAAAACCAAAACTTCTCCCCCAACAAGCATTGTTATTTTTTTTTAATTTATAAATAAAAATGAATACGGCAAGGCCCCTGTTCTCAAGAGAATGACACCCTATGAAAACGACAGCATAGGAGACATCACAGGAAGCCAAGACACAAGAGCAAAGGTCTGGGAGGGCTTCCCAGAGGAGGTGCCACTGGCCGAATAATAAAGATGCCTTAGCCAAGCGGGTGGAGGTGGTGGGGGAGGGTCTGTGGTTCTGGATTGGGATGTAGAGTCAGGATCATATGGATAAGGTGACCCAGGGATGTCTTCACACAACAAATATTTACATGCCAGGCACTGGCTCTCCCCATTAAAGGCCATGAACGAGAGCCCGGAGACCCTCAGCAGTAAGGATGCTATCTCTATATTAAGTCAGGTCATCAGGAAATAGCAATGATGGACCCTATTATCCTTGCTCTCCACTGCGACTGAAATGCTTTCACTGTGATTGAATGTTTCACCTCCTGCCTTTGGGAAGGAATGGTGGAAACACCCATTTGAAGATGATGTCAGTGTCTTTTGCAAAACCAAAGGAAAAAATTCATTTCCCATGTCCCTTATTTAAAGATGCACTAGATTCGTTTCTTCTTGAATTCAGGATCTGAAGTGTTGGTTTTCTAGGCGCACTTGTGCCCTGGCTCCCGCACACTGAGTGCCAGGGTTTGCCGGCTCCGTGGACACTCAGAGCCAAGGTAGTGTGAGCAATTGCTATCGGACTGTGTCCCGACAGCTGGCACATTTCTCATCAATTTTGATTATTTTTGGCTTCCGTAATTCGTCCCTCCCCCTTCTTTCTCCTGTTCACAACGTCTGTTGAATACCTGCTATGTGCAAGCACTGGGCTAGGTCACCACCCTGGCCTCTTTGAGCATACAGTTCGGCTTATTCTAGTTTTATCACTTAAATCTGTTTACATCCTTTGAGGAAGTAAGCTGGCTTTTAGTCACACGTAATAAGCAACAGCAATTTCCGGAAATCTTCAGGTTAGCGTAGTCCCACCAAATATATGGAATCTCTTTCTCCAAGGTGGCCTTTAAAATGCAGACTGACCCTCCTTTGCCCAGGAAGGTTCTGACATGTGTCAGTCTGAAGGCAGAGGGATGGCCTCCATGGCCTCTTGTTCCCCCAAATGCGTAAGTTGAAGCCCTAACCCTGCAGTAGCTTGGAATGTGACTGTAGCTGATAGGGCAAAGAGGTGATTGAGGTAAAATGAGGTCGTGCAAGTAGGCCCTGCCTATGCCTGGTATCCTCATAAGAAGAGGAGAGTAGGACACAGACATGCACAGAGGGAAGACCATGTGAAGACACAGAGAGAAGACAGCCACCTACACGTCAAGAAGAGAGGCCTAAACACCCCAATCCTACTGCACCTTGAGCTTGGACTTCTGGCCTCCAGAATTGTGAGCCAGAAGCCCCCGGGCTGTGCACTCCTTCGTGGCGACCAAGCGGACTGATGCGCCCGTGCTCGGCTGCAGAAGCCTGCATGCTGCCCCTTGTGCATCCTGTGTTTTACAGCAGCGGTGGCAGCAGGAAGCTCAGATGCAAAGCTTGGTTTCTGAGCTACGATCAGGAGGCTGTGTTTATATTTATCCTGCTAACTGCAGGGGACTATTTATATACAGAGAAATAACCTCCCAGGCAAGATGGGGGCAGCCAAGGAACCAGCTGCTTCCGCCAGACCTGCTGGGCTCCTCCAGCCAGGCGCACACGCTCAGGCCCTGCTCAGGCCCCTGGGCCCCTGGTCCTCAGGTGTCTCTGATGCCAGCTCTCCTCACCCCCACTGGGGGCTTGGGCTCCAGGGGTGGAGTCTAGTCTTCTTAGCACAGGGGACTGCCCAGAGCTGACTGCTTTTCACAAGCTCTCCAGGATGTGCACGGCCCCAGGAGCAGTGCCTTTGTCCACAAGTCACAATTCCAGTCTCACTGAGATCCAACACAATCCTGGGTATTTAGTAGGTGCTCAATAAACAGAATAAGTGGTGTTGGGGTTTTTTTAAAAATAAAATCACAGTAGTCTCCCCTTGTCCATGGCTTTGCTTCCAGTGGTTTCAGTTACCCACAGTCAACCACAATCTGAAAATATTAAGTGGAAAATTCCAGAAATAATAGATAAGTTTTAAATTGCATGTGTTTCTGAGTAGCAGGATGAAATGTCATACCATCCTACTCTGTCCGGCCCAGGATGTGAATCATCCCTTTGTCCAGCATATCCAGGCTGTGTACGCTACCTGCCCACTTTATAGCTCTCTGGGTTACCAGATGGACTGTCATGGTATCGAGGTGCTTGTGTTCAAGTAACCCTTATTTTACTTAATGGCCCGGAACTATAAGAATAGTGATGCTGGCAATTCAGACCTGCCAAAGAGAAGCTGTAAAGTGCTTCCTTTAACTGAAAAAATATGTATGTATGTATGTATGGGAAAAATCATAGTGTACATATGGTTGGTACTGTCTGCTGTTTCAGGCATCCCCTGGATCTTGGGACTTATCCTGAGTGATAAGGGGACTACTATAGTGCAGACTCAGACCTTTATAACTGTAAGGTGCCTCTGCCACTGTCCTCCCTTCTTGCTCCGCTTCCTGGAAGGTCTGAGGGGAGGGTCTTCTGGGGGTGGGGCCAGCCACCCTGGGCTTGTTCTGGAGTCTTGCAGCCGGACAGAGCTTTCAGAAGCCTACGGGAGTTTCAGCTGGACCCTGGCCTCATTGCACACGTTCTCGTTTTATCAGAGAAATCACGGCTGCACAGTGACTCTTGAGGGCCTCAGCAGGGACAGCGTGTAACAGGGGGCGGCGCCCAGGCTCCTGCTGCCTGCAAAGCACTCAGGTGTGGGGGGAGCAGTGCAAGCCACAGGGACCAGCAGAAAAGAAGGAAGCCCGCCGGTTTTCAGCGCTGGCTACTGGAAACACTTCATACCCCGGGCAGGTGAATGCTCGGGTCAGTCTGCACCCTGAAATGTGGATGTGATGTCATTAAAGGCATTACTTGAGGTGGGGACTTTAACTTCCTTGAGCAGGTGTGTTAATGTAACTGCGGGAAGGAGCTGCCGGGGCACTGTGCCGCAGACCCTGTCGCAGCCACCGCCGCAGCAGAGAGCAACCCCAACAACAAGCACAGATGACAACTGCTTTTAGCTCTGATCGCTACACTGTGCTGCTTTCCTTACTTGGCTTCTATGGGATTTATGGCTTTAAAGGCAATTTTCACACACAGTTTATTTCCTCCCAATTATCTATGAGGCCGGCGCTATTATCTTTAGTTTTCAGATGCACAGTCTGAGCCTCTGAATGGCATGGTCCAAGGCAAGAAAGTGGGGGGGGGGTGTCAGAATTTGGGCGGTGGCCTCACAGTGGCTGACCCTCCCTCTGCAGGTCTCTGATCTCTGACAGCACTGTCCAGGGCTCTCAGAGTAGAAGCCTGTCAGAAGCTCAGCTGTCCTGCTACGTGCTCCTGCCCCGTGGCTGGACAGACACCCCAAAAGGCGATGGGGTGTGTTCCCCCAGGTGTGGGTTCTGTTGGCTCTTTGGGAAAAAAGGACATGGGCGATCAGGGTGGTCATGAGGCTGTGGACGCTGCCCATGGACTGGTCTCCTGGGAGCTGGGCCAGCAAGCTGGGCTGGGGTGGGTCCTCCCTCCTGCTCCTCCCTGTGGCTGTGATTCTAGGGGTCTGTAGAAGGGTGTGTAACATCTTTAAAGTCTTTATTTCCCATCTCTCTGCCAATGAGTGAAGCACCATCCACCCAGCTTCGATTCTCAGAGCTGCTTCTGCTGATGATGGGAGGGGGGCGGGGTTCTTTCCACCACGAAGGCAGGAAGACGCCCTGGGAGCAGGGGACCCCCAGATGTGGTGCCGGGTCCCTGGGGCCTGCCTTCCCTCAGCTCTGGGTGGCAGTGAAAAGCCAAGCAACATTCTAGAAACACCACCACTAATTTCACCTCTCCTTTTGGACTGTCTTTCCCTTTTCAGACGAAAGCGAAGACTGACCTTCACCCCGACAACAGGCTCACAGACATGCCAGCCCTCCCCTGTACTGCCCCGTCCCCCCCAAACCCCCCTTAACACTCACATGATGTCTCAGGGATCAGCTAGGCCAAAGGAGTCCTCACGGTACCAGTTCTTAGTGTAGTCTCAGCCCGTGCCTCAGCCTCATAACCAGGGGGAGCCCTGGCGCCTCTGTGCGGGCCTCCACCTGTCAGCTCCGAGTGTCAGGGACTCTCCTTTCTCTTTCCAGCCCCACCTTCCCAGGCCCTCGAGATGGCCAGCGCCGTTGTTCCAGTGTTCTCACTAAACACATCAGTCCTGTGTGCTTTTCTGCCTGCGCAGCTCATAGATTGCAAAAGTTAGAATTTCATGAGATACATTTTAAATGCCGTTTGTTGGCAGACATGGACCCAGCATGAGCGCTCTGTAATCTTCCAGCTTCCTGAATGGCCCCCCTGGACCTAACACGTATCACGCACCAAACATAACCCACCTTCTTTCCACCCCCCAGACAACCAGTGACTCACTCACTCACACGGTCTTCACCAGGCCTCTCCTTGGAGGTCCCTGGGCTAAGGCTGAGGGGGATGCAGTCGTCCTCCTGACAAACTACAGCACATCTCCAAGGCCACTGTGCTTCCAAACACAGGGGTGCTTGGGAAAGCTTATGTGTACGTCACATGTCAACATAGGAAAAGAAAGATCCCAAATTTTGTCCAGAAAAAAAAGACTCAAAGGCAAAATCTCCATAGTAGTTCTACTTTACTGGTGGAAATATGTGGGAGTTTTTTCTTTTACTTCTTTGTGCTTCTTTCTTTTCAGGTGTTCTATAATAAGCAGATATTACTTTAATGAATTAAAGATGATTCCTTTTGTCATTATTTGTTAGGGCCGGGTCTAACAGGCTGGTGGGGAAGGAAGTCACACAGGTGTGGTCAGATCATCAAAGGCAGAACCGAACGAGGAAGGAGGGTCAGGGAAGCCTGTCAGGGTGGGCTCTGCAGAGGAAGTGGCCCTTGACTGCTACCTGGACTTGGGTTGAGGGAGGGGAGAGGACAGGAGAGGGCATTCTGGGCGGAGGGAGGTACTGCTGTAGTAAAGACTCAGAGATGCACGGTACCAGGTTCTGTTTGACTCGAGATGAGGGTGCAGCAAAGGGGAGTGCTGACCACACTCGGCCGTGGAGGGTCTGGGTCCAGTTTGTAGAATCCTGGAGGAGACCGGGCAGGCTGCTGCCAGAGGAGGGACCCTGTGGGAGGCCTGGATATAGCTCAGTGTCCTTCTCCAACTCAGTCATTTGGAACCTTTTATGTCTCTAAATTTCTCATCATTCAGACAGCGCCAACTATGCCGTGGAGGGTGGGGTGGGGGTGGCATGCTCACTAGCTCGTCCATCTGAGAAGGTCCTTTAACGTCTCTTTGCCTCAGTTACCTCATATGTAAAGTACGGATATGAATTGTACCTACTTCCACAGGATGGTGAGGAGTAAATGAGATAAAGTGTGTACAGTGCTTCACACAGGGCTTGGACATGTTGACCACTTGACCTGTGAGAGAACAAGGAACAGAATTCCTAAAGATAGGGGATAAGGAAGATGGGAGGAAGGGAAGGTGGTAGAATAAAAATGCCTCGATTTCATGAAAATTCCTTTGCTTTCTTTGGGTAAGTAATTTGCTCAGGAGGCCAGCTGGCTTATCTACATGCTCTCTTGAAGAGGAACCCACCCCACATTCATCTCCCAGAGAAAAAGACCACTAGGGACAGGGAAAAGCTGTAAAGGAAGCAAGAACTTAAGTGCCATGCTGGCCGGTTTGGCTCAGTGGATAGAGTGTTGGCCTGCAGACTGAAGGGTCCCAGGTTTGAATCTGATCAAGGGCAGATGCCTGGGTGGGGTGAGCTTGATCCCCAGTAGGGGGCGTGCAGGAGGCAGCCAATCAATGATTCTCTTTCGTCATTGATGTTTCTATCTCTCTCTCCCTCTCCCTTCCTCTCTGAAATCAATTATGTATATGAACTCAAGTGCCCCCAGGACATCCCCTCCCCCATTCTAAAACTTCCAGTGGCTTCCCAGGGCCTAGAGCTGTGGGGCCGTGATAATGTGGACTCCTACAACTCTGCAATGATTGCAAAGGTGTCTGAATCTATTTGTTCACTGAGCATTCTTCTCAGCCCTAATAACTTTCTCCTACATTCCTGTGCTATTAGTTTCCAAATATATGTAAATGTAAAACCATTAATGCATTTAAAAGTGGTAGTGAGTTAATTCAGAAGACTTTCTATCAATACGCATTTTCCCTATTAATGGATACCGAAAGTAGTATATGTGACTTCCATCATATGGATTCTGTAAAAACATTTCTAGCATTTAAAGTGATTCTCACATTTTAAAAGGTTGGTAGATTTCTGGTTCAAGATAATCATCTAATCACCTGAATTTATCTGCTCTCCCTCTAAGACCCTATGAAAATGACGCTAAAGGGATATAAATGTGTAAACCAGTAACAACACTGAGAATGGGGAGGGAGGTTTCCAGTGGATAAAGAATTTCAACATGATTTGTGGAAGGTGGACAGCCGGGGAATGAGTGGTGAGTGATATGGGAGGGTGCAGCTCAGGGAAGGTGACAGCTGAGGAGGGGAAGGAGATGAAGAACCCTGGGAAACACCCACTGACCTACAGAGAAACACGAGTCCACAGCCCCACCTATGCACACTGATCTTCTATTTTTAATTCTTAAATGGGAATGGACAGCCACAGTTCAGACATCTGGGGGAAGCCTGCCACCCCTCTCTCGCCTGGTTCTCCTCGTAGCTTAGCCACTCCATCTTTCAGACACTAAGGTTCAGTCTTCAGATCTCTTCTCTTCTGGGTCCCCTGATCACTCCCTGGAACCAGGGGTTCAGCCTGGCTGTACATTGGAGTTATCTGAAGAGTTAACAAAACACTAGTTTCTAAGCCCCACCACCAGAGAGTATGATGCAATTGGATTGTTGGGGGGTGGGGGGAGGGGAGAACAGCCTGGGCATTAAGACTTTTTAAAACTCTCCAGGTAATTTTAATATGCAGCCAGGGTTGAGAACCACCATCCTAGCTGACCTTTGACAGTACTTTAATAACACTTAGGAGTGGTTCTCACCCCTGCCTGCACATTAGAATAATCTGAAGAACTTTAAAAAATATCAATTCCTAGGTCTGATCCCCAGAGCTTCTGATTGAATGGGCTTAGGGCAGTGATGGCGAACCTTTTGAGCTCGGCATGACAACATTTTGAAAAACCCTAACTTAACTCTGGTGCCGTGTCACATATAGAAATTTTTTGATATTTGCAACCATAGTAAAACAAAGACTTATATTTTTGATATTTATTTTATATATTTAAATGCCATTTAACAAAGAAAAATCAACCAAAAAAATGAGTTCGTGTGTCACCTCTGACACACGTGTCATAGGTTCGCCATCACTGGCTTAGGGTCAAGTCTGAACATTGATTTTTTTTTCTCTAAGTTTCTTAAGTGACTGAAGTACCACTGCAGCTAGGGTTAATAACCAGTGGTTTATCTTATATAATAAAATGTTAATATGCAAATCAACTGAATGGCAGAACGACCAGTTGATATGACACGCACTGACCACCAGGGGTGCAGGCGCTCAACACAGGAGCTGCCTCCTGGTGGTCAGTGCGCTCCCACAGGGGGAGTGCCACTCAGCCAGAAGCTGGGCTCACAGCTGGTGAGCGCAGCCCCGCCTCTGCAGCAGTGCTAAGGATGTGTGACTGACAGCTTCAGCCCGTTCCCCATGGGGAGTGGGTCTAAGCCATCAGTTGGACATCCCCTGAGGGCTCCCGGACTGTGAGAGGGTGCAGGCCGGGTTGAGGGACCCCCCACCCCCATGCACTAATTTCATGCACAGGGCCTCTAGTAGGCTAATAAGTTCCAAATATGTATCTCAGCTCCATCCTCTCCCTTGAGTTCTAGACTTGCTTATCTAACTATCCAACAGACATCTAACTTGAAGTCTAAGTTGGATAACATGTCAAAATTATATTTTCAAAACTAAGTTCTTGATTCTCATCTCTCTCCCCCAACCACCCTCCTCCTTGATTCTACTATAGTCTTCCTCATCTCAGTAAATGGCAAATTCATCTTTCCAGTGGCTAATGTCAAAAGTCTTAGAGTCCTTTTAGAGTCTTTTTCCCCCTCATATCCTATATCTGATCCATTAGCAAATTCTGCCAATCTACTTTCAAAACATCCAGAATCTAACCACTTACTTTTGCTTCAGGCCATGAGGGTATAGCTGGATCTAGACTTCCCTCCTACCATAAACAACTAGGAAATTGGATAAAATCTACTAAACAATTATTTTCAGATACTGGAAAACTAGTAGTATAGGATTATGATACCTGAGAGAAGGGAAACAAACAATGTGAGACCTTTGATTGCCCTGGTTTTATGCCTAGAGGCAAGTTTCAGGTAGCAATCGAGGAAGGGGTACCCAGAGTGGGGCAGTTTCACTGAGTTGAGGAGACAGATTTAAGTTCAAGGAGGACAAGGCAGCTATAGCAAAAGCAGTAACCAGAGAGGAAGGAACCACCAAGAGAAAGAGCTCCTGAAATTGGCATCAGGGGTTCTCTTGAATCTTTGGCTGAATAACAGTCTGTGCGGGTACAGGGTGAAGCTCCTCAAGACCAAGGAAAAAAACAACTTCCAGGAAAGAACAATTGCTAGAGTTGTAAGCCAAACAATTCCCAGAGCTTTCACAGATCCAGAAACCACCCAAGTTTCAACCTGCCAGGGTGCCAAGGTTTCACTAAATACACTGAATAGTAGAGACCCCAGAAAGGTTATGCCTGAATAGTGTGGCTAAATTAGTTCCAGAGAAAGGCTCCTTTAGACCAGCCTATAAAAAGCTTAAAACCAAGCCTGGAAAATGTCAAACTTACCTATTAGTATAAGGAACCTAAGTTTCTGCCAGAACAAAGTCCAACCCTTTTTGATGGAGTACAACATAATCAAGAACCAACAATGTAAAATTTACAATGTCTCTAATAAATTATCAAACAAGCAAAGAAGCAAGAAGACGAAATCTACAAACAAGAGGGAAAAAAATTGGTCAATGGAAACAGACCCAGAAATGCTAGCGATCAGGAAATTAACAGCAAAGACATTTAAACAGCTGTTACAAATATGTTAAATATGCTCACGGATATAAAGGAAAAGATAAAGGAAATGAGGAAAGAAATGAACAAAATGAAAAAGAACTAAGTGGAACTTGTAGAGATAAAAAAATACAATATCTGAAATTAAAATGTCACTGGGTAAGATTAACTGTAGCTTAGACACTGCAGAAAAAAAGACTGAATTTGAAGACATAGCCATAACATCCAAACTAAAGCACAGTGAGGGAAAAAAAGTCTGAAAAAGAGAAAAAGAAAGAAAGAAAGCAAAGAGCATCAGTTACCTGTGAGACAATATCAGGTGGTCTAACATATGTGTAATTAAAGTCCAAAAATAGATGGTGGTATAACAATAAAAATATATGAAAAAAATATGGTAAAATTTATAAACACTGATCCAAGAAGTTCAGTAATTCCACAGTAGGATAAACACAAAGAAAATACCAAAGAACATCGAAAGCAAATTGCTAAAAATCAAGGATGAAAAGAAAATCTTAAAAGCAACCAGAGAAAACCTTGACCGGGTAGCTCAGTTGATTAGAGCATCGTCCTGATACACTAAAGTTGTGGGTTTGATTCCTGGTCAGGGCACATATAAGAATCCACCAAAGAATGCATGAATGAGTAGAACAACAAATTGATGTTTCTCGCTCTCACTCTCTCTCTCCAGAGGGGGAAAAAAGGGCACATTACTTATATACAAAGACAAAAATCATAGACTTCTTGTCAGGAACTATGCAAGCCAGGGGAAAGAAATCCCTGGCCCCTATCCCTGCCCGCTCTGCCCAATCACTCTGCATTATAAACATTCAGCATCCTGAGTTCCCACATAAACAAATGAACAAACATTTATTGGCCCTCCGCCTATTATATGAGGGTCCTCCCCATGACCCTGTGAGGCAGACGTCATGGTCAGAGTTATATATAGCTGCTAACATGCCAAATTCTGCTCTTTGTTCAATGTGTATGCCAGTAGCTATAAAACACAATGATAAATATCATAGATCTTGAGCCACTTAGAGCTCATGAAGAAATAATACACACTGGCAATCCTTTTGAATGAGTTTGGAATCACACTGCAGTTCAGAGCTGAATATACAAACTAAGTACACGCTCCTCAAGGATTTCTACCCAGAGAGACACGTAAGCTCCCCATAAAGTGGAGGGACAGCTGGTAGTGGGCTGATTTAAATGTTCGAGGTGAACAGCCAAAACAAGGGATTTCACAATTATCTGGATGTTTCCAGGCAGTCTAGAGACCAACAATTTAGACTAACTAGATGCTTAATTTAATGGTGTAACTAAATAGTGACTAATCAGCCAGAATGCTCTTCTAAAGCACTCATCATCACATTACACTTCTGCTCAAGAATATATAATAGCTAAGCCTTATTGCTCCTAATGGCCAAGTTGAAACGTTTCTGTCTGGCTTGCAAGGCCCTCTGATCTGACCTAAACCTACCAAAGCAGTTTTACGTGTCATCAGCTCAGGGTCCAGCTTTGCCATTCACTTTGTGGCCTCAGCCAAATTACTAATTAATAATAATAATAATAATAATAAAAAAAGCCAGCTCACTTTAGAGTGCTTACGAAATGCCAGGGCCAGACTGAGCACCTACATTCATTGTCTCATAATTCTCCCAACAACCATGTGAGATAGGCACTCTTATTATTCCCACTTTATAGGTGTTAAAATGGAAGCTTTGGAAATTCATTCATTTGTTCAACAAACATCAGGTGCTGGGCTAGGCCATGGGAATATAACAGTGAATGAGAGAGACAAGAACCCTGCTTTGGTAGAGCAGGAAGTGGCCAATCAGACAACAAACAAACAAATACATGAGCCAGATGGTTCATGTAAGTGAGATGGACAGTGGCTGGAGGTGAGTGGGGGACATTGCTATAGTCATGGTGGTCAGGGAAGGCTCCTCAAGATGTGACATTTTAGCCATAGATATTGAGGCTTGAATGCAGTTAAGAAGTCGGTCTAAGAGTCAGGGAGCCGTGCTCCAAGGAGTAAGAACAGCAAGTACAAATGCCCTGGGGTCTAATAAGTCCAGTTTAGCTGAAGTGAGTTGAGCGTAACAGAGCAGTGCCAGTGAGGCTGAGAAGGAGCAGGGCCAGATGATGCAGGATCTTGCAGGCTGTGGTGAGGAGCCAGATTTCCTGCAATGGGAAGTCATGGAAGGGTTTCAAGTTAAGTAAGGACTTGATCTGATGGACACCTTGAAAGATCGTTTAGGCTGCTGTGTGGAGAAGAGGTCATCAAGACGCAGAGAGGAAGCTGGGGGTTGATTAAGAGACTGACCCAGTTGCCCCAGCAACAGACGATGGTGGTGGCTGGAGTTGACCAGTCGCCATAGGCATGGGCACAAGTGGATGGAATTGGAATGTATTTTGAAGATTGAACTGAGAGAATTTGATGATGGATATGGGAGATTAGGGAGGAAGAGGTATCAAGGCAGTTCCTCATGTGCTATTTTTTGAGGCGAGGAAGACTGTGATAGGATAGAGTCAAGAGTTCTACTCTGATCTTTTAAGTTTTGACACGTATTAGACATCTACACGAAGATGTCAAGGAGGCAGTTGGACCTGTGGTCTTGAGGCTTAGTGTGGTGGAGGATCGGAGTTTTTTCACCTGGAGGTCATCAGCAGACAGATGGGATTTAAAGTCATGGGGGTGAAGGGATCAGAGTATGTACACCTAATATATACAGCTTTGGCATAAGGATTATTTTGAACTGAAGGCAGTGGAGAAACACCAAACACAGGAAAAGCTCTCTACTCTTCCCCTACCTGCCTAAATGTAGGGCATACATTTCCCTTTGTGAAGATGTCCCCCTCCCTTCAACTGTACCAGAAACTCTTAATCACCAGAGACACTCCTATCACCTGAAATTGCATGAGATTAAGTCTGCAAAACAAATGTTACTAAAATAACCTTTATCTTCCATTAGCTTCCCTATATATTTATCTTCCACAATTCACTACTCCTAAAAGCCCAACCCCCTTTTCCTTTGTCTTATAACTTCTGCACAATTTATTGCTCTTCGTTAAGCTGGTGTGTAAGCCCCTGGCCTAATTGCTTCTTTGGGTATTCAATTCTTTTCTATAAAGGCCCCCCCTTCCAATATACATACATAATAAGCCCCTTTTCCTGTTACCCTGGCTTTTGTCAATTTAATTTGCAGGACCCCAGAAACAGAACCTAAGAGGGTAGAGAAAAAAAGTTTTTCCTCTCCTACCCAAGGAAAGAGTCTGAGGAATAAACATGGGGCCCTTCAACAATGAGGTCACACAGAGGAGGGAATCCAGCAAGGGAAACTGAGGCCAGCAGCTGGTGAGGATAAAGCAGAGTATGATGTCCCAGAAACCAAGAGAAAAGTGAATTTTAAGAAGGAGGAATGGTCAGTTGTATCAAATGTTACTGAGATGCTGAGAAGGTAAGATCAGGAAGTCACCCCTGAATTTGCAGGAAGGAGGCCATTAGGGGCCTTACAGGAGCAGACTCAGTGGCAAGGTGGGGTGGGCTCTTGATTGACATGGATACAGGAGAGAAGGGAGGGGAGGAAGGGAGAAGTTGACTACTCCTATGAGAAGATTTTCTGTAAAAGAGAGCAGAGAAATGGGGAGGTAGTGGAGGATGATGCAGAGGTCAAGAGAGGGTTCCATGAAGAAGAAAGAAAATACAGTATGTTTGCATACGAATGGAGGGCAAATTAACAACAAATGGGAATGGCCAATGACAAGAACAGAGTCCTTGAGAAAGTTAGAGGGGATGCGACCCAGTGCAGCAGGCATTTGAAAGTGGATAATTCATCTGTCATCATGAGAGAAACCACTCCACATGATGAGTGGATTTGGGGGGGTGAAGATAAGAGTCCCTGTCTGATTACCTTTATTTTCTCAATGAAGTATGATTAGAGAATGAGGGGTATGGGAGGCTGGAAGTGGGAAGAGGGGACACACCGTAAGAAATGTAAAAGGAGGGCCTGACAGCTGGAGCGGTCACTGATTTAAATTCGGACCAGTCAGCATCTTTGCGTGGTTTTTCTCCAGCCACATTCAGCAGCTTGAGTGCAGGGGAGGAAACGGTGGAAAGCTGGCATTCTGATGGTGGCAGAGTAGGGGCAGAGGTATCGCACAGGAAGGTAAGGGTCCTTGCGGAGGAAATACAGTAAATCTCAGCTGGGTTAGAAAAGAAGTAAGGACCCAGAGATGCTGGAAACAGTAGTAGGAAAACACAGGTCTTGTGGCCCAAGGCTATTACATTGGAGAGCTGGAGGGATGAGAGGTGGGTGGTCAGAAGGAGAGGCATTTGGAGTCAAAGACTTGAAGGCAGTGCAGTTACTGGTCATAGCAAGGGCATAGGTAGAACCAAGTACGTCCTGGAGTGGCACCAAGAATAACATTGTGAATGAGATGGTCAAGGAATGTGAGCTCGGGGTCTTGGGTGGGCCATGCTTGGGAGGCTGGAGAGCAGTGGATGGGAAGGCAGGGAGCCCGACTTCTTCAGGGAATGAGCAGCAGACATGCCCTGGCAACCCCGCTTATCAATAACAGAGCTGAAATTCAAACCCAGGACCAGGCCCTCAGCACCTCTTCCCAACCCCTACATCACATGGCAATTTGTCTCCATGATGCAGATGTATTTATTTTAACTTTAAACAATTATTTATTGATTAATTTTAGAGAGAGAGAGGCAGGGAGAGAAACCTCGATGTGTTGTTCCATTTATTCATGCATTCATTGTTTGACTTCTTGTATGTGCCCTGACCGAGAGCGAACCTGCAACTTTGGTGTGTCAGGACGATCCTCTAACCAGCTGAGCTACCCGACCAGGGCTCTATTTATTCTTAAAGTGGAGATATGAACAATACCCACCTGCCTGGCTGAACAATGTGATTCAAAAGGCTTTGTAAGGTGCTTTACATTAGGCACACAGTCCAGCTGCCCTACCAGCTCCAGCCAGTACAGGGCACTCTACCGACTTGAGCTTCTGTCATACTCGATTCTAAATTACCCACTGGGTCAGGGGTAGTGCTTACTAATTTGACCACCAGCCCTGTCATTAGGGACTGTGCTGCCTTAGGGATTTGGGGTTTGTGTGAGGGTGGCAATGCCAGTCAGGGGACTTCAGGCAGCTGCTGGCTTTCTGACACACGTTGCATGTTGCAGCTCACTTTGAATGCACTCGGATACTGGCTTACTTACAGAAGCCTGGAGTGAATTCTTTTGCAAACTGAAGCTTTTATACAAAGTGAATCATTTGTAAATGGGGATTTTCTTAAACTGGAGCCTAGGGAGAATTGGGAATCTGGGAGACAAACATTCATTCCACAAAAATTCCTGGAGCCCCCTGGCTGTGCCAAGCCCTGCGCCAGGCACTGGGAGATACAGCAGAAAAGAGCACAGCCAGGCTCCCAGATGCTGGGAGGGACAGGTTCCGCAGTCCCACTCCAGGGCCCACAAAGGAGGGTCCTCTTCCCTGCCTGCTTCCCGGGTTTCCAGACCTCCCTCGGAGCGGGCTCATGTGCCATCTCAGCTCTCCTTCCTCCCTCTTCATTTAAAAATAGAGTCCAATAATCAAAACCTGCATGGTCTCCAAAATGCGCCCTGCCCCCATAGGAAATGCCAACCAACTCAGCATGGGCAGCAGTTTGTGTTTTCCGTTCCCTCTGGGCCTGGGCTGCCCCTGCAGCATTTCTGGCAGGTCCTGGTGTTAGCAGCTCAGAATTCAGAACACTTGGCAGCCAGGAATGAGAGCGTGGCCATTTGGAAAGGACTAGGGAGAAGTCACACAGAGTGAGATTCAGGGTTTGTGTTTATCTCTAACTGTAACTTTCCAGAAAGCTGGGACACCCAATTCCAATAAAAGCCTCCCCGAGTATTTTTGGAGGCATTGTGATGGTGCTGGGTTGTGTGGGAGGAGGTGGTGGTTTTTCCTGGTTTGTGGAACTGTGTCTAGTTACTGATAAAACTTTGGTCCAATTTGTGAGCCAACATCTGTTTTCTAAAGGGTGGGCCATGGACAGGTGAGGGACAAGGCGGAACTACTGGGCTAAGAGGTAGACCTCAGCAGGCTCTTTAGGGCCGGGGGCTGCCGCCAAGGCCAGGCCCAGATGGGGAATCTGAGTTGGTGGGAGAGCTGGGACCAGAAGCCTGGCCTCCTTTTCCAGGACCTTTCCCACCACTCCTGGGCGATAGGGGCTGAGGCTCAGAATCCTCTGCTTTGGTTTCACTGCCAGGATCCTGCTGGGCCCGGCAGGGTGGGAAAAAGACCAAGCTGACTCAGAGAGCCACGGAGACAGCAGTGTCCGCCAGGGGAGCCCCAGCCAGAATGAGCTGGCTGCCTGCTGCGCACCTGCCAGCCGTTGAGAGATCGTTAAACCAGGTCCAGCAGAGGGGCCGGTGCACAGCCAGCCCCTCTGGCTCCAGGGGCCTGGAGGGAGAGCAAGGAGCTGGGAGGTTCTTGGAGCCTGGCCTGGGCCCGGCCTTTTCCATCCCCCACCCCCACCCCCCAGCAGTCACACTCATTTATTTATTCCATCCATTCAACATACGTTGATCAATCACCACTTCGTGCCAAGCACTATGCCCCATGATTTACAGAAACTACCCCTTTGCTTTCATGATCTACATCTCCAGACACAGGGCCCTCTTCATAAGCAGTCATTCAGTGCACAGCTGCTGCCATTATGGCTATTACTGTTATTAATCGTGGCAGTGATAAACACTGCTGAGACATAGCTCCTGATCTGGAAGAGGAAGAAAGGAAAGGAATTTCTGACACTTACTATGTGCGGGGTCCTGGGCCAGCTTTTGACATATCTCACCCCACTGAACAGAGGCTTATATAATGGTCAGGGAAAATGGCACAGAATCAAACACGTAGCATTAAGTCTGGGGGCAGTAAGAGGGACTTCACAGATGGTCTCATTCTAGTGGCCCCATTTGAGCTGGGCCCTGAAGATCAAGTTCACTCAGTAGAAGATGGAGAGAGAGGGAAGGGCATTCCAGGTGGAGAGAACAGCATGAGCAATGGCCTGGAGGCTTAAAATGCCAGGAGTTTAGGTGGGGACTGAGGTGGTGACTGGGGGGGGTTTGGGGTGGAGTGGAGCAGGGGGTGAAGGGGGATGGCCAGCAGGTAAGTGACTAGAGAGGGTAGTGCACTGGCAGGTGCTTGGTGTCATGCATTCTCCTAACGTCCGGGCAGTTGTGCCTCCAGGACATGACCTTGGGCAGAGTCTCTCATAAATCAGCTAGCTGTTGGGAGGCCCGGGCCTGAGCTGGCCGTGTCCCCAGACTTTCCTGCTTATTTGGGTTTCTGTTTCTGCCTCTCCTTGCCCACTGCTGCTATCCCAGATGCAAGGCTAAAAGCCCTCCAGTCACGGGGTCCCCTCTCTTGCAGCTTGGTGCAAGGGGCCTCCAAAGCTCGCTCCAACACGGGCTCCAGAGTTCCAGTGAGCTGCACAGAGCACTTGCCTTTCCACCCTCTCCTTCTGCCTGGCGGCCTCCCTCATGGAGAGGTGAGGGTTGTGAAGGATAGAAAGAAGGCAGCCTCCAGTTCAGTCTAGCCACAGGGGCTGCAAGGGGTACAGCACAGCCAAATCCAAGTTTCTAAGCTGTGCCTGAGCCCTGTTTCACACCCTCAGGTTCTCTGCCCTTTCTCCCAGCAGATCTGACTGGGATGTGATTCTGCTCCCTTTGTGGTAATGCTCAGGGGCAGCAGAAAGGATACTGAGCATCCTGAATCCTCTATCCTGGCATTGACTCACTTGCTGTGTGACCCCAGGCAAGTCACTTAACCTCTCTGAGTCTCTCTCTTCATCTGTGAAATGGAATAATAGCATCCTCATTAGTTTTGGGGAGGTTCCTGAGTAAACATGGGTGAAAACACAGTACAGTAAACTGGCAAGCAGGTCCCACACATGTGGGGAGATGATCAGGGAGGTCACTGATGCTTCGGTCACCCCTCCTGAACCCTAAAACAAAGGCCTTGCCACTGGCATGGTGGAGTATGGAGCAGGAAGATGCTGGCACCTGATCTACCCCCAGAGACCTCTGACTGGGAATGCTTTCTCCACCCATCAGGAGAGCTGTGTTAGCCAAGAGTGAAGCATGCAGGGTGAGGCCTGGGCCTGGGGCCTGGAGCAGCACCGTGGCTCCCACCACAATGTGGCTGTTTGCCGCAGTGCCATCCTCCAACGACCTCCACTGCCATCCTGACACCAGGTCCACCTCAGAGGTGTGTGGCGGGGCTTCTCTGCTGGTCTCAGCTCCACAACCTGCCCCTATGTCCAAGCACAGCCAAGAGGCCCCAGCCCACCCAGAAACCAAGGCAGTGGGTGGGGGTGGCTTCCCAGGGCGCTGTTCTTGGGAGTGGGGGGCACAGAGAAGCACTAGGTGTTTAACCCACCACTCCATCACTCATTCATTATTTGCCAAATATGTTCTTTAAAAAGATTAAAGAGACACATGTGAGGAATTATTAAAACATTCTAGTTGAGGAACCAAAGAAAATGCATTTTTCAAAGCACCCTCCCAGGCCAGTTATGTAACAGAACAGGACACAACATGCCCCAGAGACAGTGGCCAATCAGAATGAGGCAGATGCCACACTGCAGGGATGGCTGAGACCCAGAGGGCTGGGCACAGAGTGCGGTGGCCAGGGAGCCGCAGGGGATGAGCTGTGCCCCGGGTCCCTCCCGTGCAGCGAGGCAGCGCAGGGTTCATCAGCGGGGCCAGCCCAGCTCTGAACAGCTAACGCTTACCAAGGGCTTGCCAGGCACTGTGCACAGATCAGCTCATTCATACTTAAAGCTACCCCATGGGGCAGGAAACACTGTTATCCTCACTTTACAGAGGAAACCCACGTTATAGGTGCATTCGCTCAACAGGAGCACATGTAAGTGGCCAAGTTGGGATTGGAACCCAAGCCCAGGGAGGAGGTGACACTCACAGACAGGGTCCAGAGTATCCTCCACCAAAGCCACAGGTGGCTGGCAGAGGAGGTCTAGATTCCCCTAAGGAAGAGCTAGACCTGGTGGCTGGCTAGGGAATGTCAGGGTTTAGGATAGAACTTCTGGGGCCAGAGCCAGAAAGGAAGGGTGGCAGCCAAGAGCTGGCTGGAGGTGTGGGCCAATGGACTTCAGTTCTCTCTCCCCTCTCTCCCAGCACCTCCCCTGTACTGTGCAAAGGTTTTCTCCATCCCGTGGAAAGTCTTATAACCTCATAGTCTCAAGACCCTCTCCTTCCCAACCTTTCTTGCATAAAAATCCTGCCACTGCCTCGGGTGAGGTCAGAGGTCAAGATTGTTCAGGGTGCTCACCTCTGCGCCCACCCACCCCTTCTGGTTTGCTGACTGGCAGCCCCTGTCCCAACCCTGGATCCTGAGAAAGTCATTGGAGCTGGGTAGAAGCAAAGGGAGGACCAGAAGTCTGAGGGAGACCCTGGGCAGGGGGTGACCACAGGGGCACATGGCCTTTTGCTCTGTCTCCCAGCTCCTCTAAGTCTGAGGCAGCCATACAATGGCAAGGAGTCCCACTATAATTGTTGGGGTGGTGGGGGCACTGACCTTCACCTTTGAACAGACCTAAGGCTCTGGCCGGGTGGCTCAGTTGACTGGAGTGTTGTTCTATACACCAAAAGATTGTGGGTTTGATTCCCAGTCAGGGCACATACCTAGGTTGTGGGCTCAATCCCCAGTAGTGGGTATGCAGGAGGCAGCTGATTGATGTTTCTCTCTCATCATTGATGTTTCTATCTCTCTATCCCTCTCCCTTTCTCTCTCTCTCAAATCAGTAAAAAAATACTTAACAAGAAAATGAAGAACCCATGAAACATTTAGCTGCATAGCTGTCCAGTCTCTGCTAGGCTTTGTAAAGGTATAGGCTCAGCTCGGGAGAGAGACCGAGCAGTTCCATTGACTCAGCAATTTCACTGCTGGAAATTCAGCCCAAGGAGATACTGCAAAAAGAAAAGGCCATCTGCATAAAGATGATCACTGTGGCATTACTAAAAATAGCCCCAAACAGGGAACCACCCAGCTCCTCAGCAGCAGGGGTAGTAAATTATAGAACGTCAGCCAAATGGAATACATATCACGCACCCACTAACACTGATATGTGAAGGCTATGTGGAAACAGGGAAACACTGATGATAACACGTTGGAACAGATCAGTCAGTTCCCTTCCTTCTCCCTACAAAAGGGGTGACAAAGAACTGCAGAGGAACCTGCAAAGATGAAGAGTTGGGTTAGGGCAGTTGGATCACGAGTGGCTTGCTGTCTTATTCTTTGAATAAATAATTATCGAGTATTTACCATGGGCTGGGTCCAGTGCTGGGAGCTGAGGATGGAGCAATGAATGAGAATGCATTTCCTGCTCTCCATCTAGAGCTTCAAATCTAACGCTACCGCTTTTCCCCTAAGTGTCCTTCAAAGTTGTCATAGCATCATCTATACTAATAAAAGGGTAATATGCTAATTAGACCGGACATCCTTCCGGATGACCTTCCGGACGAAGCCGGGGCTGTGAGGGAAGCCCAGGTCCCGGGTGCCTGCTGGCGGCTGGAGGGAAGGAAGGCCTACTCTTGCACAAATTTTGTGCATCGGGCCTCTAGTCTTTCAATAAAAAATAGTTGATGAGAGTAATATAAGCGAGGAAAGGTGTTGCTCTCCTTCTGGGCAATGTATTTCATTCCTGGTATCAGAACCACTTCTGTCTGGATGACATTCATGTTAGAAGAAAGTCTAATGCAAACGTGGTAGTGATATTCCGGTCTTATAATGTTTCCTTTGAAGACAAAAAATATTTTTTTTAATCCATGTTAAAAAAAGAGGAAAAAAGTTAGGACTTGTTACTAATCTCACAATTGAATAATTAAGTGTGCCTAATTTTGAAAGCTGCAAGCTAAATTATGCAGTGCTGAAAGTGACAATCTCATACCTACACCATCTCATCTATAGAGCCATGGTTTTAGCTTTATAGCTGAAATATGCTGCCAGAAAACCTAATAAAAGGAAGCAAAAAGATTTCTGTTTATATCAAGCTGCCATTTGAGAAAGACTTTTAAATATGTTCCTCCCTATGTGTAAATCTGACAGCAGTTGCATAATTAGAACCCCAGTGGAGAGTTTCTTTTTAATCTTTTCAAAGTAAACCAATAAAACATCCTTTAGGATGTCAAGTGATGGATTAATACTCTTTGAATTGTTTAAATATCTTTGAGCTAGAGCATTGCCTCCAAGAATATTGCTTACTACTAAGAAGATACAAGCCACCATCTTTATCTTCAGGAGTTCATGTAGTCACAGGGCACGCAGATAACGACATGCCAATGGCCACACATGCATCTATGATAAGTTACTTTGTTAAATGGAGGGGTGAATAAATGGATACATTCACGTTAAAACAAACTTGATTTCAACCCCTTCGGAATATGTGGCGTAGCGTACGTGGGATAAATAATAATTACCTAGGGTTTCATTTCAGTGTAAGCGATCAATATGAGTAATTTAGACCACAAAATTGGGTTTTATTTTGCTTGAGCTATTCAGATTGAGCTATACAGCCTCAGCGACTATTGAACAATCACAGGAAAATTTTCTCATGGGGTCTGTGCTGTGTGGACACACGTTTGTGTCTACACGGTTGCAAGCTGCCTAGCTCTGGATATGGGACCCTGTTCACGCCTAATGTTAGGACAAACATTCTATCCCATCATGATGTTCCATTTAACCCTCGGTACAGACAGCCACACCTGAACTTTCCTTCTATGTCTCCCTCTAGCTGAAGGCCCAATTCTGCCCCCAAACACACACACACACACACACACACACACACACACACGCTGAGAGCAAGTGGCTTCTGTCCTTGGAACAGAGTTTACTAGAATGTTTCCCACTTGTTAGCATTCCAGTCTCTGATGACCTTTTCAGTGGGATCTTGCCTTCCCAGCTGTCTAAGGCCTGCCAGATGCTTCTAGTCAGACTGACCTTTAAGATAAGCCTGTTCCTTCAAGTTTTCTCTGGACTTAATTAGTTGGCAGCCTGATCAACAGAGCATCCTCCTGCCCAGCCCTGCCCTGATGGCTGAGAAAGGGCACACCCACACCCACATAGCCATTATTTTTATTGTTGTTGCTAATCCTCACCTGAGGATATTTTCTCCATTGATTTTAGAGAAAGTGAAAGGGAGGGAGGGATGAGGGAAGAGAGAGGGAGAGAAAGAGGAAGAGAGAGAGAGAGAGAGAGAGAGAGAGAGAGAGAGAGAGAGAGAGAGAGACATTGACATTGATACATTGATGTGAGAGATTGGAGATTGGTTGCCTCCTGCACATGCCCCAACTGGGGCTGGGGTTCGAACCTGCAATCCAGGTATATGCCCTTGATCGGGAATCAAACCCGTGACCCTTCAGTGCCCAGGGTCAACACTCTAACCGTGGAGCACGCCGGCCAGGGCCACACACCCATTATTAAATACTTCAGTCTCAAACAAGAATGTGCGACCCAATGATATGCATGAAATTGGTAGAACAGACACTACTGAACTTGGATTCTGGACCCAGCTGAACACACAATTAACTGTGATCTGAGACAAGTGCCCTCACATTCTGGGCTACATGGGACTGGACCAAAGGTCCCCTCCTTGTTCTAATTATCGATTTAATGGCCCATGTTGGAATATGCTTTCACCTTTGCCTGGTAGAATAAGCTTTAATTATTCAAAACATAGCACCAGGTCTGACATACACAATACATCATGTTTATGTAATGAAGGAAGGAAGGGTTTTTCTATACTAAAGTCTGGATGAATCATTTAGCTGGGTCTGCACAACACACACTCAAAATGTTCACACGGCTGCATGGACCATTCATGCTGTGATAGTCACTAATCAAATAAAACTGAGTGCACGCTAATTTCTCTCTTCACTGGGCAAGGTAGCAGATAGAGAATCCTGTGCCCATTTTGGACTGAGTTTTGGCTCCCCGAGCCGCTGAATCCATAAAAGCACCAGTAATAGTAATCATTGTCTCTGAAGACTCAGGGCATTTAAGGGGAAGGAACGATGTGAGCAGAAAAGAAAGTGACATAAGTAGGTCTTTACTTAAATCGCATCCAAGTATATTTTGCAAGAGAAGGCTGAAATGACAATCATGCTACTTTGGGATTCAGCAGAACCTATCTGACCAATGTGAACCACTGCCCCAGATCATGCTACTCGTGCTGCTATCTTGGCAATCCCTGCAAGGGGCTCATGCAGTGCTGAGCCGTCCACAGGCAGGTTCTGGTCCCTGAGTGCAGCTCCTCTCAGAGATGAATGTTGTCCTGTAGCAGATTTTGGAAAACAATGTTGGGTCATTCATAACACAGCCACACGCTTCCGTGTAGCCCTCCTACACTGCTTGCCTACACCCAAAAAACACAAATCGAGAAAGAGAACATAGTTCTTTTCCACTTGCCTAAAGAACAGCCATTCCTGCCAGTAGATTAAAGGCTGGGGCTTAGAACAATTTGCCAAAACACTGACTTGATTTTTTTTTGTGCAGAAAGCCTGAGAGAAGCTTTTGAAGCTATGGCTGGGCAGTGAATGAAGAAATTGATGGGAGCTTATCAAAGAAGCCCAGAGACAGCAGGTCCCAGGAATGGGGCCCGGTCTGTATGCGCTCACAGCCCATAGGGAAAGAGGATCCTGCTAACCTTTTCCTTTGTCACTGGGAGAGAAATGCGGTGGCCTCCCAATATGTGCACAGGTGTGTGTCTAGGTGGAGGAGAGCAAAAGGTGTGTTTACAAAAGGAGGAGCACAAATCAATAATGAGCTATGAACACATGATGTCATCCTTCGGGACGAAGCATCCTCAGTACTTTTAAAGCACTTAAAAAAACCACTCTAGTTGCTATAGCAACTTGATGCAGCTCTTTAAAGGGGATTTTTTTGAGGGGGTCATTTTATATCTTCAATCTCCATAACAACATGATATGGCTTTTAAAGGGTATTTTTATCCAATTTGTGTGTTGGAATTGGGCCATATTTGCCTTTTTTAGTTTAAAATAATCAGATCAAGCATGACACATGAAAAATCATTGAAGGAAAGGAAGCCCTTTAGTAAACGATACATACATACTGAGCGCGACATCTCCAGCTGCTCACATCCTGCGCATGGATGCCGTCTTTCTGCCTCCCAGCAGCCATCGGTGATGGCTTACGCTGGTCAGTTAGTCCGTGCCCCCCAGCCTAGGCCGGCATACCAAGCCAGACCAGAACCCACCCATGGAAGGTGTGTCTATGAAATCCCTCACTTCTCAGCCCAGTGAATCCAGCCCCCTCATCCAAAACTACTAGAGGTCCAAACAGCCCAGTGCCTTCTCCCACTCTGGGACTCCAAGCAGGATTGGACACACACACAATTTTGCCAAAATGAAAGCTTGTGTTTACTCTGCACCCTGTACAGTAACTGGGAAGGAGGTCTGTTTCATGTGACACCCAGGGGCAGGGAGAGGGGGGAAATGGGGAAAGTGGGTGAAAGGAGAAGAGAGGGTGGGGTGGAATGGGGAGCAGTGGTGGCTCCCGGATCTCTACAGAAGAAGCTCAGAGGAGGGGGGAGTGGGAAAAGTAGGGGGCCTCAAGGAGTACTTACAAAACATTTTTTGTAAGGTGGTGAAACCATGAGCTGTTTGTACCAAAAAGAAAGAAGGAGCCTGGCCAGCATGGCTCAGTGGTTGAGCGTCGACCTATGAACCAGGAGGTCTCAGTTTGATTCCCGGTCAGGGCACAGGCAGGGGTTGTGGGCTTGATCCCCAGTGTGGGGCATGTAGGAGACAGCCAATCAATGATTCTCTCTCATCATTGATGTTTCTATCTCTCTCTCCCTCTCTGAAATCAATAAAAATATTTTTTTTAAAAAAAGAGAGAGAGATGGGATGATGGCAAGTATAGAGATACTACCCCCCCCCCCAAAACCCTGCCCAAGTTACCCCTTGGTGCCGCTATTGGTTGGAAAAGGTGTCAAGGTAGCAAAGAAGAGAAGTCGAGAAATTGGAGGGAAAGTTGGGGGTGGGGAGAGGGCGTGCAGAGGAGGGAGAGAAAACCAAGGGTGGCCCGGAACAAGAGCAGCTGAAGTCTGGCCTCCAAGTCGCCCAGCTTTTCTGTGAGGAGGGGGCAGTGTGGACTCTAGGAAAAGCAGGTGGGAAGGGGATCTAGGAAAGAGATTCTGGGGAGAGTGGTCGCATTCCTCGGATAAAAGGGCTAGAGCAGTGGTTCTCAACCTTCCTAAAGCCGCGACCCTTTAATATAGTTCCTCAAGTTGTGGTGACCCCCAACCTTAAAATTATTTCCGTTGCTACTTCATAACTATAACTTTGCTACTGTGATGAATCGTAATGTAAACATCTGATATGCAGGATGTATTTTCATTGTTACAAATTGAACATAAAGCATAGTGATTAATCACAAAAACAATATGTAATTATGTATGTGTTTTCCGATGGTCTTAGGCGACCCCTGTGAAAGGGTCGTTCGACCCCCAAAGGGGTCGCGACCCACAGGTTGAGAACCGCTGGGCTAGAGGATGCTGAGGGGAGAACGCGTGGAAAAAGGGAGAGAGAAGAGGAGAGTAAAACGCTGAGTGGAGAGAAGGGGCTTTCCAAATTATTTATATGAAGAAACTGAGGCGGCAGGGGGGGCGGGGGTGGTGAGAGATAGAAAGGAAGCAGAAGGCCCATGTGCTCACAGGTCCTTTATAGAGGAAAAACCAGTCGCACAGAGGTTCAGGCATGGAGCTGACAGGTGCTGGAGCGCAGGCGGCCCCGGGTCTGCCAGTGCCGGGGTGAGGGTTCCACCCCATCCGGCCACGCTGCCAGGCGAGTCTTCGCTGGGTAAGCTCCAGGGAGGGGCCTCCCGCACCAGAAGCCAGTTAAGAGAGAAGAGGCCAAAGGAGGGGACGGGGCGAAGAAGAGAGGGCGAGAAGAAAGTAGGCAATGGGGCATTCGAAGAGACGGGGTAGCTGATGGACGCGGACTCAGCCGTCCAGCAGTGGAAAGGGCAGCAGGTGAAAGGCGCGGAGAGGGAACGCGTGCGGGGCGTGCTGCTCACCTATGGTGGATACCACGGTGCCCACGAAGTAGAAAGCGCCGGGGAAGTCCCAGCGCGGGCGCAGCGCGTCGGCTCGGACGCCGGCGGCCAGCGCGGCCTCGTAGTGCCGAAGGAAGGCGCGCAGCTCGGGCTCCGCCACTCCGTGCGCGGGGCCTGAAGTTGCGAAGGGTGGGGCCCCCAGGGGGGCGGGGGTTTGGGTTTGGCGGGGGTCTTCCCGGGGCCGAAAAAAAATGGGGGGGCCCCGCCACCAAGTAAAAGGCCCAATTAACCCCCCCCAGGAACC
>NW_005871054.1:12188774-12191819 GCF_000147115.1 Myotis lucifugus | reverse complement strand
GATGGAGCGAGAGCGGTTCTCCGCTAAAGCCCCAAAAAAATAAAGCCACAGGTTCAAGCACGAACAGGAAAAAAAGCTCCAGAGATCAGCACCGATACCGGGTCTACGCTATGAGTTAGGGACGCGGCATCCCCCCCGAGGGAGCAGAAACGTGTGGATGTTGGCCGGGGATCCGGGGTGGGAGAGGAGCCCCTCACAGTCTCTCCAGAGCCTGAACGGCGGGCGCCTCCGCCTCCTCCTCGGCGCTCAGGCCGCACACAGGTCCCGCGGCCCTTCCGGAGCCCGGGCTGGGGCGCTCGTCTTCTTGCCCCGACGACTCGCTGGCCCCCGCGGTTCCTCGCCCGCCGCCCTCGGGCGCAGGGCTCTGCAGCTAGGTCCCCGCCGCCCTGTGGCCGGTGGCCGCGGGGCCCGGGGCCGCATACTCCCCTCCAGTCAGGCTGCGGCGGGGCGGGCTGTGCGCCCGGGCGCCTAGGACTGGGACTTGGCAGCAGGGCGCGAACAGAACCCCTGGGGGCGTCCCATCAGGCGTTCCCGGGTCCGCAGCTCCCAGGCGCGGGCAGTCCAGCTCCCGCCCCCGGGCCTGAGCTAGCGGCGTCGGCTTCTCAGCCTCAGCACCGAGCTGAGTCCTGGGAAGCGCTCCCTTTCCAGCTCCAGCCAGAGAACCGCCCGGCTCGGAGAGGCGGAGTCACCAGCGCCTGGGGCGGGTTGTTGGGGTGTGGGTGGGGGGAGTAAGGAAGAGAGGAAAGGGGTGGGGAGTTGCGCTGCTGCGATGCCTCCCGCCTCCCTGTCGCTCTGGAGGCACTAATGCGGGGCACCAAAGCAGGTGTCGCGACTGCGGTGCTTGCTACCACCCCGCCGGGGGCGCTTCGTCTCCAGAATTCCTCCCTTATCTCCAAGCTGCTGCCAAACTTTGCTCAATTTGATGATGCCCTGCGGTCTCAGGGGCTGGCGGGGTCTCCTCATACCGCGTCTCTCGGGCTCCAGTCCGAAGTTTAAGTTTCCTCTCGCTCGCTTCTCCTTCCTGGATCCGTCCGCAGTGCCAGGTCTCGGAGGGTCCCTTTGGGGGAAATGATCCCGTTTGGGAAGGAGTCGGAGCGACCGAGGAATGAGGGCATCTCCTCCCTCTCTCCACCGAGCGGGGCGGCCGGCGTCAGCACCGCGGACAGCGCATCGGTGCCGCAGCCGCGGGGCGGCGGCTCCAGGGCTGCGGCGACCCACGGTGCCGGGAGAGGCCAGTCACCCTGCTGCGCTGTGTTCCCCAAACGCTCTCTCTTCCTTTCTGCCTCTTATCTCCCCCAATCGGGGGCAGGTGCAGTCACTGAAGCAGCCTGCTGACAGGGCGGGGATGCTGAGGAATAGAGACAGGGTAGGAGTCAAGCACGAATAGGGGACCAGGTGCCACGGAGGAGGAAGCGTCCAGGCCCACCCTGCTGCTTGGACCTCCGCTCCCACCCCAGCTCCCAGGACCCAACAGCCCGGGGTCAGGAGCTAGATAAGAACCTGGCTGCGGCAGGGTGTTAGAGGAGGTGTACAGAGAACTCATTAACTGCCCGCCCCCACCCCCCTCACCCTGTGCCTGCAGGTGAGGGGTGTGCTGTTGAGGGGGGCGGGGGCATCATGCTCCCTATGCCCTGCGGCTACTGGAGAACCGAGGGTGCTCTGTGCTATTATTGCAAGAGCTTCTCTGCCGGTGGGTTGCAGGCTGGGTCACAAAGTTCTGTGGTGAGGAACACCCCTTTTCTGTCCGTTCTCCTTCCACAAGAGAGGGAGACCCTGGTGATGATGAGACTACACAGATGACAGAAGATAAAAGATAATAATGGTGCCCTAGCTGGTTTGGCTCAGAGACAGAGCTCGCCCGCAGACTGAAGGGCCCCGGGTTCAATTCTGGTCAAGGTCACGAACCTCAGTTGCAGGCTCATGTGGAAGGCAACCAATGGATGTGTCTCTCTCACATTGATGTTTCTCTCTCTGTCTGTCTCTCCCCCTCCCTTCCACTCTCTCTAAAAATCAATGGAAATTCCTGGGTGAGGATTAACAAAAACAAAACAGAAAGATAATAATGGTGACTGCTTAGATACCCTAGGTGGGTGAACTGCGGCAAAATGCAAACCTGGCCTACCACTCCAAATACCTGGCTGTCTGGTCTCCACCCTAAAAAACACTCAAGCTAAGGTCGACCCAGACTGGCAACAGTGTCAGTCCCCTAAGGATCAGGGTGCTCACAGTGGTCCCACCACTCACTGGGCCCTCTGACCCCATGCCCCAAGTGCAGACACGGGGGTAGAGGGAGGAGGAGCTGTCAGAAAGCTGAACGGCATCTGACTTGGAACATTGATTTTCTCAAACCAGGACACACTGGAGTCTTGGATCATCCTAGAAGTGTTTCCAGCGTGTAGATGGAGCCAACTGCTCTTGTGTTAGGGAGGGGACCGATAGGGAGAGATTCCACCATCACCATAGTCAGAATCAGGCATCTTGGCACTGGGTGGCATGTGGCTAGTTTTGCAATGATTTTCTTAGAAAGGGGCAGAGGAACCTTTGTGTGAGGAGGAGAACATCTCATCTTATACAAGCACAAATTATTGCCACTGCAGCAGACTATTGTTACTATTGGCAAAATGTACTTCAATCTTGTATCTATCTGTCTATCTATCCATCCATCTATCTTATCTATCTCTCCCCCACCCCAAGACTTTGGCTCCCCTAGGCTCTCACTGGTATCATCCCAGCCAGTTCCCCCATCCATGCATACCCCCATCTCTACAAGCTCCTTCAGCAGGGAGGATGGCCCAGACATGGACCTCTGAGGCCAGATTCCACTTGACTGGCCAACCTCTGACAGAAGCCCTGAGAAATGTCATTCTAGGAGCTTGCCCTGGAGTCTCTGATGCAGCCGAGGGACACTGTCAGACCTCCCAGACTCCCAGGGCAGGGACAGAGTGCTTCCCTGCAGTGCTCTGTGCCTCTAGACCAGCTCCTTGCCCAGTTGGCAGGGACCTGTTTCATTCCCCAGCTTGTTATTCTAGCCTGATTAGCGTCAAA
>NW_005871054.1:12185757-12188674 GCF_000147115.1 Myotis lucifugus | reverse complement strand
TCCCCTGCCTCCCTCTCCCGCGCGCCGCCCTCTCTTCCCAGCCAAACACCAACCACCTCCCAATCCCCCAGACGTCCGCCGGCCAAAACCCACACGTCGGCCACCGTCTATCCGATCCGGCCCCCCCGCCTCCTCTCGCCCGTCGGTTCCTTCGTCCCTGTGCCCGCCCCCTCCGCCTCCTCCCCACCTTCTTCCCCTCCCACGGACTCCGCCCGCTACCTTCCCTCACACCGCCGGAAAAATCCAGCCCCGCAGCCACATGCGGCTCTTTGGCCCCTGGAGTGTGGCTTTTTCCCCAAAATACCGACTTCTATCCATGGGCCACGAAGTTTCAATCGCACTGTACGTGCGCGCCCGCACGTGGTATTTTGTGGAAGAGCCACACTCAAGGGGCCAAAGAGCCGCATGTGGCTCGCGAGCTGCAGTTTGCCGACCACTGCCCTAGACCACAGTCTCCAATGGCTCCCCCAAAGCTATAAAAAATTTAGTCCTTTAACACTTGAGGTTGTGATTCCCAACAAATTATTCCAGCTTCACCTTCTACCTCTTACTTATCCCCCAGGTACTCCATACTCAGCCCAATCACTGGCCATTTGCTTCTCTTATTGCCCTTGACAGAATGCCATCTTCTTTCTCCTCCTCTTCAAGTATACAGCTCAACTTAGGCTAGACCTTTTTGCCAGTAAGCTTTTTCTTTGTGGGATATCTTGACCCAATCACTTTGATACCATCACTGCAACCCTAAGATCATTTAATTCTGCCATGCCTTCGAGAACTTTAGGCAAGATGTGTGTTCTCCCTCGGGGAGCATGCCCATGCCTTTCTCCTCCCCCTCTGCTTCCCCGACAGGCACACATCTCCTAAACTCTAAGGGACCTCCTGAGACTTGCAATCGGGAGCAATGGGCAGCGGCAGCTCTTTCCAGGCTAACCCCCTGAACCTGTTCCCAAGGTCCCCTTTCCTCTGACTCTCCAGTGAACCAACAGCAGCCCCACCTTGACTCACTTCTTTCCCATAACATTTCTAGAGCCACAGCAGCCCTGCCTAGTCTCTCTCTCCTGTTGCTTCTTCTCTCCTAGGCCCTTCCTTGTTTCACTGTCTTCAGCTTTAATAAACGTATCCCCCCGCCCCCCCTGCCAAGAAAAAATAACTTCAGACAAGACACCTAAATTATAGCCTCCCTCTCTCTCTCTCATAAAAGAAAATACAATGGCAGAAGTCTTAACCAGGAAAACAGTAAGGTAAAATGCATTCAACTGGCAATTTTACTCCTAGATATATACCCAACATAAATCAAAATATACATCACACAAAAATTTATACATGTATGTTCATTGCAACATTATTCATAACTAGAGGCCCGGTGCACAGATTGGTGCACGGGGGGGTCCCTCGCACCGGTGCGTGATTGGGGCTGGGGAGGAACCGTGGGAGGGCTCCAGGCTGTGTCCGGCCCATCTTGCCCAGTCCTGATTGGCCAGACTCCAGCAGCAAGCTAACCTACAGGTCAGAGCATCTGCCCCCTGGTGGTCGGTGTGTTTCATAGCAACCAGTCGAACAGTTGGACACTTAGCATATTAGGCTTTTATTATATAGGATTGCCCCAAAGTGGAAACAACCATATGTCCATCAATTGATGAATGGATAAGTACAATGTGATATAACAACGATTTTCAACCAGTGTGCCACAAGAATTTTTAAAACTTGCAACTATTAGGGGCACTGACCTCTTTTTCCGTTAGACTGTCAAATAAAAAAATTAAAACAGCCAACACAACAATCTCCATCTGGTGTGAATGAATCAAAATTATACCTATTTTTTTTGGTCAGATCAGCAAAAAATATAACATATATGTGTGTGTCTGTATGTGTGTATGTTTATTTATTTATTTTTAATGTTTTTTATTTACTTTTTTTTAAGGGAGAGAAATATCCATGATCAAGAGAGAAACATCAGCCGAAACCGGTTTGGCTCAGTGGATAGAGCGTCGGGCTGCGGACTGAAGGGTCCCAGGTTCGATTCCGGTCAAGGGCATGTACCTGGGTTGCAGGCACATCCCGGTGGGAGATGTGCAGGAGGCAGCTGATCAATGTTTCTCTCCCATTGATGTTTCTAACTATCTATCTCTCTCCCTTCCTCTCTGTAAAAAATCAATAAAATATATTTAAAAAAATTTTTTTTAAAAAAAGAGAGAAACATCAATTGGCTGCCTCCTGCATGCCCCACAGTGGGGATCTAGCCCACAGCCTGGGCATGTGTCCTGACAGGGAATTGAATGGGCAACCTCTCAGTACATGGGATGATGTTCAAACAACTGAGCCACACTGGCCAGGGCAAAAAATGTCATATATTTTTTGGTGTGCCACAGAATTTTAGTAATTAGTTTATGTGTGCCATGAGATGAAAAAGTTAAAAATTGCTCTGATATAACCATATAATAAAATATTCAGCAATAAAAAGGAATGAAGTACTTACTGATACATGCTACAACATGAGTGACTCTTGAAAGCATTATACTAAGTGAAATAAGCCAGTCACAAAAGATGACATATTATATGATTTCCTTTGTATACGATGTCAAGAATAAGAAAATCCATAAAAACAGAAGTAACTTATTAATTGCTAAGGGCTGGAGAGTTAAGGAGGAATGGGAGTGACTACTAATAGTTATGAGTTTTCTTTTGAGGGTGATAAAAACATTCTAAAATTGATTGTGGTGATGATTGCACAGCTCTGTGAATATGTTAAAAAGCATCAAATTGTATTGCTAAATGGATGAATTGTATGGTTTGTGAATGATATATCAATGAAGCTGTTAAAAAAAAAACCCAAATACAAATGTGAGCAAATCTTTTTTTTGGGAAAAAAAAGAAAATAGAAAATAATTTATCCAACCCCAAAATGATTTCTTTAAAA
>NW_005871054.1:12182918-12184217 GCF_000147115.1 Myotis lucifugus | reverse complement strand
AAAAAACATATTTTTATTGATTTTAGAGAGGAAGGGAGAGATAGAAACATCAATGATGAGAGACTCATTGATTGGCTGCCTCCTGCATGCCCCCGACTGGGGATCGAGCCTGCAATCTGGGCATGTGCCCTGACTGGTAATCGAACCGTGACCTCCTGGTTCATAGGTCAATGCTCAACTGCTGAGCCACACAGGTCGGGCAATTAATATATGTTGGGGCTCTCTTATTTGGTGCATATCCTATGTAGTAAAAGCCTAATATGCAAATCGACTGAACAGCAGAACAACCGGTAGAATGACCAGTCACTGTGACGTGCACTGACCACCAGGGGGCAGACGCTCAACACAGGAGCTGCCCCCAGCCTGCAGGCCCCACGTCAGCCAAGGCGGGTTGCCAGCAGGGGCCCCACAATTGCCCTGCCAGATGCCCCACAGATCGGCCCTGATCTCCGACCAGACCTAGGAACCCTACCTGTGCAAGAATTTCATGCACTGGACCTCTAGTGTTTTTATAATCATGAGGTGACTTTGAGGATAGAAGCCACATTGATGAAATGAGCTTGCATAACAGAGGAAAGCCCACCTTTAGTCTTTTACGGGAGAAAACGAACCTTCATGTATTTAACCCATTGTTGCCACTAATATCCCAAATATTCAGAAGTTCCAGCTTGAAATCAGTCTGCTGTAAGAATTTAGACCTTCACATGTGGTGAAACAGGCCTGATTCCTTCTATCTATTTCCTTTTTCCCCTCCCATTCCTGAATATCCCCTCTTCTCTCAGGTATCTTATGCTTTTTGGTCTCTTTATGGCTGACTTTGCTGTAAAGTCGATTCTTCCATGTTCTTGCAATTGAGAGAACTAAAATGTCAGCAACTATTCTAATTCAAAAACACTAGGTTATCAGAAATAAAAGCAAAAACAAAGCAGAGAAGGAGGGCACAGGGAGAAAAATGCTTTGGGGTTGCCACAGCTAATGTCTCATTGTTCCCATGAGTCAGAGGTCTAAGAATATTGAGCTGAACTTTCGAGAAGAGAGCATTTGTTGCAGCTAGGCCACTCTAAGAAAGAGGACTAAGCCCAAGAGGAGAGAGGAATGGAAGGTGGCATTGGAAACCAGGCAGTTTTTGGAAGCAATTGTTCTCATAACCAAACCATTCTTCATATTAACTTGTCTGCAGGTTGCAAAACACAGGCAAAGACAAGAGATTTGTTCATTAGACATCAATTAAAACCCCTGGGCTGAAGATGGGTCACAGTACAGATCACACTGAGCTGAAAGCACTGACAGGAAAATGTG
>NW_005871054.1:12178267-12181035 GCF_000147115.1 Myotis lucifugus | reverse complement strand
TAAAGGCCAGCGAAGCACTGGCTGGATTCACCTGGGAACTGTGGCTGCCCTTGACATTTCTTCAATGGAGCAGATTTTATCAGGAGTAAAGCCCAGGTGGGGGCTGGGGAGGCCCCATGAAAATGCCAAGATTCCTGTGACTCTCTCCTCTTCTCCCTGCCCTGCACAGAAACTATATTTCAAGGGGCTCATTTGCTCATTTCTTTTCCCAACAAGTATTATGGGGCACCAATCACATGCCAGGTATGCTGCTAGGTGCTGGCTATAAGAGCCAAATTGTTCCTGCCTTCACAGAGCTTTGGGCCTTTGGGGAATAAAAAAAAAATCACACAAGTATAAAAGAAAAACAAACATGTGACAATAGCTATGAGGGAGAACTGCATGGTTCTGTGAAAATGCAGATAGGGGAGTTGGGCAGGGCCAAGATGTACAGGCACTGACCAGGAGGGGGGTGTGTGAGTGCCAGAGAGAAGCTATCTAGCCCTGGTGTGTCATCTGTAATACAGCCATCATCTGCCTTGCTAAAGACCAAATTTGAACTGATAGCAATAAAAAAAAGTCATCATGTCCTAGCTGGTTTGGCTCAGTGGATAGAGCATCAGCCTGCGGACTGAAGGGTCTCGGGTTCAATTCTGGTCAAGGATACATGCTTGGGTTGTGGGCTCAATCCCCAGTGGGGGTTGTGTAGGAGGCAGCCGATCAATGATTCTCTCATCATTGATATTTCTCTCTCTCTTTTCCTCTCCCTTCCTCTCTGAAATCATTAAAAATACATCTATTTTAAAAAAATAAAAGTCATCATTAGGATTGTTTATAGTTAGACTCTGACTAAAATAAATCTTCAAACCCTGTCATGCACACAGGCTCATTGGTTCATCATAAAAACCTCCTGGGGAGGGGCTTCCTTTTGGTGGAGAGAGAAATGTGCCCTGCCCGGCTGGTGAGTGGCCTAGGGGACTGAGCTGTTGGTCATTTCTGCTGGTGAGGGAGAGGGAATGTGCTGGACATTTTTTTTAATGTGTGGGTTGTATTTATTACTCTTGTTACTCGATTATACTTGTTACTCTTGAGTAGAGTGCCCTGTCCCTGGGAACATCAGGAAACACTAGAAGGTAGAGCCATTGAAGACATCCCTGTGGCCATTTCAGCAGAGAATAACAAGACAAGCCCCAATTAATGGAGTTGCTTATGTTGACTGCACTTCAAACAACTGACTCAAACTCTCATCTTCAGCCCCAAGAGACCCGTGAGACACACTGTTATGTGGAAATTACAGCAACCTCCTTCACCCCAAGATGTGACAAACATCCTTATAATGAGAGAATTCTCAGCTGAGAAACTTAAGATATGCTTTGCAAAAATGGATTGGGGAACCAGTTAGTCTATGAAAAGTTCTGTAAATATTTCCCCTGGATGAATAAGGAAATCCCCACTCACTCATATTACAAAAGAGAATTTCAACCGCATTGCAGACAAATTATGTGAATAATTTGGTGTAAGCTAACATTCTCTTAGAACATACTGTATTGCCGGCACTATTCTAAATGCTTTATGTAGATTAATGCATTTAGTCCTTATAACAGCCCTATAAGGTGGATATTCCTGTTGCCCAGATTTTATAGATGAGGAAATTAAGGCACAGAGAGGTTAGGCAATTTGTCCAATGTTACACAACTAGCAAATGGCTGAGCTAGAACTTGAACCTACATAGCTTGGCTCGAGTCCATCCAACAAATGGGGCCCACGGGGCTGTGGTTAGTAGACAGGCAATCAATAGGAACATGCGATTTTGGCTGAAACATTCCCAGTGGGGGACACAGCACACAGAAGAAAATCTGCATTTAACAGGATCTCACAGGAAGTTAATTTGTGATTGTAAAAGGTTTTCTGCTGTGCAGTTGCATGTTTTCCCTCAGAGAGGAGATAGTCTGCATGGACTATTTTCATACATTTGTCAACTGACCAGGTGGGCCAGGTTAAGGGTTGGGAGCTGGTGGGGAATGGAGTGAAGCTTAGTGGGCTGGGCAGAGTGAAGGTACAGGCATTGAGGACATGGCACTGGAGTCAACATAAGCAACTTCACTAACTGGGGCTTGTCTTTGTTGTTCTCTGCTGAAATGGCCACAGTGATGTCTTCAATGCCTGTACCTTCTAGTGTTTTCACTGTTCAACTCCCACCCCAGCCCCCATTAACTATAGTCTTCATCTGCCTCCTGCCCTTTCCACCAGCACGCTAGACAGATTCCTCCCACATGACAGAAAGACTGCAAATCACCTCCTTGTCCTCTAGAGAGAAGTGCCCTGTTTCTTAGGCAAAGAGCTAGACAGTGATGGTTAATTAAATTTTCAAGTAAGTAGACAGTGGCTTCCTTGGTTCCTGATTGTCGGGGGGAGGGTGTCAGCACTAATTATTTAAAAAGAGCGTTGTAGAGACTCAGCAAGTAAGTTGCATGCTTGCCTGGCTTGGGCCCAGACAAAGGCCTGGTACCCACATTCTCCTTGCCCCAGCCCCATTCCCACATCCTTACTTCCTCAGAGGCTCAGAAGAAGGGCACTGGAACTCCTGCCCTTTACATACTGTTGATGTTGGCCAGGGGCTGAGGGCTGGGATGGGGGCAGGGGGACAACTACCTGACCCCCAGGCAGTTCCCCACCCCAAGATCCTGAGCTCTGTGAGAAAAGCTCTTTTTTTCTTTCTTTTTTCTTAATTTAAATTCTTTATTGTTTAAAGTATTACATAAGTCTCCTTTTTCCCCCATTGACCTCTT
>NW_005871054.1:12162933-12178167 GCF_000147115.1 Myotis lucifugus | reverse complement strand
GTTTGATTCCCAGTCAGGGCACATGCCCAGGTTGCAGGCTTGATCCCCAGTAGGGGGCGTGCAGAAGGTGGCCGATCAATGATTCTCTTGCATCATTGATGTTTCTACCTCTGTCTCCCTTTCTGAAATCAATAAAAATATATTTTTTAAAAAAACACAAAAACAAAACAGAAGAAGAAGAAAAGCTCTTTAGGACTGCAGGCCCCGAGGGTTTTGTGCCATGTGGCTTCCCCTGCCCTGGAGACACTCAGGCTCTCATCTCTAAAGCCACCTGTATCTCCCCACAGAGGTGCCCTTCCCTACAGAAGGTGGGCCACAGCAGGCACACAGTGTCTACAAAGAGGACTCCCTTTTGATTGGCTCATTGACTGTGCGTGTCAGTGTCAGGAGTGGGCAGGTGTGCAGGAGACCCCTCTGGCCTCTAAACACTCTGCCAGGTGCAGGGCAGGATAAAGACCCAGAGAAGATGGAATTCTGTGTGTGTGTGTGTGTGTGTATGTGTGTGTATGTGTGTGTGTTGGGGGAGAGGGGCTGGGGACATCCATCCATCAATCCAGTCAGACCCGCGCAGCCTCCTCTCTGGCCCCTCACTGCTCTCTGTCCCTCGGGCCAGGGGTATGGACGGACGAGGGCCAGTCTGTACGGAGGGGAAAGAGAGAGCAGAGTCCATCAGAACCTCCTTCCCACTCTCCACGGAGTCAGGGGTCTCTGGCCAGTGGAGGACCCTCCGATCATGCCGACCAGGAGTCTGTGTTGCCCTTCTGCAGAGGCAAAGCAGGCGGCTGCCTATGGGGTATGATTAAGGCGTAGGAAAGGGTCTGTGCCACCCTCAGTCTATGCCTCTTTTGTTCCTGATATCCCATCAGTAGCAGCTCTCAGCTTTGGGTTTTAATGGTTTAAATGTTTATGGAAAGAGGAGAGTGTAACACTTGAAGACCCCTGTCTTCGGCATTGTGTTTCTCCTCGGGGAGAAAGGCCCTGGGAGGCACACATCTCCCCTCCCCAGGCCTGGAGCAGGGGGGAGTGGAGGCCCCTCGATCGATTGGGACAGGTCTGTAGGAGACTAACTTATTTTGCTGTGAGTGGCACCGCAGTGCATGAGGAGCAGAGAGGCAAGGGAAAGCGGTAGGCTTGTTGTGAGTGGCTGCTGTGAATTTTAATTCAATTCCGTTTAGCTGGCTTATTGAATCAATGTTGGGGAAACACAGTGCTCTCCTGGGAGGAGAGGTGTTTGTTATAAATAGAAGGTATTATCTCTGCCAGGCAGTGGGGGGACGTCCTGTCACTCAGCAGAGCTCAAGGCAGTCTGGAGCCCAGCCGTGGGCTGCAGGGCTGCGAGTTACTGCTTTCACTTGCTTGTCCCAAAAGAAAGAGCCCTTCCTCCATTCGGGGCTCACCACCAGGGGCCCAAGCAAGCCCAGCACCCTCTCTGGGCCCTTAGCCCCTTCTCTGCTGGGCACATTGTGCCACCTGCATCCTCAGGGGGCACTTGATAGGGTTCTACCCCTGCCCGTGAACTGACAGGAATCAGAGATTAGCACTCTCCACTCAAACCCTGAACAAGAGTGCCTCCCCTGACACGCCACCGTGTTCTATAGTTATTTATTTAGTTAGTTTTAATATATTTTTTACTGATTTCAGAGAGGAAGGGAGAGGGGGAGAGAGAGAGAAACATCAGTGATGAGAGAGGATCATTGATCGGCTGCCTCCTGAATGCCCCTTGCTGGGGATCAAGCCCACAACCTGGACATGTGGCCTTGACCGGAATCAAACCCAGGACCCTTCAGTCCCTAGGCCGATGCTCTAGCCCCTGAGACAAACCAGCTAGGGCCATGTTCTAGATTTTAAATAGCTTTATTGAGATATAATCTACAAACCATGCAACTCACCCATTTAAGTTTATGATTCAACGTTTTTTAGTATATTCACAGATACATGCAACCATCACCACAATTTTAAAACATTTTATCACCCCAAAAAGAAAGATTGTACCTTTTAGCTTTTACCTGCCACCCACCCCCACCCCCCATCTCCGCAGCACTATCTCTATAGATTTGTCTAATATGGGCATTTTGTGTGAATGGAATTGTATAATGTGTGGTCTTTCTGCCTGGCTTCCTTCACCTGCAATAAGTTTTCAAGGTTCATCTATGTGGTAGCATGTGTCAGTGCTTCATTCCTTCCTACGGCCAAATGATATTCCATTGCTGGATACACTACATTTTGTTTAATTTGTCACTTGATGGACAATTAGGTTGTCTCTACCTTTTGGCTATTATGATCAATTCTTTTTGTGCGTGGACATGTGTTTTTATTTTTCTTGGTAATATATCCAGGTGTGGAATTACTGGGTCAGGTGGCAACTTTATGTTCAATTGTTTAGGGAACCCCACCGTGTTCTTAACAACTATTGTCCATGGTTAAACGAGGGCCTGCTAAGCAATCATTCAAGAAAGACTTATTTGGCTTTTTCTCTGTTCCGAGCACTGTTCTGGAAGTTGGGGAAACAGCACTGAGCAGAGGTCAGTGGGAGCTTTGCCACTGTAAGGACTTTGGCTATTACTCTGAGTGGAATATAGAGGACTTGGGGGTTTCCCCCCCAAAAAAGTTATATTGAGGTGTAATTTACAAACAACAAACTGTACACATATAAAGTGTACAACGTCACGACATCTAACATGTGTATGTGCCCATGACATGATCACCACAGATAGTGAGCGTCATCCCCCAGTTTCCCTGTGCCCCTTTGTAATTCCTCCCTCCTTTCCCTTCCTCCCCACCCATCCCCAGGCAACCACTGATCAAGCTACAAATTAGACACATTTTCTAGAATGAAACAGTGTGCTCCTTAGTGTGGCTTCTTTCACTTAGCATAATTATTTTGAGGTTAGTTTATATTGTTGTTTGTACTAATAGTTTATGCTTTTTTATTGCTGGATATATATGGCTTGTCCATTGAAAGGATGTATGACAATTTGTTTATCCATCCCCAGTTGATGGACATTTGGGGTATTTCCAGTTTGGAGCTATTATAAATAAGGCTGCTATGACCATATGTGCACAAAATAAGGCTGCTATGAATATATGAATATTTGTGTGTGTGTGAGCGCACAAGTCTTTGAATGGACATATGCTTTGGTTTCTCTAGAGTAAACACCTAGGAGTGGACTGGATCTTATAGTTTAACTTACCAGAAACTAACAAGCAGTTTTCTAAAGTGATTGTACCATTCCCTACACCCCCACCAGCAGCGTATGAGCGGTCCAATCACTTCACATCCTTTCCAACACTTGGGATGGTCAGTCTCTTTTACCCATTCTAGTAGGAATGTAATGATAGCTCATAGTGGTTTTAATTTGAATTTCTCAAAGGCTAGTGATGTTGAGCATCTTTTTATGTGTTTATTTGCCATCTGTGTCTTCTTTGGAGAAGTGTCTGTTCAAATCTTTTTTTAATTTTTTTTTTTATTCCTCACCTGAGGATATTTTTCCACTGATTTTTACAGAGAGTGACAGGGAGGGAAAGGGTGGGGGATTGAGCCTTCAACTGAGGTACAGGCCCTTGAGCAGAATTGAACCAAGCTTCCACAGGCCGAAGCTCTATCCACTGAGCCAAACCAGCCAGGGCTGTTCAAATCTTTTTCCAATTAAAAAAAAATGTGTCGCTTGTTTTCTTACTTTTGAGTTTTGAAAGTTCATTTTATATACCAGATATAAGGCTTTTATCAGATATATATAAATATTTTCTCCCAATCTGTGGCTTATCTTTTCATTCTTTTACGTGTCTTTCAAACAGAGGAAAATTTTTATTTTGATGGAATCTAATTCTTTTATTTCTTTCTTTTTTGAGTCATGTTTTTGGTGTAACAGAAAACTTTGCCTAACCCAAGGCATGAGATTTTCTCCTGTTTTCTTCTACAAAGTTTCTAGTTTTCGATGTACATTTAAGTGTGTGATCAACTTTGAGTTAGTTGGTGTGTGTTTTATATGGTGAGAGGTATGGAGTGAAGTTCATTCTTTTGCGCCATTTGTTGAAAAGACTGTTCTTTCTCCTCCGCATTACCTTTGCACCTTTGTTAAAAATCGCTTGTCCTTATACATTTAGGTTTATTTCCGGACTTCCTATTCTGTGCCATTGACCTATTTGTCTATCTTTATGCCAATACCACCCTGTCCAGATTAACTTTATAGTGAACTTGAAGTCAGGCAGCTTTCCTCCAACTTTCTCAAAGTTGTTTTGGTTATTCCATGTGAATTTTAGAATTAGTTTGTCTATTGCTACAAAAGAACCTCCTAGGGTTTTGATTGGAATTTCATTGACTCTATAGAAAAATTTGGGAGAATTGACATCTTAACAACACTGAGTCCTATGAGCCATGAACACAGTATATCCCTCCATTCGTTTGGATCTTTGATTGCTCTCAGCCATGTTTTGTAGTTTTCAATGTGCAGGTCTCTGCAGGGTATCTGTGCTCTCACATATCTTAACATGGGATGGTCGCCGACTAGGTAAGCTCCAGGTCTGTAGCAATAGTTATTCTGGCTGACTGATAGAGCAGAACACCTCTGGGGCCACCTGCTAGGAATAAACATGTGATATCAGCAACTGCCCGTTTTCCTTGCCAGAGAGCGGCCTGGGGCTGCCGCTTGGGGGTTGATGAGCCTTTCTGGCTGCCATCCTGCAGAACTGCAAGATCAGACTAAATTCCTTGGAGCTTCATACCCAACCCTAGCCTGGCACTCAGATCCCCAGAAGCAGGGCTGAGCCTGTCTTGCAGAAAGCCTGCGCCTTCCTCACAGTCAGCTTTGTGCACATCTTTCCTGACGGGCTCGTCACCTCAGATCTGCATGTGTCCACTGAGTCATTTTCGTAGAGACGACTCTACTTTTTTCCAGGAAAACACCCACAGATGAGAAATAGCCAGATCAGTGCCGTTGATGCCAAAAGCCAAGAAGTAGTGGTGTCAGAGCGAGTCTGGAGCCCAGAAGAACTTCTGGGGATTCTTCCACCGGATGTTTCTAAGATGAATTAGTTCCCCTCACCCAGGCCCCATCAGCTCATGCTGGGTTAAAGCCATAGATGCCAGGCTGGCCTCCTTGCCTGTAGACTCTCAACTGAAAATAATTTCTGTATGGAGTGGGCTAGTTTTATCCTTATACTTCATATATGCATGAAATTGATCTTCTGCTCAAGAACCATCTGTGACTCCCCAGTACCCTCAGGGTAAGGTCCAAACTTCTTGGCCTGGTAGTCAAGGAAGACCAACATCTGGTCCTTCCCCATGTGCCCCAAATACTCTGTTCTAGCTAGACCAGTGTTCTCACTGGCCCCGGCATGCTCCCACCTCTAAGCCTTTGCTCATGTGTGCCTGTCCTGCCTGTCCCTACACTCAACTGCCCAAATCTCATCTTTCCTTAAAGATCAGTAGACAGGGCTCGGGCTGACTCTATCGCCCCAGCCGCAGACCCTGCTCAGCCTTCTGCAGGTCAAGCCATCAGCATTTGAGCGCGTGTAGCTTCCCATATGCAGGCTCTGGGGGGGTTAGGTTTGCACCCTCTCCAAGGTGGTACTGCCTGGACTGGGGTTTTCTCTGAGTGTGAAGCTGCTTGAATTTTCCTCCTACTCTCTTTTGATTCCTGAACTTCCATGCGAAAAGTGTCAGCCATAGGTGCGAAGGCTGATTAAGTCTGGGGCTGGTGCTAATACAGCACAGCGGCTAGATGATACTGGATTAAATGAGTGCTGCGGTCCTCTGCCAACTCAACACCGGAGGAGCAGGTGACAGCCTCGGATCTTCTGGAGAGCACTGCCCGCCCAGGTATGAGCCCCTCTTTCAGCTTTCCTACCTGGAAAGCAATCCCCAGCCATTCTTGCCAACCTATTCACTCACTAAGCCAGAGAACATATTTTGTTATGAGGGATTTGAGCATGATTTTCTGCTCTCAAAGGGCCTCCCACATCATGTCCAATAACTCTGTCACCTGAGCCCCACCAATGAGAGGGCAGCGGGTCTTTTTGGTAGAATAAGGCACTGCCCTCTGTATGCTCCTGGTCTAAGTGCCTACTGGTAGCTGTGAGGGTGGTGAGTTATAATCTCCATTTACAAATAAAAATACTGACACAGCTCCGCCCAAGCCCACCAGCTTCCTCTTCAACCAGATGGCTCTTCCTAAGCCCTTCTATGTAGATATCCCTGAGCCACCTCCAAACCTCAGTGTACATGAGTTTATCTGGCCTTTCCCTGGGTGGGAGACAGGTTGCAGGCCTGTTCTAGTTGCTGGGTTTCTGCATCTCAAGCTCTGGGCACAGAGGTGATGTTAAGTTCGTCACCTATGTCCTGAGCTTCTGTGTACCTGGGAGCAGGTGTACAATGAACAGCCGCAGGCCACCGCTGTTCGCCCCTCTCGGGCAGCTGGTAGACTTTGCATCGTGCGTCTGGCACTGGCTTAAGGAGCTGTGTGGGTGATAGATGCCAAGTGCTGCATTTGGCTGGAGGTCTCCCGGCCTGGAAGAGCTACTGGCATGCTTCCTCCCTGCTGCCTCGCCCTGAGTGTGACCTGAGAGTCAAGCGTCTTTACTGGGCGTTTCATTTGTTTCCAATTCTTACACGATTATTATGAATGATGCAGCAGGGGTCATCTTTGTGCATGCTGTCTGTCTTTGAAATGGCCGCAGTGGAGCCAGACAAAGACAGGAGGGATGTTCAGAATCCAACTGAATTTAAATATATTTGAGAGGTGTGGCCCTGCCAGTTTGGAAGAGCATGAAAAGAATTCAAAATAGCATTATAGGAGTTTCAGCGGAATGAGGAAGGAATGGGGGTGGGGGCTCAAACCAAACTTGATAATTAGGGAAGGTGTAATCCAGGGCCCACAAGCTGAGACCACCCCATTAGGAGGGTGTGAACTGGGAATCACAGTTTAAGCAAAGCTACTGTATAATTGGGCTCAAATTGTCCCTATTGTCATGAGAAAAATCTCCTTAGGAGTCTATAGCTCCAGATCTCATGTTCCAGCCCCAAATGTGGTCTAGGGGTAACCTCAGCCTAGCAAGAAAACCACCCCAGTTTGCATGGAATGGCAAAATCATTGTTCCCTTAGTGACTTAGAGTTTTTAACCCAGGAAATTCTTAGAATTAAGTATGACCGTGAAAAAGCAAATCAAAATCATGTATTAGTAAGCTTCTTTTATTATAAAGTTTAGACATAGCCTATGTCAGGGGTGGGCAACCTTTTTGTGAGTGCATGCCAAAACCAGCAAAATCTCTGACTCAAAATTCTTCTGAGTGCCAACCCTAATTTTTTGAGAACATGTTATGCCTACTTGATATCTCTTAAGGTGTACGTATGTGAAGAACC
Organism: Myotis lucifugus; assembly: GCF_000147115.1. Classification (NCBI taxonomy): domain Eukaryota; kingdom Metazoa; phylum Chordata; class Mammalia; order Chiroptera; family Vespertilionidae; genus Myotis; species Myotis lucifugus. The sequence goes on along the minus strand of NW_005871054.1, from coordinate 12,170,809 downwards.
TTGAAGAAATAATAAAATTCTTTCGAGCGACAAAAACACAGTATATGATGATGAAAAATACATTTATTTTTTAATGTATACATGCACACTGATAGTCCGACAGAAAACTTTATGACTCCGTTTGATATTATCAGTGGGACTTTTGCTGCTGCATCATCACTGATGACAGAGATTTTACATCAGGTTTATATTTCGTGACCTTCAGAGATATGCACGAGCTACTACTTTCATCCGTCAGGCTACTCCTATTATGAGACTTAACAAAATTCATCACTGAGAACAAAGATTCACAAGCATATGTGGATGAAACCAAAACACTGGTCGGATCTAGGAAGGCAGGGAGAGTTAAGGCAGAGGCATAGAAATTGCTCTTCTCCTCTCTCGTCAATCCATGTCTATGGTCTTTAAGATAACTTGTTATGTATAATTATTTATTTATCTAAGATGCACCTACACTGAATTTATCTGAAAAATAAAAAAGTCGATATTAAGAAAAAAATTGTAAATGGAAGATTATAAGTGAGGGTTTCGCATGCCAGCAAAAGTTACTGGCGTGCCATGTTTGGCACGCGTGCCAGGGGTTGCCCACCCCTGGCCTATGTATATTTGTGGGTTTCTTTTGTTTGTTTGTTTGTTTTTAATATATTTTTATTGATTTCAGAGAGGAAGGGAGAGGGAAAGATAGAAACATCAATAATGAGAATCATTAATCAGCTGCCTCATACACACCCCTCCCTGGGGATTGAGCCACAACCTGGACGTATGCCTCCGACCAGAATTGAATCCGGGACCCAACATAAGCTAAAAATCAACCACTTTTTATTTGGTTTTTAAAGTGTTTGCTTGGCGTACTGATAGATTAGCCCATGAGTCAATCTTCCCCTGCCCCTCCCCTGCAGTAGCTTTAAAACTGTGACAGTGTTAATGTTGCCCTCTTCCATCAGGTGAAAGGGGCGGGGGCTGCTTATTTCAAAGGGAGGAGCGCGTGGGACTGGAAGCGCTGCTGTGGGCCGCCAGCTTGCCCTGACAGTCCCTTTGAAGCTATTTAGGTTTTTATTAGCTATTTCCTCCGGGTCCTTCCAGCCTCCATCCACCACCCAGTGCCAACGTTCCATTTTTAGGCTTTTATTATGTAGCACCTTTCACACAGGCACCTTAATCTAAATCAGGTAGCTATTGCTGCACAGTAAACCATCTGTAAACATAGTAGTTTAAAGCAATGACCACACATTTTTCTCATGAGTCTTTAATGTAGGCCGGACTTGGAGGGACAGCACATCTCCTCTGCACTTTGTGGCAGCTGAAGGCTGACATGAAATCCCCTGGAGGCTTACTCACTCTCATGTCTGGCAATGCATCCCATCCCGGCTGCAATGCATCCCCACTAATTCATCCATACCTTCTCCCTGTGGCCTGGGCTTCCTCACAACATGGTGGCTGAGTTCCAAGGCCAGTGAACACAGAGAGAGGCAGATGGAAGCAACATTGCCTTTCCTGGCCTAGCCTCATCCGTCACACAGCGTCATTTCTCCACATTCCGTGATGAGGTCCTCACTGAGGCCCACCCGATTTCAAAGGCAGGGGAGGGGAAATAGACTCCAGCTCTCGGAGCAGCCATACGGTTCCCGAAGACCATGTGGGACCAGAGATGTTGCTATGACTGTTTTTGGAAACTGTAATCTTACCCATTTCTGCACGGGTCTGTCATTGGCTATGGGCTACCCCAGGGGGATGCAAACTTTCAGCTGGGAAAAGTAAGGACCAGGGCTGTCTGCCTAAGATAGTCACTGGTAGGGGCTGTTCAAGTAAAGGCACATGAAAGTTGGGGAAGGGGTGCACAGAAACCCCTAAGAGTAGGTCTAGGAACTCTGAGAAGTGCTGTTTCAGGATAATAATACAAACAACCGATGGATCAAAGTCGAGGTGAATTATATCCCTGTCCCTTACCTCATGTGATCACAGGCATCTCAGTCTTTCAAGGAACACGAAGTGACAGAAAATGTGAACCCAAGATCAGCTGGAGGCTCATTTGTAACCAAGAGCTGGCCTGACCTGGCATGTCCATCTCTTAAATCTGATGGTCTCTGACCACTGAAGGGATGGACCAGTGGCCCTCCCTTAAATCATACTGTTACTCAACCATGACTCCTTTTGACCCGACATAAGCTAAAAATCAATCACTTTTGCCCTAACTGGTTTGGCTCAATAGATAGAGCGTCAGCCTGCGGACTGAAAGGTCCCAAGTTTGATTCCGGTCAAGGGCATGTACCTTGGTTGCGGGTACATCCTCAGTAGGGGGTATGCAGGAGGCAGCTGATCCGATGTTTCTAACTCTCTATCCCTCTCCCTTTCTCTATGTAAAAAATCAATAAAATATATATTTTTAAAAATCAACCACTTTTTTTTTAACTCATGGTCCTACATGCAAGCAAAATGAAGTCTTTGTCCACTGTACATGTTGTTTCAATAAGGTTTGATAATAGCTAACAAGATACAGACATGTTTTCTTATGTTGATCTCACAATAACTACTATGTAGAGTGGGTCTTACCCCCATTGTACAGATGAGGAAAGTGAGGCCCAGCAAACAGTTTGTCTAAAGTCAGTCAGCCAGCAGCAGACACAGCTGGGACTGGAAGCCAGATTGGACTGGACCAGAAGCTGTGAGGATCCAAGGCAGAGGAGAGAAGGGGGCCAATAGTGTCAGAGGGAGGGTGGGAGGACTCAGACAGCAGGTATAACATCATTAGGCTGTGAGCAGCCCCAGGATTTGACAGAGAAGCTGCTCCAATTTACCCTCCAGGCCTCATGTGTGCTGCACAGTGGTTGGTGCTCTGAAAATAGAAGGAAAAAAATCTAGAGCAGTGATTCTCCATCTTGGATGTGCCTCAAGGGCTTGTTGAAGCACAGGTTGCTGGGCCCCATCCCCACAGTTTCTGACTCAGTAGGTTTGGGATGAGGCATGAGATTTGTAATTAAAACAAGTTCCCAGCTGCTGCTGCTGCTGCTGCTGCTGGTATACGGACCTCACTTTGCAAACCACACTTTGTAAACCACTGACCTACTGTGTGTCCCGGGACAGGGTATGCACCTGTAAAGGAGCACAGAGAGCTTTGTTAGATGGGGGTAAGAAGAGGCTGCTGTGATAAAGAGACCCAAGGAGAAATCAATGGCGTAAAGAACACAGACATTTCTCCCATAGTGACAGCTGCAGTGGGTGCTGTGGGGCACCCAATCCCTCCTTCAGGACTGAGGTGCCATTTCCCCAGTTTCCTGAGGAGGCGTTGGTTGTTGAGGGCTCATAGGTCCCTCTCTGGGAATTGCCCTTGGTCAAAGGAAGCTGCCTCATGCAAGCTACACCCCTTGCAGGGGCAGCTTGCATGTCAGAAGGACTGGTAGACATGGAGGACAGAGTCCCGCCCGCCTGTCCCAGTCTAGGACAACTCTGAAGGGCCATCTAGCTCCAGAGCTCCCTGCTGGGCCAGCTGAGGCCTCTCATCTCACTTCATTGCCATTCAGCTTCTGCTCTGCCACTGGCTGGTGCTGTCCCTGACAGTGCACCCCAGTAACCTCCAGAGCAGAATCTGTTCCTGAGACACCGGCCGAGGCGAGCATTCCTGGTGGGCAGGTTCTTTCCGTCTTGTTTCTTTACCATCCCCTTGGCTTTGCCTTTGGCTGAAGCCGAGCTGCAGGTTTCTCCATGCTCCAGTTTGTAGGAACTGGAAAGAGAACGTGGAGGAGGAGGCTCGAGTGCCTTCCACCACCAGCCTGGAAGGGCATGCCTCACGTCCGCCACGCCACTAAGTCTCTTAAACTTAGTCACATGGCGACACACCACCCCAGGGATGCTGGGAAGTAGCATGCAGCCGGGCAGCCACACCAGGCAGTAACTCCTACTTTGGAAGAAGCGGAAAAGAGATGGTGGTGGACAGTCAGGAGTCTCCATGACAACCTCTAATTATGAATATATGTGGCCCTAACTCCATGCCCCACAAAACTCGGCAGCAGGAGCAGCAAACATGAATCGTTTACCAGGCACAAAGGCCCCTAAAGCATTGCCATTCACAAGGACAAAAGCCCCAGAGTCACTTGGATGTCGCTCCGGGCCAGCTCTGCCTGTGAAGCTACACTGCAGATTTTGTGCTCTATCTGGAGTGCTGGCTGTAACTCCAGTCATTTCTCTCCCGTTCAAGAAAGCTTAGCCGAATGTAAGTGAGATAAAGTGACCTGATAGGAATAACCTCCAATAGGCTCAATGAAAGGAAATTCATTCCCAGGCTTCAATTTTTCATTATTAGCCACAAATGACTTGTAAAAATCTCCCCTATGATCACGACACAGAGTTGCCTGCTTTCGCCTGTCCCCTCCCCCTCCAGGAAGTGGGTAGGAGGGTGGCCTTGACAGTGCTCAGGTGAGGAACTGGCTTATTGCACTTGGATGGGGCAGACGGTCCTCAGTGGTCCCAGCAAGTCTCGCCAATAGGCCTGGGGCACAGGGTCACGTCATACTGATGCTGCCTTTCCTTCTGCCCCCGCTCCCACTCAGCCTAGAGCCCATTTATTATGCTTAGGTTGCAAGTACCCTTAGCTTCCTTGCCTCCCTTCCCCTGTTACACCCTAGCTCCTCCACCCTGTGCTGGAGAGGCCGAATGCTGCTGGGAAAGATCTTGTACTGGGGCTGACTGTGCTGCCTCTTTCTGTTTATGATCCCAATCTCACATGTGCGCTCAACGCCATCAGGCAGCCTGTCCACCTTCCTCAGGGATCCCTGTCCTGCCCGCCCACACAGTGTGCCACCCCTCCCTCTGCTCACATCCGTGTTCCCTCTCCTCCCCAGTCCTCAGAGGTGCTCTGTCTTCATACAGGAAACAAACCTTTGGAGGGAACTCCTCCACTGACCCAATACCACCAGCGCCCATCTGCTCCCACCTGCCACAGTTGGAAGAACTATCCCTGTTCCTATCTGAATAACAGCTTACCCCCACACTTAGCAGCTTAAAACAGCAAACAGGTGTCACTTCACACTGTGTGGATAGGTAGGTGTTTGGAAGCAGTTGGTCTGGGTGGCCTGGCTCTGGGTCTCTCCGGAGGTTGTCAACATGTGGCTGAGGCTGCATCACCTGAAGGCTTGACTGGGGCAGGGAGACCCACTTCCATGATGCCTGCCGTTAGTACAGGCTGTTGCCTAGTAGCTTCATTGCATCACCACGTGAACCTTTCCATAGGGCTGCTTAAGTGTCCTGACCCTTAACCTGGCAGCTGAACTCCTCCAGAGCAGGCGATCAAGAGAGTACGAACCAGAAGTCCCCATGTCTTTTATGACCTTGCCTAGGGATTCACACGATGTCATTTCTGTCCCATCCTAGTGGTTGCATAGGTCAGCTCTACCTATTGAGGAAGACTAATGGGGGAATGAGTGCTAGGAGGTTAGGACCACTGGGGGCTATGGGAGAGGCCAGCTACCAAGTGCTGAAGTCTAGTGACCTGTATGTACATGTGAATCCAGAGAAGGGATGAATAGGATTGGTTTTATGGGAGAGGCTGACTTGCTCTGTATCCTGAAGAATGACTAGACATGGGAGAGTTGTTGATGAATGGAGGGAAGGCAGGCCAGGTGGGAGCACAGCATGAACCAAGGCCCCGAGGCGGGACCTGGGCCTCATGAACTTGTTGATCAAAGAGCAGAGTGGTCTGGCTGGGGCAGAGAGTACATGTAGTGAAGGAGAGGTCTTACAGTGCAGTTGGGACACTGAATTAAAGAGTGCTTTGGAAGCCAGGCAGTGGCATTTGTTTTGTTAATAAGGAACAATGGTGAGCGTTATGATGACCGATTGTGATGAAAGCAGAGCTTTAAGAAGCCTAATCCAGTGATGGCGAACCTATGACACGTGTGTCAGAGGTGACACACAAACTCATTTTTTTGGTTGATTTTTCTGTGTTAAATGGCATTTAAATATATAAAATAAATATCAAAAATATAAGTCTTTGTTTTACCATGGTTGCAAATATCAAAAAATTTCTATATGTGACACGGCACCAGAGTTAAGTTAGGGTTTTTCAAAATGCTGACACGCCGAGCTCAAAAGGTTCGCCATCACTGGCCTAATCGAGGTTGGATGGCTTGGTCTGGGGAGAGACTAAAGGCAGTGATGTGAGCCTTGACCTGGTGAGAACCCGCATTAAGACATTGGCATTAGGAGTGGAAAAGGAGGCAGAGTTTTCAGTGTTGTTACAAGAAGAATCAACACTCCCCCAAACGCCCGGGAAGTAGAGGATGAGGCAAAGAGATGGGTCTGGGCCTCGCTTTTCATGTACAAAGGGACTGAGTTGAGCATCTTGTGATACGATGGATATGAAACTACTTTGATAGAAGAGAAGTTGTAGATGCTAAAAAGATTACTGTTGTAGGAACGATTCATTTGGTGGGAGCAGTGTTTATTTTAGGACAGAAGGAGGTAAGGTTGGGAAAAGAATAGAGACTATTTAGGGACATGTCTGCCCAACTCTCCACCCGGATAGATCTAAACCCCAGCACATCTCTTCCCCTCTCTTTGTCTGTGCCCCACTGTTCTCCCAGTTGCCCAGCTGCCATCTGGGCCCTTGACTCCATGTGTCCTGGGGTACTGAAATCTTCCCCTTCCCCTCTACCACGCAGCCCTCAGCAGACTGTGCCAGGGGAGCATGGCCCTGGCCAGCCCAGCCCAGCCAGCTACTATTATTGGCTAAACAGCCTGAGAAACTGGGTCTCGTGGAACCTGAAGCTGTACCCAAAGTGGCCTGCTCAGAGGAGAGGCTGACCGGGCCAGCCGACTCTGACCTGCAGCATCTTAGCCTCCACATCGGCCTCATCTCTCCTGGCCCACTTAGCTCCTGGCCCCAAATTCATTTGCAGAGAAAACCAAGCTATTTCCTCCTTGCTGTGCTCATTGCAGAGTCCTGTGGTTACTTATTCTCATTATGTTAATAATAATGAGAGTCTAGATTTGTATTGTCCCTATCATTTCCAACTATTTTCACCAACATTGACACTAAGGGGCATAGCACCTTTGTGTATTAAGCACCAGCTTCACAACTTACCAATTGGTTACTTTTGTCCTGTAGGCCTCAGTGTCCCCATCTGTGAAATGGGATAGCATCGGAACCTACTTCATGGAGTGACTGTGAAAACTGAGTGAGGCTGGGGTGGCTGACAGGTCATGGCCATGGGGCAGAGCTCCCGTTCAAAGTGCCTACAGGCTGCTTGGAGAGACATGTGCAAAGGAAAAAGTCTGCTTTTGGGGGCTGCCTAGGCTTTTGTTAATAAATTTCCAGTAGGACGTTTCCTCCACTTGCCTTTTTTTAGAGACAAGAAGAAAGAGGAGAATTGAAAACATTTCCTATGTTGAAATGAAAGGTACTATTTAATCTTGTCACCATCTGCCTTCACTCCAGGCTGGGAGCCCATAGGCCCATCCCTGTTTCCTAGCGACAGGGCAGGCACACCTTCCCCATTAGAGAAAAACACCCACTTTGGAAATGCTCTTGCCCCAGGCAACTGCAATTGAAAGACACTCCAGACCAGGGCAGGGGTCCTGCTTCCCTGGATGTGTGTCTTCAAACAGGCCACCCTGTTCCTCCTTCCCAGGGTCACCCTGCAGCAGGGCCAACCCTTCATTTGCACCCTGAGGTACCTACCCCTCGGTGCCCCAAGCCCTCTCCTCTTCCTCAGCAAAACTCACAGGCTCTCTTCGTTTCCTAGGCTTCCATAACAAAATACCACAGATAGGGGGTTGCAACAACAGAACTTTATTTTCTCACAGTTCTGCAGGTCACAGGTCCAAAATCAAGGTGTTGGCAGGGCATGTTTCCTTTCCCGAGACTGAGGGAGAGCCCACTCCA
>NW_005871054.1:12161081-12162833 GCF_000147115.1 Myotis lucifugus | reverse complement strand
GGGGGGGGGGGCACTAGTCAACCCCCTGCAGAGGTGATCATGTCACCAGGGCTCCTCCTGTCTGGTGTGATAAACGACAGTTAGGAACAGCATATGGGATGCCTCACAATCCACAGCCAGGGGGGGTGTATATTTTAAAAGTGGAGCTCAGGACAGGGTGACCCCTTAACAAAAGAGGATGTTGCCCTCAAGGCTGCACGCAGGGATCCCCCAGGGAAATGCTCTCCCACCAGGTATCTTCCTGGTGACTCTGCTTAAGCCAGCCCCGGGCAGCGCCCTGCCTGTGCAGCTGTGCAAACAGCAGTCACACCTGCACTGTCCTGGCAGGAGGGGCCCCTGCACCACCTCCCACTTCCTGCTGGACTCTAGGAGCCCTTCTTCCTGGGGGTTTGGGGGCTGGGGAGTAAAGACCAGTGCAGTGCCCCACCAGTGGTTCCGGCCCACGGGGAAGGGGGTCCCCTTCCCAGGCTCTTCAGCCCCCCCTCTAAAACAAGACAGCCACCTGCACATCTGGGAGGGTTTCCAGTTCCCCAAATATCCCCCTGACTGATGACTGGAACCTGACCACCGGAAATCTATTCCTTTTAGTTTTTATTTTTATTTTTTAAAACATCATATGCAACAACAAAAAAACTATCACAGGCATTTTTATAGGTGATATATTCTCCTAGTTCCAGATTCTGGAGGAACAAAAGGATATTCTGTGAGAATTCTCCCTCCCACTCCCGCCTCCCATCCACCCTGTTTACCTCTCCAGAAGCCACTGACGTTTCAGTCTTATGTATTCTCCAGAAATACATAGATAGTCATAGATCTTTTCCCTTCCTTTCTGCATTTTTAAAATATCTATATTTTTTATTGATTTCAGAGAGGAAGGGAGAGGGAGAGAGAGATAGGAACATCACTGATGAGAGAGAGATAGAAACATCAATTGATCAGCTGCCTCCTGCACACCCCCGACTGGGGATTAAGCCTGCAACCTAGGCATGTGCCCTGACTGGGAATCCACCCGTGACCTCCTGGTTTATAGGTTGACACTCAACCACAACGACAGGGCTTTTCTGCATTTTTTAAAGCAGCTGAAGTATCCACAATATGGAAGTACCACAGCACATTAGCCTGCTGATGGACATGGGCTGTTGCCTATGCTCCCTGCTACTACAAACAAGGCCATAGACCTTGTGTATGCATCGTGTCGCTTGTGTGGGAACACATTTCTAGGGTAAATTGCTTGAAGTAGCACTGCTGGGCTCCCCGTGCCTTTGCCATAAACCTTCCAGGCTCTTCAGTCCCGGACTGAGTGGCGCAGCCTCCAGAGCCTGGCTAGTTTATTTTAAGACAGTGCATGCTCTGCAGGGGAATGTGAAGCCTGCCTGGGTGAAGTTACCGATGCAGCATATTAATTTGGGTGCGTGGAGACCGTAGAATTTTTATACTGCTGTTGAACCTGCCACAAGTTCCCGAAGCCTTCCTCCTTGCACAGCCTGTGTAGAGGACTGGGGCCAGGGAGCGCAGGTCTGGGGCCTGGCTCTGCTTCATGTGACCTGGGCAAGTCACGCCCCCTCTCTGAGACAGTGGGTACCTCAATTCCTGCCACTCCTTTTGCAGACTTGAGAATGGATAGGAAAATGTTTTCCAGAGCTCACTGCAAGCCATACCCCAACAGCAAGCAGACCCTATTTATAATAACCATCCTATCTAATAATAGACAAACATGGTAATTTGACCGTACCTTCACTATGCCTCCCATTG
>NW_005871054.1:12129028-12160981 GCF_000147115.1 Myotis lucifugus | reverse complement strand
ACTGCTAATAAATCATATTTGGACATCTTCCAATTTTGGAGCAACTGGGAATATCTCCAATTCTCTCTTCTATTTTTCTTTCCCTCCCTCTCCACATGCTATATATGAACAACTTTGTCTCATTCTGAAGCAAAGAATGAGCAGAGGTGCCCTCTCAGACATTTACTAGAAAAGAGAGGTGGCAGAGAAGGGAGGGAGCCGAGGGCTAAGCAGTGAAGGGAGGGAGTGAGGCAGCAGAGAAGGGAGCAAAGCCCGCCTCGGTGGGCTTCGCTCCCTTCTCTGCTTCGCTGCGGTCTCAGGAAGCCCTATTCTTGCAGGAATAGGCCCAAGGAAGCCCTATTCTCGCAGGAATCTTCCTGCAATGGGCCTCTAGTGTTTATAATAAAAGCCTAAGTGACCGTTAAGGCAGAAGGACCAGAACAACCAGTTGCTATGATGCGCACTGACCACCAGGGGGCAGATGCTGGTGGGAGCCTCTTCCTCCTCCCCAGCAGCGCTAAGGAGCAGTGAGCAGGCAGGCGGTAAGGAGCAAGGGGTCCTGGACTGCGAGAGGGACAAGCCGGGCTGAGGGACCCCCTCTTCCCATGCATGAGTTTCATGCACCAGGGCTCTAGTATTTAATAATAATGGCCATGAAATAGAATGAACCCCACTTCAGCCTTCCACTGTGTATTTATTTCCAATTTTAGGTCCTTGGCTCTCTGAGAAGGAGATGTGGTTGAGGGAACATCTTCCATTCTGGGATTACCTGTCCTGCCAGTGCAGTGCAGACTCAGGCGGGCAGATCTGTGGGGCCCAGCCCTGCAGACAGTGAGGGGAGGCGGAGGGTTGTGTGGGAGCTGTCAGGGCAGGTGAGGGGTGGAGCATCTGTGAGAGAATTTGCTACCTGGAGGCCTTGAATATTGACAACTAACATTTTCCTGGTACTTTACAAAGTGCTTTCTCAGTTAATGTATGATTCAGTCAGATTCTTAGTAATAGCCAATTTAAGCAGAAAAAGAATCTAGTGACTATGTTTAGGGGCAGCTCAGAAATCAGGCGGGCACTCATGGAAGACAAAGCAGCCAGAAACTCAAATCACTCCCCAGGAATGAGGAGGGGAGGACCCCACAGCCTTAGACACTAGCTGTCATTACAGGCAGCAAGGCTACTCCAGGCTGGACACAGGACCCCAGAGGCTGAGGGGACCTGCCACCACAGACTGTCATCACCATTGCCCACCTCAGCCACCCATGGTGGGTAGCCTCTGTGCCAACTCTTTTAAGTCACTGACCCCAGAATCAACACCCCTTCTTCCCAGGATGCCTGGAGTGAAGCCTGGGTCACAGCCCCCACCCTGACCACCCAAGGTGGAGGAAAGTGGGTGGTCTTTTCAGCTTCTTGAGTGGGAAGCCAGCCAGCTGCCATAAAGGTCTGTGGAGGGGGACCCCTCCATCCTAAGGAGGGGAGTCAGACATAAGGCAGCAGAAGGCAACTGTTCACAGCCGTCTGCACTATCCTTGGGTTGGGCAAGCACGCCCTACTAGTTGAGGGATGCTGGGCATGGGGGCTTGACCTGACTCATGGCTACCAGGATCTTTACCTCCAGAGCTCTGTGTGGTTCTGTCCTGGAATTGTCGTTTATTGCTCACAGTCAACATGCCATGAGGGGGCTATTGGCTGATGCCCCATCTTTTCACCATCCTTTCCAATGTTGCTAATGATGGTGGAGCCTGGAGCACAACCCACATCTATTTGAAACTTACACCCCTTAAACTGTCATAATAGCCCTCTTTAAGCAGGAAAATGATGCTAGGTTTGTTTGTCCTTTGCAAAATATTGGCTGGGAAACAAAGACCTTCAGTAGAAAAACAGGACGTTAGAGACCCGGGAGATGCAGCTGAGGAACATCTGGCAGACTGCTGCCTGGGGCTCAGCCACTGAGGGTGGCGGTCACTCTTCCGGGCTCAGCTTCGGCACCACCTGGAATCAGCTCTGTGGGAACAGCATGAGGAAGGGTGTCTGCGCTTCACTGTGCCGATGACAGGACACAGCTCTGTCTGCACTTCATGGGCCCCAAAAAGAGATGGTGGCAGGGGCTTCTGGGGGTTAAGATGGGTAGAGCCTGCCTAAGAGGGAGACAAGGAAGGAGGCAGGTGGGGAATTGTGGAGCAACGGCAGGGAGGCAGCAAACACTTTGTGTGTTCAGGGCTGAGTGATTTGATTGAAGGTGCCAGTTTGTGGAGGGGGGGGTGAGGGGCAAGTGGGGAGGGCATGGTGGGAAGTAGCTTGGGGTTACCTTCTGGAGGTATTTCAATGCCAGGCTAAGGGGTGTCTCCTTGGATCTTTGGGCTTGAGGAAACTCTTCACCATGAAGGTGTGTGAGGTCATCAGTGTTTTAGATTTTACCAGGCCTGCCTGCCTCCCTACCTCTCCTTCTTTTCATTGACTCTTCCCCACTGAGAACATCTACTGAAAATCAGTCTCGATGGAGGTTGCAAAAATCACATTGAGACCCAGACCCACATCTGGCTGGAGAGATCATAGGCAATAAACACCCTTTAATGTGGTCTAATGGGAGCACAAAGAGGGAACCCCCAAATTAGCCAGGCTTCTCAGAGCTGGGGTCACTTGGACTGAGTCTTGAAGAATGAGTAGGTAAAGCCCCCATCCCTCAATGAAAGAACTAGAAAACATGTCTGATGAAGGGAATGGTCATTGTCAGGGTTTCTGAGACCCTGTGGTGTGTGCGTATGGACGGGGTGGGTGGGACAGTGGAGATCAGACTAGAAATACAGAGCAACATCCGATGGTAAAGGGCCCTGAATGCATCAGAAGGGACTCTGCCCTTATTTGTAACCCATCAAGGTCAAATACAGACCTTTTCCCTTTTGCCCTTCACCAACTTCTCAATTCTTTGTCTCATGAATGATTAGCTAAAATTAGAACTGTTTGTCCCCCTGACATTAGCTAGAGACAGATAAACACTGCCTGTTCAGCTGAGACTTCTGCTGATTGCACAGCTTCAACTATGAATCAGCTATAACTTGTCCACTCCTCCCTATAAAAGTCTAAACCATTGAGACACTCTGATCTTTGCATCCCAGGTGCTCTATCTTGCTTCAATAGCCTAAATAAAATTAATCTCCTTACTTGTCTGCTTTTTGACCCCTGTGGTATGCTTTTTCCAATGTCCTATCATTTTACCTTCACTCCTGGGAGCTTCTGAAAGGGCTCCTAAGAGATGATGAGATCTGGGCTTCATATTTTAGAAGTGCCAGCAGACTTATGAGGTTTAGTAACATATTCAAGGTCACACAGTGAGACAGGTCTTCCATAGAACAGGGTGAGCAGTGGTATTGAGGAAGACACCTCAGGAAGAGATGTGACCCCTGACCTTGCAAATTACCTCCCAGCCTCTGGATCAGCCATTAGAACACGACTTTCTCTTGGCCCCGCCCAACCCATTCCTACCAACCTGTTCTTAGGGTTTGGAGGAAACTCTTCCTTCTAGTTGGCTAGTTCAGCTCACTCACATAAGCTACCTGGCATCTCCCAGGCCCACAACTGCAAAATGGGTTCTACCTATACACATACCCCTCAAGACGAAGGACTGAGGGACGCTCTCTCTCTGTCTCTTGAGCATGACAGAGCCTTTCCCCTTCTCCTTCCCCCAGGCACGTTACCTCTGCTTTCTTTCTCCTGAGTTCCAAGGGCCCTTCTTTAGCCTCTGTAACTTTTTTCCTGAGCCCATACAGTCCAGCTGGCTCACTTCTTTCATGGCTCACGTCTACCTCTGTGACTTTCTAAATAAACTTTTGCTTGTATTTGAGTCTTGGCTCTGAATTCTTTCTTAGCCAGAACACAAGTACTGAGGTTGCTGAACCAAGGCCCTATCACCAGCAACATTCTGGTGCCATTTTACTGCTAAGAGTTTCATCACTTGCCTAAGATCACACAGCTGGTGAATTAGCACTTCAGCCCAGGCAGTCTTACTCCAGAATCCCTGTTCTTGACCACTGAGCCTGTGCCACCTAACACCCTCCCTACTGCCATGAGATTATAAACTCTGCCTCTCTCCTCAAGAATATAGAGAAGCCATGGGCAGGGCCAGCTGTGGAATGGGAGTTCAAGGCCATGATAAGATGGCTCCTTAGGCTAGAGAGTGATCTCAGTTCACACCTGGTCTGTACATTGTCCCATGCCCTTTCCCCAACCAGGCACAATGTGGCTTTGCTAAATAATACTATGCCCGAGCCCTGGCTGGTGTGGCTTAGTTGATTGGAACGTTGTCCCATGCACCGAAACGTCTCAGGTTCAACTCCTGGTCAGGACACATATCTGGGTTGTGGGTTTGATCCCCAGTTGGGGCACATAATAGCAGACAATGTCTCACATTTCTCTCTCTCTCTCTCTCTTTCTCTCTCTCTCTCTCTCTCTCTCTCTCTCAGATAAATGAAACATATCCTCAGATTAGGATTAAAAAAATAACAATAATTTAATCTAGTTGTCCAGGAAGTAGACAGAAATTATTGCCTCCTTTGTGGATGAGGAAATTGGGACTCGCAGAGCCTGTGGCTTGCATGGGTTACCTAGCTGGTAAGTGGCAGAATTCTGAACTGGAACATGAGATTTGTTTTCTTTCTACCCCACTCATCAAGTTAACTACTTTAAAAAGCAATACCACCACCCCCTCAAAAAAGAGCCCACTCTCTAATTTTCTTCCCATGTTGAAAGCACAGGCCCATTTGCAAACAGCCGTGAGCTGAAAATAGCACAGTATCAGGATAATCTCATCGGGTTCCAGGGCAGGGCTCCTCTGCTCAGGCATTAACCATCTTGGGTTTGTCTTTCCGGAAAAAGGACTCTGGTCTGGGTAATTGTTGCATATTCATCCCCAAGGTCCTTTGTATATAAATACAGAGTCAAAGGCCAAACTCTTATTAACACTGTTCCTCACAAAGAAAGAAAACAGCCTTGGATTAGCTTACTCGGAGAGGCGAGTGCAATCAAAAACCACTTCAGCTGTGGAAGAAACAGATGGAACAGAGCAGTGATCTCCCTGATCCTAACTGACTTCTTTTCAATTTCTCTTTTACTTAAGAACCTCTTCCTTGCAAGTGACTGATTGATGTCACTGCCTTGTATCCTGGGACTTTATCAGCACATGCATCCAAAGCTCAGAATTGAAGGGCATCCGTCCATCTATTACAGGGGGGGGGGCGGGTGCTTCTTCTCCCATAAAACCTGAATTGAGCACTTACTGGTTCCCATGCTAGGGGAGGCCAAGACATGGTCCCTGCCAGCAAGGAACTCACACGCAAGCATGCGGGGATTGGGCTGAATCCAGGACCCTGAGGGGTCCTGGATTGCAAATCCATGCACCAGGTCTCTAGTTCCTTAATAATGGTTAAACCACCCATCTCAACCTGCCCATCTGATTCTCTAAATGTGTTCCTGTCATCCCCAAAGTCCAACTCCTAGACCAGACGGAATGAGCCAGCCGGGTGGGAAGCCCATCTTTTCCCTCAGCGTCTGCCAGGACCTGGCCTGCTGGGCTCTCACTTGCCTAACAGCTCCAGCCCCCCCTCCCTCTGAGCCATCTCCCAGACTCTCCCAGAGGAGCCAGGCACCAAGCACAAGAGCCTCTGGCAGCTCAGAGCCAGGTTTGGAAAATGACAGAACTGCCCAAAGGGCCTTCTCCTTCCTGCTTCCCAGAAACCTCCCTGAGATCAATGATCTGACACGCAGGACCGTAAGCCACGGGAACACCCAGTCCCAGAGTCCAGAGAACATCATAGCTCTCCTGAGAGGCCCAGGTTCCCAAGGCCAGCTGCGCAGGATTCTGCACCTGGCGGTGCAAAACAAGTGTTCTTGTTTCATGTGAACTACATCACCTCTCTGTGTTGGCTTTGGAGGGGTATTGCTGGAACAGAAAGAGCATTTATTTCAAGTCTCGATACACCTTGATCGCTGGCCAAGGACACCTGGGTGCTAGTTCTGTTCACTGGGGAGAAGGTAGAAGACAGAGGGGAAGGAAGGAGGGTAATAGAGGGAACTGCCCTCCCACCAGAACCTTCAATTCCTGTGCTGAGTGTCGTTCTCAGTCTTTCTTCCACCAAGGATGCCTCTCTAGAAGGCAATTTGGATTTTTCCCCCTAATATTTTGTTTGCTTCCAAGTTTTAATTACCCAGTCCAAGCTTCTGGGGAGTATGAGATGAGCAAGATTGTCACACGGACAATGTCATTCCAGCAAGAATTAAGAAACTGGAGCTTTAATTAGCAGTAGAGCCTCATCTCAGAGCAATTCAAGCTGCTACTTAGGCTTTTTCAATATTGTATAAGTGGGGCCAGTAACACCCCCACCATGTTCACTCCAGCTCTTGCCCAGGGCCCAGTTTGGGAATCAGTGCCTTAACTCTAAGAAGTGCTGTTTGTTTCAGGCGAGACGAGGAGACCTCAGTTCTTGACTTCTTGAAGGAAAGATTTCAATGAAGAGACAAAGTGTAGAAAAGCAAGAAAGAATTTATTGGCCGCAGCAAAATATACTTAGGACAGTGAAACAAGGAAGGGCCTAGAAGAAGCAACAGCAGAGCCTAGGCTGGGCTGCTTTGGCTCACTGGAAAGTCAGAGCCAAAGGGGGCCTTGGAGACAGCTTCAAGGAGTTAGCCCGGGACGAGCTGCCACTGCCCATGGCTTCCCTGGTTGCAAGTCTCATGGGGTCCCTTATAGGTTAAGAGATAGGTGCCTGTGGGGGCAGGAGAGGGGAAAGGAATGGCAGGGGCGTGCTCCCCAGAGGGGGAGCTCTCTGGCACCTTCATTTTCAGGGGTTTTAAAGGCTGGGCATTTAGGGGAGGTCTTAGGGGCAAATTAATATAATATTTACCCGCTTTATGCTGATGTACCAAATGAGATTTATTCTCTTAATTTGTCTGTCCTTGGGTATGGCTGGCAAATGGCACTTAATTGGATTTCTGTATCTGTTTCCCTGAGTAGGGTGATTTAAGCTATCTACCCTCTGGTTGGGGAGAAGAAGTGCAAATCATTTACTCTTATGTGTCCTTGGTTTAGGGAAGACAGGATCTACTAGGTGGCTGCACACTGCTGTTTAACTATCTGTCTTAGTTTCCCTATTCCGTTTGCCCTGGAGTTTTCCTAGCTTCTTACTATGCTATAACACTTCGAATATTCACGGTGTCCTAGGGTCCTCCAACCGTCTGCCTCAGGTTGAGTCTTGACCTGGGGTGTCCCATTCCTATAAATTCCAGCAGGTTCCTCATACCCCCAGAGATGCTGGGAATGGGAAAAGTAGGTATGTGTGCAGTTGAGGGGCTCAGGTTTCTTGATAAAGCTAATTTTGTGACTAATCAAATCGAAAAAGATGTGGAAAATCCTAGAACTGATTGGCAACACTCTTTACAATACTCCTCACACCTTAGGGTTACCCAGAGTGTTGTTTTTATAGGAAGAGGAGCAAAGCAGGCTGGAGATTTTCTCCAGTGAGAGGGAGTAAGGATGCTTGGATTTCAAGTTCCTGCCCCTCCCTTACTTACTGTGTGACCTTGGGTACATCACTAAACCTCTCTCAGAGCCCCATTCCTTACCTGAAAAAACTGTGTTCTTTTGAAAATCAAAGGAACGTTTCTTTAGAGCATTTAACCTCTCAAGCAATATTAGCCATTACTGTATGTTTATTCCATACTAGAGGCCCGGTGCATGAAATTCATGCATGGGTAGGGTGCCTAGACTTGGCCGGTGATCAGGGCCAATTGGGGCCTTCCTTCCCCCAGCTGCCAGCTGCCAGCCAGGGTCTTCCTTCATTCTGCTCCACCCCCTGGTGGTCAGTGCACATCATAGCAAGCAGTCAAACTCCCAGTCAGTCGAACTCCCAAGGGGACAATTTGCATATTAGCCTTTTATTATATAGGATAATGTTCTTTACCTTCCCCTTTGGACCAGGGTTCCTGCAGAGCTGAGGGGATGGCCTCTCTTTCTTTACTGTCACCCATTCTCGCTCCTTCCCGCAGGCCCAGTGTCAGATTCAGTGTGATGATGAAGGGGTTCAGACTATGCCACTGTAGGGGCAGAAAAATAATTTTCCCTCTACCCTTCTGAGTTCTTGGCTGATACCTCTGAAATAAAAGACAGATGAACAAGAGAGAAACAAACAGAAGTTTATTAACATGCATACTCGTGTATAAATGGGAGATATGCAGGAGAAAATGAGTAACTACCTGAGGTGGCTTAGTATTTAGGTTTAAACACCATCTTTGTAGAGAAAGGGCAGAGGGAAAGTAGGCCTCTTGGGGGCGAGTAAATGATTTGTAGGGAAGATGAATGGGCCCTTAGAAGAATAGATGGGCAGTAGGATAGTTTGTGACAGTTGTCTGGGTGTGCTGCCCACCTCCAGTCTCCTCTCCTGTGATGAGAGTCGAGCTTCCCTGGTTGGTGAAGCTCCCAGGGTGGAGATCTAGGACATAAATTGAGTTCCTTCTGGAGGATGACTTAAGTAGATAAGGGAGTTCAGAGAAAGCCTCTCCTTGTCTTTGCTGGTTTTCAAATGCCTACAGCTCAGAATCAACATCCCAAAGCAGCATATTTGGGGGGTAGTGTGTTCTGCTGCCCTTCACCACAGTGGCATGAGGATTATTTTGAGTGAAGATATTTGAGAATGAACAGCTTCAGGAGGAAGCTTTTTCTGAACTTCCTTTATCTTCCTAAAAACAGTCTCCCAAAAGAATTCAACTGTCATAAATCCCCTCCCCAGGACTTTTATAACAGGGAAGATTGACTTTGATCACTAAAGGGAAGAAGTCAGCACAAGTCAGCACCTGGATAAGAAATCACCTAAACAGACAATGTGATAAAACGATCACAGCTCCCATCTAGTCTCCTGAGGGCATATTTATTTCTTCTAACACTCCTTTGTTCTCCCAGCAGTGTCCCTCTGCCCCTCCCTCTACCCTATTAAGATGGTATACGAGCCCCAGAGTCTAACCACCTCCTCCAGTCACATTTTTTGTGAACTCCCTTATATAGATAAGTGAATAAAAATCTATTTTTTAATGAGGGAAGAAGTGAAATGGTAAGACTGATAAATTCTAGGGATCAGGGCAGGTAAGGTAGAGATGTAAGGGAGGTGGTATGGCTATAAAAAGGCAAGAGGGAGGATTTTTCTGGTAATGGATTTGTTCTGCATCATGATTGTATCAGTGTCAATATCCTGGTTGTGACAGAGCACTATAGTTTAAAAGATATTACCATTGGAGGGAACTCAATAAAGAGTACATGGAGTCATTACTATTTCTTACAGTGGCATGTGAGTTTACCTATAGTGATCTCAAAACATAGAGTTGGATGTTTATAGACAATTTAATAAAGAAACGTTAGAATAAGATTGCTGAGTTATATATAAAAATTGCTTAATGTCCTATGGGGCAATAAATAATAACATTTAAGGATATTTTTTCTCCTATATGTAAATCATACACATTTCTACTGGACCCAAATCTTCAGGTTAGTATGCAACTTCACAGACTATGAGCCCTTAATTAATAGTAAATAGCAAAGCCAAATAATGGTATATTTTCTTTAAAACTTTAATCTTTAGTCCTGGCCAGTGTGGCTCAATTGGTTGAGCATCATCCCATGCACTGAAAGGTTGCCAATTCTATTCCCAGTCAGGGCACATGCCCAAGTTGCAGGCTCAATCCCCGTTTGGGGTGTGTGTGGGAAGCAGCTAGTTAATGTTTCTCTCTTACATTGATGTTTCTCTCTCTCCACCCCCCTTCCTCTCTCTCTGTCAAATCAATAAAAACATCTTTTTTAAAAAAATCAAAACAACCTTTAAAAGGACATGCTATCATCAGAGAGGAAAACCTTTTCCTCTACCCTCTTAGGATCACTCTTTGGGGGCCTGTGAATTAAACTGGCAAATGGCAGATTAGAAAGAAAGACATTTTTATTCATGTATGAATGTGGGAGTTCATAGAAAAATGTGACTCAGAAGGTTAGAGTTCTGGGCTTATATACCATCTTAATAGGGGAAGTGGATGAGAAAATAAAGGGTCCTTATGGGAAAACAAATGACTTTTAGGAAAGGTGAATAGGTCATCAAGAGAATAGACAGGAGATATGAAAGCTTTGTGACAGTGTCTGTGTAGGTGATTTTTTATCCCCATCACAGAGCTCCTTGAGGAGGAAATTTATAACAGCTGAATTCTTTTGGGAGGCTCTGCTTTTACCGTAGGAAGATAAGGGAGTTCAGGAAAAAATAACCTCACAGTAATATATTCTAGTCTAGATCCTTTCCCAGTCATCTTCTTGGCCTTATACAAGTTTAAAATATAGTATATGCCCGGCCGGTATGGCTCAGTGGTTGAGCATCAACCTATGAACCAGGAGGTCAGGGCACATGCCCGGGTGACGGGCTCAATCCCCAGCAGGAGGCATGCAGGAGGCAGCCGATATTAATGATTCTCTCTCATGATTGATGTTTCTATCTCTCTCTCTCTCTTCCTCTCTGAAATCCACAAAAACATATTTTTTAAAGTATACATACACACATACACAGTAGTCCCCTTATCCATGGTTTCAGTTACTCAAAAATATTAAATAGAAAATTCCAGAATTAACCTGTAAGTTTTAAATTGTGTGCCATTTTGAGTAGCCTTATGAAATCTTATGCCATCCTCTCATCCCTTTATCCAGCGTATCCACACTGAATAGTAGCCCCACCCAGTAGTCACTGGGTAGCTATCACGGTATCTTGGTTATCAGGTCATGACTATCAAGGTACTACAGGGCTTGTGTTCAAGTAACTCTTATTCTATTTACTAGTGGCCCCAAAGGGCAAGAATGACAATGCTGGCAATTTGGACATGTCGAAAAGAAGCCGTAAAGTGTATGTGTGCATAGGAAACAATGTAGTACATATGAGTAGGGTTCAGCACTGTCTGCAGTTCTAGGTGTCCGTGGAGGTGTTGGAACACACCCTCCACAGATAAGGGTAATACTGTGTGTGTCTGTGTGTGTGCAGGCGCACGCATTTTTCAAAACACCAAGTCCTGAAATTCCAGCTTTGAGGACTGCCACCTCCCTCACACCTAGTGATTACAGGCCCAGCCCTGGCCCCCACGGGCCAGCATTCCCTCCCACCTGCGCTCATCGCAGCCCTATTATGTTCACCCACATGTATCCTCCTCAGTTGAAGTCTGTCTGGTGGTGGGGCTGGGTACCAATAGTCCTCTCTGCACACACCTTCTATGCTCAGGAAAGAGAAACTGAAACCCTTTTCACTCAGTCTCTCAAAACAAAGGTAATACCGATCCAGCAAGACATGCATTGCCCAATTTCCACGGGGAAGATTACTACACAGAAATCATTCCCTCATTCTGCTCCTCCCTCTCTCCCTCCCTTCCTCTCCTCCCCTCCCCTGCCCTTTCAGGAAAGCCCACTGGGCTCTCTGTCTGCCCTGCATGACCCTGGGCGTCCTCATCACTTCTTCCCAGACTTGCCCACACTGTCAGCTCTCCCCAGCGTCCAGATCAGCGCTGGCTCACTGGCCTCTGGGCATCCCAGCCTTGAAATCAAAGAGAATCTGTTAGAAAAATTAATGTGTCCAATAACTGCTGCCTGTATTTTTATTAGAACAAACTTGCTCAGGAGTGGGGAAGCTGTCCCTGCAGGCAGCTTTTCCCGACAAGTATACTGTCTCCATCTTGTTTCTGAGATTAAAGCGGCCTCTTTATTAGAAAGAGGTGATTCCAATAGAGGTTTTTCTTCCTCGGGCACTGCTCACGTCCAAAAGGTCCCAGTTACCCTGCGTCTGCTCCTCTCAGACTTCAGAAGGGGAAGGGGCGTGGAAGCTCAAGGGCGCGCCTCCTGCCGGGTGATGAGTCCTGAGCCCCTGGCCTGCCTTCTGTGCACCCAGGGGCCCTGCATCCTCCCTGGATCTTGCTCAGGGCCTGGGAAACAGTAGGCACTCATCAGGGAATGATATTCAGACTTATCTGATCTGTTGTACCCAATCCATTCCTGGCTTCCCAACGCCGGTCTCTGAGATTCCACCAGAGCGTGGATAAATAAACGACACTTTTCTTTTGGGGGATTCTATTGCTGGTATAGGGAAATGTATAGGGTGACGTATACATTCATTATTTTGATCATGACGGTGGTGTAGGGGAGGAAAAAGATTCCCTCGAATATTCGTAGGGTTCCTGGCTGGGCCTGAAAATTTAACTGACAAAGACAGAGTCACTGGAGAAAAGCATACACATTTATTTCTATAAATTTTATCTGACATGGGAGCCTTCGTGAGGAAAAGACGACCCAGAGAAACAGTTAGACCTGAGAGTCCTTATTGGAGAGGAGCAGTCAAGGTCTCCCAGCATTCGCTAGCCGCCTTCACAGGAATGTGTGTCAAAGTATGACGTCAGGATAGGAAATCCGGGGAAACTGAGCCAGGCTGCTCGCTAGGATTTTCCGAGTTCCTGTGTCTTAGGAGACAGAATGCTCCTTCCCTCCAGGATAGGGAGGGCACCCCTCACACCAGGGTTTTACCTATTCAGGAAGAAGAGTGCCATTTTCACCAACTCCTTCAGCTTAAAGTATTCAGTATGCCAGGGTGCCATATTTAGAGGTAGCATGTCCTGAGCCCCATCAGTGGCTTCAGGGGCATATACAGGTAAGAATGATCAATCGGAACACTTTAAATATATGTCAATTATACCTCAACAAAGCTGTTTTTTATAAGTATCGCCCTGGCCTGTGTGGCTCAGTTGGTTGGAGCATCGTCCCGTTCAGTTCCCAGTCAGGGCACTCATGCCATATGAAAATGGCTTTACTGTATCCCTTGAAAAACAATGTCTGTGCTTACAACTTTGATAACCTGCTTTTTAGGATAGAGAGATAGGAATGAGAGAACGAGTCTGCTTTGAACAGATTTGCCTTTCCAAGAAGCAGCTTTCTAATCTTCATCTTGTAGCCTTTGGCCCCAGTTTATCCTGTGCAGGCAGCTCATTTAAACGCCCTCCCTCACTTCTCTACCAGAAATAATAGAAGTTAATCACTGAGATTATTGTAGACCTTTATCAGCCTGGAAAAGGCGCTAGAGGAGCTGACATAATAAATTTTACTAACTAGCCCTTATCTTCCATTAGTTCCTCCATATATTTACCTTTCCAAAATTTGCTACCCCTAGAAACTCAAAGTCCTTTGTCTTTGTCTTGTCACTTCTCTAGAAATGTATTGTTCTTTTGTTAAGATGCTACATAAGCCCAAGTTCTAACCACTCCTTTGAGTTACTCATCACTAAGTTTCCTCCCACACGATGTGCGTTGTACCTGTTATTAAATCGCTTGCTTTTCTCTTGTTAATCTTTATTTTGTCAGTCTCATTTACAAGACCACAGCCAATGAACCTAAGGTGGGTGGAGGAAAAAGAGATTTTTTTTCTCCCTGACATCACTGACTTCCTTTGGTACTAGGGCAAGTCCCTTGAGCTCTCTGGGCCCTACCTTCCCTACTTCCCAAATGACACAGCCTGAGTGTGATCCATGCAAAGGTCCCTTATAGCTCTAGGGGTTCTATATGCCTGAGAACTTAAGGAGAGAAAGGGGCTTATATTATATTGTTATTATTTTGGTGACCTCGTCTCCTTCATTTAAAAGAGCAACCACAGAGATGCCCCAGGCCGGAATCCTGAGGTTTTAAACTTGCTGATTCCATCCCAGATAAGTTGGTCCTCCTACTATATTTTTTGCCCACATTATTGCTTCTCTCTCCATTAATATTAATTTAGCCAACTTACACTGAGTGCCTACTATGTGCCAGGCACTGGGATACAAAGATGAGGACTCTCAGGTCTGCTTCGGAATTCATCCATGGGACACGACCCATCTACGCACAGACAGCTGCAATGCAAGGTGAACAAGTTGGTGAGAGATCTCTGCTTGGGTAATGGAGCAGCAGAGACCAAGCATGGGCTGGGGGTCAGGGAAGGCATCCCGGTCCACTTCCTGATTCATTTTCCTGGCCTCCCCCTTCCTCCTTCCTGGGTCAGTGAAAGGGCTAATTCCTATTTGCAGCCTCTTTCGGACTCCAGCCTCTGTTCTCTGGCTGAATTTCATGCCTCCCACCCCCACCTTCAAGTCATCAGCTATGATTCACCTGTGGGCTCCTGAACGTTGCAAGCTTCCATGGTGAGGCAGGAAATGAGTTCTGAGTAACTGGGAATAGTCCCCAGCTCTGGGATTTGGGTCAGGAAGCAACCATTCTGTCTGATCGTTGCTTCCTCTGGACTGGTAAATTATTCTAGCAAACTCCAGATGCTCTGCAGTGAGATGTTCCAAATGATTAGTATTTTTTCAGAAATTACCTTTTAAAAGTATATGTGCCTTTAGTGGCTTTGTGGCCAATTTCCTCCCCCAGCAGAAGCCATGTATAATTTTAGATGAAAGTAGAAAGGAAATTATGATTCCATAATCATAAGTCTAGTTTTAGCAATGGACCTACTTCGGAGAATCTCAACCTCCCTGAAGCAGGCCCTGGTGCACAGAGCAAAGCCACTGAGTCCAGGCAGGATTTGGGCAGGATACGCACAGAATTCTGGCAGTGACTGTCTCAGGCCTGAGATATGTTCCAATGTTTGGAAAAGGAGAGCTGTGGACAGATCTGCTGATTTTGAAAGTGTACAGACAGATGGGGCACAACTAGCATAACCACTCAGATATTATTAGTCCACTAGAGCCCCGGTGCACGACATTCATGCACTGGGGGGCTGGGTGGGGGGAGGAAGCCCTCAGCCCACGCTGAGCTCTCTCACAGTTCGGGACCCCTCGGGGGATGTCCGCCTGCCAGACATCCCCCAAGGAGTTCTTAGCGCTGCCATGGAGGCTGGAGAGGCTCCCGCCACCACCGGTGCACTCGCCAACCATGAGCCCGGCTTCTGGCTGAGCGGCGCTCCCCCTATGGGAGCACACTGACCACCAGGGAGCAGCTTCTTTGTTGAGCGTCTGCCCCCTGGTGGTCAGTGTGTATCATAGCGACCAGTCATTCCGCCGTTCGGTTGATTTGCATATTAGCCTTTTATTATATAGGATGATCATTCCATTTTCTGTGGCAACTCACTTCCCTCTGGGTTTCCTCTCACCTGAGTGGCACTATCAAGGCCTCACTATGTCCAGAAATCACAGCACCATCAGTACTCACAGAAACAAACTGGCGGTTTCCTCCCCATTGGTGGCTTCCCATCGCTAACCAAGGGAGGGACTCAACAACTATTCTCATGTCCACAGATTGATTTTCGGGTGTTTTTGTTGTTGTTATTTGTCATTATTATTCCCTTTGCCCAAGGGGAAAGAAAAAGGACCAACTATGTACTGAATGTGTCTTTCCCCCAAATTCATATATTGAAGCACTAACCCCTGATGTGACTGTACTTGTAGACAGAGCCTTTACAAGGTAATTAAGGTTCAATAAGGTCATAAGTGTGGACCCTAATCCAATAGGGCTGTTGTCCTTATAAGAAAAGGAAAAGACACCAGAGTGCTTTCTCTCCACCAGGTGAGGACTCAGCGAGAAGGAGGCCATCTGCAAGCCAGGAGGAGGGCTCTCACTAGGAAACAAACCTGCCAGTATCTTGATCTTGGACTTCCCAGTCTCCAGAACTGTGAGAAAATTAATTTATGTTGTTTAAGCCACCTAGCCTATTATTATGGCAGCCCGAGTAAAGGAATACAGGGCCATTTATTCTTTCAGTCTCTATTTATTGAGCATCTTTTTTGAGGCAGTATGAGGTCTAGCTTTGCAATAGACAGATCTGGATTGAGTCCTGTAGGACAGGAAAAAACATTTTCTCTACCCTCCTAGGTTCTGTGGCTGGAGGCCTAAAAATCAAACTGACAAAAGACAGTTTAAACAAGAGAAAAACAGAATTGATTAATGCAAACAGTATGCATATACATGGGAGAAACTCAGTGATGAGTGACACCGAAGTGGCTAGAACTTGGGGTTTATATAGCAACTTAATAAAGTTGTAGAAAAGTGACAAGACAAAAAAAAAGATGATTGGGCTTTTAGAGATGGCAAACTGTGGGAAGGTAAATATATGGGAGGAAACCAGTGGAAGATGAGGGCAATTTGAGTAAGATTTCTTATGGAGATTACCTTTAATGCCATCTCTGGGCTGATAAGAGTCTAGAATTATCTCTGGTGATTAAGAGTTGCAGGCACATCCCAGGTGGGGAGTGTGCATGAGACAGCTGATCGATGTTTCTTGCTCATCGATGTTTCTAACTCTCCGTCCTTCTCTCTTCCTCTCTGTAAAAAATCAATAGAATATATTTAAAAAAAAAAAAAAGAGTTGTCCTCCTCTTCTGGTATGGAAAAGAGAGACACCTTTACAAATGGAAATGAATATCCTGCTTTTAGCCAGATAGGAGGAGGGCAGAGAGCGGTTTTTCTCCCTGTAGCTGCTGTTTCTTAATTGCCTTCCACTCAAAATAATCCTTATAGCAAAGTGACATATTTCTAGTTCTCTTTGTTCCTGACTCCACCAGCTAAGTGATCTACACCAGTTTATCTGGCCTATCTGAGCCCCGGAGAGGTTTATAAAATGGATTAAATTGGAGTATTTTCTTCACAGAGCTGTAATGAGGAGTAAATGAAATATTGCATGGATACTTTTAGAACAGAGCCTAACATAGTTTGTTATTTTGAGAGGAAGGATGGTGCAGAAGTTAACATGGCTTGAACTTCAGCTCTGTCACCGTGTGACCTTGGGCAGATTACTTTACCTCTCCAGGCCTCAGTGTCTTCATCTGTAAAATAGAAAATATACTTCATAGGGTGTTGAGTTATGTAAAAAGTGAATATATGAGCCTGACTGGCATGGCTCAGTGGTTGAGTGTCGACCTATGAACCAGGAGGTCATGGTTCCATTCCTGGTCAGGGCACATGCCCGGGTTTCGGGTTTAATCCTCAGTGTGGAATGTGCAAGAAGCAGCCGATTAATGGTTCTCTCTCATCATTGATGTTTCTATCTCTCTCTCCCTCTCCCTTCCTCTCTGAAATCAATAAAAATATTTTTTAAAAAGATATTTTTTAAACAATTAACTAATTAATTAATTAAAAAGTGAATATATGTAAAACATTTGAAACAGGACCTGGAGTACAGGAAGTTCTATGTAAGCTTTAGCTGGTCTCATCATCCAGGGCTCAGGGGAGGGGAAGTCAGCCAGCAGCAGCGGTAGGTGGACCTTTCTGGCTGAGGTCAGCGGGGAAGACAGCTCCCCCTGCTGTGAGTCAGGATCCTTCAGTGAGTGTTCCCACCTGCCACCCAGGGTGTGACCTTGAGAGTCAGTCCCTGGTCTCATTTTGCCTTCTGTGAAATGTGGGGACTGGTTGAGAGGGTCTCAGAGATGGGGCTCTCATCTATATATATAAAAGCCTAAGCAAACGTTCGACCGTTCAACCATTTGACCAGTAGTTATGACCCGCACTGACCACCAGGGGGCAGGCGCTCAACGCAAAGGCATGGAAACATGGAACAGACTGATGAATCTCAGAGGGAAGGAGGAAGGAGGAAGGCAGGAAGAGATTAACCAAAGATCTTATATGCATACTAGAGGCCCGGTGCATGGATTTGTGCACCAGTGAGGTCCCTTCACCTGGCCTGCAGGGATTGAGCCAAAACCAGCAGTCCGACATCCCCCAAGGAGTTCAGGATTGTGAGAGGGCACAGGCCAGGCCGAGGGACCCCACAGTGCACGAATTTGTGCCCCGGGCCTCTAGTATTCAATGATGGGACAGAAGCAGAGACAGGGACTAAAATGACAAAGCAGAAATCCAAGTGATGTTTTGAAGCACTCAAAGGTGGACCAGTGAGCAGGAATGACTGCTGGCCTGGTGACAGCCACCCACTCACGTTGCTGGGGAAGGTTGGGTGCTCCAATGAGGGATCTCATTTCTGCATTGGACTGAAAGAGATGAGATGCCCCATCCTCTCCCACCACCTCCATGTCCCAGCTCTTGGCCAGCACGCAGCCGTGTGGCACAGATACTCCTTCCCTGCTGTAAAGATCTAGTTCACTGCAGGAGTGTAAAATATTCATGTTGTGAAAGGCCTGGGAAGCGGCAGTAAATGCCTCCCAGGGGATTATTTGTGCCAGGGGCTTGAATTTGGGGGTGTGAGGGGGGAATAAACTGCCTCTTCCTCTGGGAAGTGATGCTGGGAGAAGCAGGACACAACTCTCAAGAGGACCCAAGGCCCAAGACAACTCTGAGCAGTGGTTCCCTAAGGAAGGGCCCAGAAAAAAGCCAGTCGAGGGCCACAGGGATGGGTTGTGAGAGGTCTTCTGAGATCACACTTCATGGTAACCTGGAGGACCCAGGAGATAGTGGGAGGTGGCTGCCTCTGAAGGGGTTAACCTGCCAGCTGAACCAGGAGGAGGCAAGAATTAAGTAATATATTAAATTAAATTAAATTAAATTAAAGCTGGGGAGACCCTCCCCTGGAGAAGGAGCAACCTGGAGGATTAGAATCCAGTTCATTGCTTTTACAAGGACAGAGCCACTTGCTGGATATACAGCCAAAAATAAAATGCAGCCCTCGTCCTCCCCAGTTAGATTAAAAACACCGTCCCAGACATACAATTAAAATACAACTCAGCCCAGTGGCAAAAGACAGCACCGAACTAAATGTCCAGCAAGAGAGGACTGAAGTAATAACCTCCGTGCGCCCACCCAGAGGAACACCAAGCAGCTGTTGAAAACAATGAGGTGTCATATCTGCAAAGATGTACAAGGCCCCTGAAGTGGAAAAAGCAAAGGATGTAATGATTTGTAGAGCAAGGTTCCATTATGGAAAAACAAAAAAGAACATAAAAGAACATATGTGTGGTATGTGGTGTGTGTGTGTGTGTGTGTGTATAGCTAGGGATATAATATTTCTTAGAAAAATCACAAGAAAATTAAAATGGTTATCTCTGAGATGGCACCAGGTTGTCTAGGGAAGAACACTGTAATTTCTCATTTGTACCCTCCTTCATTGCATGAAGGTTTTCATCACCAACAAATTGTCTTCATCTACTCGAGTTTCTATAAGAGAATATCATAGACTAGGTGGCTTATAAACAACAGAAATTTATTTCTTACTGTTCTGGAGACTGGGAAGTCCAAGGTCAAGGTACCAACAGATTTGGTGTCTGGTGAGAACCTGCTTCCTGGTTTGCACATGGCTGCCTTCTTGCTGTGCCCTCACATGGTGGAGGGATAAGAGAGCTCTCCAGGGTCTCTTTTACAAGGACATTAACCTCATTCATGGTCTCATCATCTCCCAAAGGTCCCACCACCTAATACCATCACCTTGGGGGACAGGGGTAGGATTTCAACTTATGGATTTCGGGGGGACACAAACACTCAGACCAGAATACATATCACTTTAATAATTTTAAAATAATTTAAAATATTAAAATGTGATAAATGCAATGACAGAAATGTACACAGAACACTTTTGGGGGTTACAGAAGTGGGAAGTAGAGGGGCTGGAGTCTGTAAAAGAATTTTTCTATAAATTGAAGAAGTTGGGTAAGAGCTTAAAGTGAGGAAGTTTTGTCTTCTTTTTCCCCTGGTATTAAAGAGGTTGGGCAGGCAATAATGTTTGGAGAAGCCAGGGAACAGGGCATGGAAAGGTTACCAACTTTTTCAGGTAAAGGAGTTTTTGAAGACCCAAAGACACACTGGACCAGGGTCACAGATACCTGTAGGAGCATCAGGATGCAGATTACAGTCAGGACCAGGGATGCTTAGGGCTTTCTATTTTAATCCTCATAGCAACCTTTAGAGATAGGCAGTATCTTTGTTCATCAAATGATATCATTAAGAAAATGAAAAGGCAGCCCAGCTGGTATTGCTCAGTGGTTGAGCATCAACCTATGAACCAGGAGGTCTCGGTTAGATTCTTGGTCAGGGAACATGCTTAGGTTGTAGGCTCATCCCCAGTAGGGGCTGTGCAGAAGGCACCCAATCAATGATTCTCTCTCATCATTGATGTTTCTCTCTCTCTCTCTCTCTCTCTCTCTCTCTCTCTCTCTCTCTCTCTCTCTCCCTCTCCCTTCCTCTCTGAAATCAATAAAAATATACTTTTTTAAAAAAAGAAAGAAAATGAAAAGGCAAGTCATGGACTAGGATATGTCTATATCCTACTCCATATTTGTAGCTCATATTCTGACAAAGGATTTATATCCTGATTATATAAAGAATTAACTCATACATCAATTTTTTTTTAAAAAAAACACAATAAAAATAGTGAAAAGACTTAGACATTTCCAAAAGATATGCAAAGGGTCAATAAGCATTGGTATATTGCATCATTAGTTATCAGAGAAACACAAATTAAAACCATTTTACACTCACTCAAATTATTAAAACTCAGACTGACAATAACAAGTGTTAGCAAAGATGTAGAACAACAGGAATTCTCATAATTGCTCATGGGAGTGTAAAAATGATATAACACTTTGGTAAACAGTTTGCAATTTCCTATAAAGTGAATCATACCTACTCTATGATCCAGCAACCCCACTCCTAGGCACTTACCCAAGATAAATAAAACTATCCCACCATAAAAAAAATTTATGGCCAAAGGTTGATAGTGACCTTATTCCTACTAGCCTAAACCTGGAAACAACCACTGCCCTTCAACAGGTAAATGGAGAAACAGATTGTGGTACATCTATACAATGAAATACTAAACATTAAAAAGGAACAAAATGTTAATATATGCAACAACATGGAGACAACTAAAAAACATGTTGAGTGAAAGAAGATAGAGACGAAAGAGAGCATAGTGTATGAATCCATTTCTATAAAATTCTACAAGAGACAAGAGTAAATCAGATGATTGAAATCACATCAGTAGTTGCCTGGAAGGGGGAGAGGGGTGTCATAGATTGACCACAAAGAGTCAGGAAGTAACTTTTAGGGTAATGGGAAAGTTCTGTATCTTGATTGGGGGTAGTGTGGATGATATGGGAGTATGCATTTGTCAAAATACAATGAGTATATACTCTAAATGTTCATGTTATTGTTTGGAAATTATACATGAATAAGTTTGATTTTATAAAAAGATGTATTGAGCATCTACTTGATTCCAGTTTTGTTAGCTGTGAAGAAAGAAAGAACAATGAGGAACTAGTGAAGACATACAAAGGAAATCAAAAGAAATAACTGACAGGGTTCCCACAGAAATGAGAAGGCAGGAGACCCAGAGCCCAGATGGAGGAGTTAGGCATGGCCAGTGCAGTAGACAGAGAGGTAGAGTAATGGAAGAGAGAGCTGACAAGAAACAGGTAAAAGTCCCTGGCCCTTTTGGTTCAGTGATTAGAGTGTTGACCAGGAATGGAACCCACAACCCTCCTGGTCAAGGGCACATTCCTGGGTTGTGGGTTTGTTCCCTGCCCCCACTATGGGTTGTGGGTTTGTTCCCTGCCCCCACTATGGGTGTGTGCAGGAGGCAACAACTCAATGTGCCTCTCACATCGCTCTCTCTCTCTCTCTCTCTCTCTCTCTCTCCTCCCCTCCCCTCCCCTCCACTGTCTCTGAAAAAGCAATGGAAAAAATATCCTCTGGTGAGGATGAACAACAACAAAAGAAACAGATAAAAGGATTGTCAGGCCATGCCATTCATCCAGCTGCACCTGGCTACCTGGGATCTGTGATCTCCCCAAGGAGGGGCTTCCCCAGCATTGCCCGGTAACCTGAAGGAAGGAGCAGGGAGAGGGTACAGGTTGGGATCTGTAGAGCAGGTGGCTCAGAGGGGAAAACTGGTCAGAGTTGAGGGCAGTGGTTGAAATGATACACAGGGGCTCACCTGGAAGGAGAAGGAAGTGAAGCCCGAGGGCAGCAGATTGAGAAGGAGGCTGAAGGGGCCGGTGGAACAGGGGAGTGGACTGAGGCGGGAGGCTGTGGTCGGGCTGGATTGGAAGTGAAGATGTCTGATCTGCTCCTCTTTCGCTTACAGACAAATTACTTACGATTTCCTTGACACTGTTCACTTCAGTGAACTCCCCACATTTCTTGAAAGCCTATTGTATAGTAATCCAAACTGTCTTGTAAAGGGAAGTGTGTGTAGGCTGCCTCCACCTAGCAGAAAATAAATTCTCACAAGGCTGTATTCATACGGCTGTCTGCCCACCTTGGCAGCAGGCTTTACGCTGCATTTTTAAATGGAGAACATAAATGCCCACCCCAAATTCAAGTTCTCATGCCCTTGTGCAGCAATTTCTCTTCTAAGAATTTTTTCTTACTGGTGTGCTTGCACATGTGTGCAGACCCTTCTGTTCAAGGCTACTCATGCTGATGCCATTTGTAATGGCAACTGTGGAAGGGATAACATCACCCGGAAGCAGGTTAAATAAGTAGTGGTCCTCCCATGCAGTGAATTACCTCTGCATCCATAATAAGAGCAGGAAAATTCTTTAAGTACTAATATAAACTGATTTCAAATATGTAATGTTTAGAGTAAAAATGAAAATAAGTGGCATTTTACCATTTGTGTAAACGTTTAAAAAGCATATGCATGTAGAAATTAGAAATTAGTTACTCCTGGGGCAGGTCTGTGCATGAAGAACGGAGGAAGACTTGCTTTTTCCTGTATGCTCTGTATACCTTTACTTTTTTGGTACATCTTTTTTACATTTATGATTTTGTGTCACTTTATTCCTAACATTTTGAGAGAATGGGAGAGAGAGAGAATAATGAAGCCCTTGTTAATGTCTGGAGGACAGGGGGGAACTTCAGCTCAGGAATGAAGCTCTAATGGTGGAATTTTAGGACTTGACCTTCCCAGGACCCCTCAGTAGTAACTGTGCCGCTTCTGACCTTTAATTTTCTCCTAGAACAAATGCAGGACATGTCCCCAGTTCTAATTAACTGGACAGCAGGAGGCTGGCCTCTGGAAATGGAGTCTACAACTTGTCTCTGTACAGATACCTAACCTACCCATTACTCAGCTACTTGGCAACGTCACTACTCAAAGCTCAGGTAAGCCCAGGCCCATGTGGTTCAGTTGGTTGAGCGTCACGCTGTGTACCAAAAGGTTGTGGGTTCCATTCCCAGTTAAGGCACATGCCCAAGTTGTGGGGCCTGGGTGCATATGAGAGGCAACAGATGGATGTTTCTCTCTCCCCCTCCCTTCTTCTCTCTCTAAAAAAAAAAAAAAAAAAAAAAATTTAAAAAAATCAACAAAAACATTTAAAGAAAAAAAGAACACAGGTAAGAATCAGAACATTATTTTCAGGACTGAAGCATCACCATAGATGTCACTAAAGCTCAGGCATTTCTCCGAGCCTCACCCAGAGCCCATTTCCCCTTTGTGGGGACCACTTGACCCCTCTCCAGAGCTGGTATGAAGATTATTTTCAATGGAAAACAATTGAGGTAGAGCAGACGCAGAAAGAAGCCTTTCCGGGGCTTCTCTGTCTGACCGAACGGCAGAACCTTTGGAAAATGAAGCTCCGTAAGTCCCCTCCCTGTGGGAGCTCCACTCCGAGGAGGACCCACCACTCTCACCGACGAGAAACTGCACCAACGAACATCATCACAGATTGTCAGACCTCCCACTTTCCCCCTAAAAGTCCATTTGTCTTCCCAAAAAACACATAACCCTTTGTTCTTCCCCTAGAAGCCCTTCCTCCCCCTTCCCTCCCCTATGAAGTTGGTCTGTAAGCCCCTATTTCTAATGTCCAATGAGCCTCTTCATCTCAATGCTTGTGAGTAACCCTGTTCTCTTTTCTCCTGTTACTCTGTCTACGGTCAGGCCCCTGACCTCTGAACCTCAGTCAGCAGAGAAAAAGTTTTCCCCCAACACCTTCCTTGCAGGGGGGTTTCACCAAGCTTGCCTAACAGTCTCCAAGCCCAGAGTGGGAAAGAGCCATCAAATTACAAGGGGAGAGGGATGTTATCTCAGACAGAGAGGCCTTCCTTCAACTTAGCTTCACAAAATGATAGTGGACAGCCTAACTGTTGAGGAGACAAAATTATCTATCCTATATTTAAAAAAGCCTAATATGCAAATTGACCAAACTGCAGAACAACCTGCGGAACAACCAGTCGCTATGACACGCACTGACCACCAGGGGGCAGATGTTCAATGCAGGAGCTTCCCCCAGCCCGCAGGCCCCAGGCCAGCCAAGGTGGGTGCCAGCGGGGGCCCCCTGATCGCCCTGCTGGTTGCCCCACAGATCGGCCCTGATCACCAGCCAAGCCTAGGGACCCTACCCTTGCATGAATTTCATGCACCGGGCCTCTAGTTAAAAAATAAAACAACCTCTAAGAAGTCAGGTCATTGACCGCTACTCCACACATCTTCTTGGATGTCACGAGGGCACCTGGAGTTGCCCCGCAGCCCAGCCACTGGTGTCTGTAACCAAGGTTCTCATTTTAGCACAGAGCCACACTCTCCTTGGGGTTCTCTGATGGAAGAGACCGAGGCAAGAGCAGTGAGTGCACTTCAGAAGGTCTCTGTACAAACCTTTAAAGCTGTCTGAGGCTTAAGGGATAAACTGCATGGCCTAGAAGTCTTGGATTTTATAGAATGACTTATTCCTCTGAGATTTCACATCAGATAAATGGGAGGGGGCAGGAAGGCATGTTCAGTGCTTAGAGATAAGATCACAGAAGGAGCAGCAGCAGCAGCAGCAGCTTGCCTCGTTGGGGACCGCCAAACACCCTGGCCAGGGAGGAGACGATCCTGCCCAAGCGGCTGAAAGACAGGGTCCAAATTTCTGCTCAGCAACAACCCCGAGATAAATAGCCACTTAACTCTTTGGGCCTCTGTTTACCTTCCGCGCCATGGGAATAACAGCCTTTAAGCTTCCAGTGTTGCCAAATCATTGTCATGATTTAATTCAATTCAACTCATTGTAACAAACATATGTTGAGAACCTACAGTGTGCCCTGCGAGCGGCTAGGCAAGCCTCGTAGGGAACAGAAAAATGAATAAAACACCGTCTTTAACCTCAAAGGGCTCGTAATCTGGCGGGACCAAATTAACAGGTGGGAAAGTGCTTTAGAGAGGAAGCCCTTCTCTACAAAGGAGAAGTGTCCATCCTTTTTTCTGGAAGCTCAGAGTTTGTAGTGATATGATTATCAAAGGAGCAGCATAGCTTAAAGCGGCACTCAGCAAATCAAGGCCCCTGCACCTAATCCGGCTCACAGATTGCTCTTCGCCCATTCACTCTGTCCGCGGCTGCTTTCACATTCTAACAGCAGAAGTGAGTACTTAGTACAGAGATTGTGTGGCCCTAAAAGCCCAAAATATTTTCTATCTGGCCCTTTACAGTGGGGAAATAAACACGGTGGGTCAGCTGCCATCACGGTGATTGGCAGAGACTCAAAGGTGGGCAGAGGAAGCAGAAAGCTTCCTGGGGGAGGAGGGGAGTCTACAGGTGTGCTCGAATTGGAGCTTGTTGCCATGGGAGGCTGAAGATGAGCTCATGAGGAGTGGCAACCTATGTGACTGGTTAGGGACTCATATTTGGCTTTCTATGGTTGGTCGTCAATTGGGAGCAGGGACAAAAATTAGGGAAGCTGCCAGTTATCAATTCATCTTTGCTGGGTGGGGTCATTGTTGCTGGATGATTGTTTGGTGGGTAGAGGTAGTGGTGTAACTTCCTACTCGTCTGACTTATTGATAGCAAGCTGGCTTCCTGGGCTGGTTACTGTAGACCAGCCGTGGGCAAACTACGGCTCGCGGGCCGGATCCGGCCCGTTTGAAATGAATAAAACTAAAAAAAAAAAAGACCGTACCCTTTTATGTAATGATGTTTACTTTGAATTTATATTAGTTCACACAAACACTCCATCCATGCTTTTGTTCCGGCCCTCCGGTCCAGTTTAAGAACCCATTGTGGCCCTCGAGTCAAAAAGTTTGCCCACCCCTGCTGTAGACAATGAGTTGGTTTCCTTGGCTGGAGGCTGCATATAATGGGCAGGAGGTCTACTTTTATACATGGTCTAGCCATTGTCTATTTGTATAGTCTCTCAACAGAAAATATTAGCCGACTTTGGAGTTTAGGGTAAGTATTTAAGTGAGTGGGTTCTGGATACTTGAGTAAGTTATTTGGGTCTCTGTGCCTGAGTTTCCTCATCTATTAACTGGGGGTCATCACAGTTCTTACCTCACAGGGTTTTAGAAAGATCAAGTCCACATAAAACACTGAGTGCCTGATGCACAGTGAGTCCCAGTGAGTGTTTTTCACTGTATTATATCATCTCACAAAACTTAGAGCTCCCTCAAGGCAAGGTCTATGGCCTTTGTTCCAATAGGCCCAGCAGAGGGTTGGCACATAGTAATTGTTCAATAAGTATTTGATGAGTGAATGAATGAATCATGGGAAACGAAGGCTGGAGGGGACATTGGTAGCCCATCTCAGAGAATAATGTCTCTGATTACTTTAAAAAGTTACTAGGCTTGGGGTCCCCCATTTCCACCCTGAAATCCAGGCTGCTCAGGGGATTTCTGTCCTTAAGCTCAGGGGAGTCTGCTCCCCACCCGTTCCATTGAGGAGGCCCAGTGAGTAGACAGCCTCGACTCTCAGTGATAGTGACTTTACTAAATAACTCAAGTGTTCTCTTAATTACCAAAGGCTTTAAACTGCCTCTTTGTTTCTTGGGAGCCTTCCCACTCCTGCAGTTGGTCCTGTGGAAATTGGTGTTAATATTTGCAATCTGACTCGAAGCTGATAAGATCCTTCACATGAACAAGAAACAGCAGGCAGGCCAGATGTCTCTTTGACCTACATCTTTGACCTTGACAGAGCCTGTCTTGTAGGGAAGTGGGGCCTTGAAATTCAGCAGCTACTGCAGGACTCTCTCCAAACCTCCCTCTGCCTGGGAGCAGCACCCCGTCCAAGCCCGCCACCCAAGATTCCATCTTTCTTGTAAACCTTCCACCCTCCAAAACTAGACTACTTGATCCTGCCGATTCCATCCTCTTAAAGCCTCAGGTATCAGTCCCCTCCTCTCCAGCCCTCTGCCTTTGCCATATTTCAGATCCTTATAACTTCTCCCTCGGGCTACAGGGATGTCCTATCTTCAGTCTTCCTCTGCTCCATCCAGGTCCTGGTCCAGGTCACCTTTCAGCCCTCCAAAGACTTCCCATCGCCTACAGCAGTGGTTCTCAACCTTTTGGCCCTTTAAATACAGTTCCTCATGTTGTGACCCAACCATAAAATTATTGTCGTTGCTACTTCATAACTGTAATGTTGCTACTGTTATGAATCGTAATGTAAATATCTGATATGCAGGATGGTCTTAGGCGACCCCTGTGAAAGGGTTGTTCAACTGCCAAAGGGGTCGCACCCCACAGCTTGAGAACCGCTGGCCTACAGGTTAAAGTCCAACACCCCTAAATGGCCTCTCCAGCCCTTTGCTGAGCTCTCCTAGCTTGCTTAGCCCCTTTTCCCTCCCTGCCTTGCAGGTACTATCTAGAGCTGCTACACTGTCCAATATGGTAGCCACCAGCGCATGCAGCCTTTAAATGCTAATTAAAATAAAATGAAATTTTAAATTTAGCTTCTCAGTTGCACTATTTACATTTCAAGTACTGAATAGCTACAGGGTACATAATGGACAGCATAAATAGGACATTTTTCATCAATGGGGAGAGTTTCATTGGACAGCACTCTTCTAGAAAAACCCAAAGGTTTGTGTTTCTCTGTGCACATCATGCTGTTCCACTCTGCCAGGCCTTTGCTTATGCCTCTGCCCAAAAGACCCCCTTCCCACCTGGGCGATGCTTCAAGACTCAGCTCAGCTGTCAGCGTTCCTGCCCTGGAGGAACTCACAGTTTCATAGAGGAGACAGATGTGTCAGCTGCCCCAGGCTAGGAAAGTGCTGACACATCTGTCTCCTCTATGAAATTGTGAGTTCCTTAGGGCAGAGACCGTGTCTTCATGGGCCCTGTGCCCTCGGTGCCTGGCCCAAAGCAGGTGTCCATGTCCATTGTCTGAACTCACCTGAATGGAACTCTCAGTGCATGACCACGGGGAGTATTTAACTGTGACAGTGAAGACCCAGGTAAAGAGAAACTAGCCAACAGGAAAGGTTACTTAATGGTTCAGTAATTGGGGAGTTCAGAAGCGGTTCTTGCTTTCTGCAGAATTGGAGCCAGGGGGCTCAGAGTATGTTATCAGGGCCCTGGCCCCCTCTCCATATCTCAGGATTACCCTCTCTAGGCAAGATGACCACCAGTAGCCTTGGCTCTAAATATCCCCAATTTTGCCCAGCCAGTGTGGCTCAGTGGTTGAGCATCAATTTATGAACCAGGAGGTCATGGTTTGATTCCCAGTCAGGGCACATGCCCATGTTGAGGGCTCAGTCCCCAGTGTGGGGTGTGCAGGAGGCAATCAATCAATGATTCTCTCTCATCATTGATGTTTCTATCTCTCTCTCCCTTCCTCTTTGAAATCAATCTATATTTATATGCCCAATTTTACAACCTCTGTGAAGGGAGAAATTCTCTCTCCCAACTTCTACCTAGCAGTCTCCAGGAACATGCTGTCTGGCTTTGTTTGGGTGATGCACCCTCCCTGGATGTGTCAGGGTGGCCTGGGGAAAGGAGCAGATGCTTAGCTCCATCATCCTAGCTCTTGTGTGTGTTGGGGGCCGGGGGAGGGGGAAGGGGATAGGATGCCGTACAAGGTCATCATGACTGAAAGCTCCACAGCCACTTGGAGAGGGAAGGAGTCACTCAGAGGAATCAGAATAACAGGCTGGAGAAATCCTGGGAGGCAGGAGGGTCAGCCAGCCTGGCTGCTCACCCTCAGAACGGGACTCCTGTGTGCTGTCTGTTGCCCTTTGCACTTTCCCCATGTAAACCAGAGCCTCAGGGGAGTCCAGCAACCCTCAGGTTTGTAGTCAGCAAACTGAAAATCCTCTGCCCTGAAAATACAGTTGATGGAGCTTCTGAGGACACTGGCTGGACTCGGGAGAGATCCCTAGAATTTACCAACTGTGGTCAGTGCCGCAAAAGCTGCTGAACCTACTTTTTTTTGTTGATTCTTTCATTTTAAAAATTAAGGTATAATTTACATATAGTAAAATTCACCCCTTTTAGTGTCTAGTAATGTGAGTTGTTGTTGTTTTTTATTTAAAGAAAGCTCTTGGCTTTTTTTTTTTTAAATATATTTTTATTGATTTCAGAGAGAAGGGGGAGAGAGCTAGAGAGACAGAAAAATCAATGATGAAAGAGAATCATTGATTGACTGCCTCCTGCACGTCCCCCACTGGGGGGGATTGAGCCCACAACCTGGGCAT
Organism: Myotis lucifugus; assembly: GCF_000147115.1. Lineage (NCBI taxonomy): Eukaryota > Metazoa > Chordata > Mammalia > Chiroptera > Vespertilionidae > Myotis > Myotis lucifugus. The sequence goes on along the minus strand of NW_005871054.1, from coordinate 12,131,683 downwards.
GTGCCCTTGGCCGGAATCAAATCTGGGACCCTTCAGTTCAGGAAATATAGAATAGTTTCATTAACCACAAAACATTCGCTGTGTCTCTTTGTAGTAAACCTTCCCCCCAATCCAGTCCCTGGCAACCACTGATCTGTTTTCTGTCCTATAGTTTTGCCTTTTCCCAAATGTTGCATAAATGAAAGCATACCAGTATGTAGCCTTAAATCTGGCTTCTTTCACCTAGCCTAAGGCAATCGAGATTCAACCAAGCTGTTCCGTACATCAATAGTTCATTCCTTTTTATTGCTGAACTAGAGGCCAATGCATGAAATTCGTGCATGGGTAGGGTCCCTAGCAGCTGCTGGCTGCTAGCTGGGGCCTTCCTTTGTTCTGTGCCACCCCCTAGTGGTCAGCACACATCATAGCAAGTGATCAAACTCCTGGTCGGTGAAACTCCCGAGGGGACACTTTGCATATTAGGCTTTTATATATATAGATAACGTTTCATTGTATGGATGCACCACATTTTATTTATCTATGCTCTGCTTGAGGGTTGTTTCTAGTTTCTGGCAATTATGAATAAAGCTGCTAAAAACAGATTTTCATTTCTCTTGGGATTTTGGGATGGTATAGTAAAATGTTTAACTTTATACAAAACTGCCAAACTGTTTTCCATTGAGGCTGTATTATTTTGCATGCCCACTAGCAACATAGGAGCATTCAGTTGGTTTGCATCCTCACCGGAACTTGGGTTCGTTAGGCTTTTAATTTTAGCCATTCTAGTAGGTGTAGTGGATCTCATTGTGGTTTGAATTTGCATTTCCCTAATGACTAATTATGTTGAACATTTTTGCATGTGCTTTTTTGCCATCCACATATCTTTGGGGAAGTGTCTGTTCAAACATTTTACCCATTTTTAAAAGTTGAGTTGACTGGGTATTTTTACTGTTGAGTTTTATAAGGTCTTTATATAAGTGCCCTGTCCAGTTTTCTCAGTGGTTGGAGCATCAGCCCATAAATCAAAGGGTGGAAGGTTCCATTTCTGTTCAAGGGCACATACCTTGGTGGTGGGTTTGACCCCCAGCTTCCAGGCAGGGTGTGAGTGGGAGGCAACCAATCAATCTCTCTCTCTCTCTCTCTCTCTCTCTCTCTCTCTCTGTCTCCCTCTCCCTCTCTCTCTCTTCCCTTCCTTCCATCCAACTCTCTCTAAAAATCTATAGAAAAAATATCCTCTGGTGAGGATTAACAAACAAAAACTTAAAAATTAAATAAAATTACCAAATGGTCCAGCAGTGCCACTTCTGGGTATATACACACAGAAATGGAAAGCGGGGTCTTGAAGAGATATTTGGGCACCTGTGTTCACAACATGTCAGATGGAAGCAGCCACTGAGGAATGTGCCTGGAGAGATGAATGGATAAGAAGCAAAATGGAGTCTAGACATGTACCATGGAATAGTGTTCAGCTTTAAAAAAGGAAGGAAATTCTGACACATGCTCCAACATGGATGATGACCTTTGAGGATATGATGCCTCATGAAATCAATCAGGCCCCAAAAGGCAAGTTCTGTAGAATTCCACTTTAATGAGGTGGTCAAATTCACAGAGACAGAAAGTGGAATGTTAGCAGCCAGGGACTTGGGGGAGAAGGAAGGGAGAGTTATCCTGTTTCATGGGTTCAGAGGTTCCGTTTAGCAAGATGAAAAAATTAGGAGGGACCCATATGGAGGGATGACCATGTGTTCCAGCCCCCCAAAGACGAGAAGGCGGAGGACAAGGAGCCATTGTGTCTGGCCACTCTGTCCCCTGGGCAGGAGACATAGAGGACCTCTCATCTCACCAAGCAAGGCAAGGAGACACAGTCCCACACACCCCGGGTCCTGGCAGACAAGTGCCGGGACACATATTGAATCAGAGTTGTGCTCCACCCTGGGGGAGGGGGGGAGGGGAAGGGACAAGAACAGGGAGAGTGAGATGCGGGTGACCCCTCCCACAAGGTCACAGTGCCTGATCCCTGTCTTGCTCCTGACCTGGGCTGTGTGGTCTTGGACTCTCTGAGCCTTGGCTTCCGCCCCTTGGCCCAGAGACAGGCTTGGTTGTCGGGTCACTCTGAGGCACTCAGTGGCCTGGCACAGGGAGAACTGAGCAGAGGATGGGCCCACTCTTTGGACTCAGAGCTCCCTCCTGTTGATTCGGTCCTGAGGGAGCTCCAGGATTCTGGAAGCCAGTCCAGAGAATATCGGATTAAGTAGGGTGGGATCAGTGTGTGCATCTGACTCCAGGTGCCCTGGGTTCTGAAAACCAATCTAGAGAAGATGAGATCACGTAGGACTTGTTATGCCCAGATTTCAAGAGCATAGAGCCTTTTATTCAAGCTAGCTTGGTCCCTCTGCCTCCATTACTGGATGCAAGAGAGCCCGGAGTTTTGGAAGAACAAAGGCTTTATAGGGCTTGGGGTGGGGGTGGGGGGTGGGGGCTCACTCGGACCACTGATTTGGCCGATTCTGGTTGGTTGAGTGAGGGCCGGGGGCTAGTGATGCAGGGGTAGGGTGCAGTTAGGGTCTAGTTACACAAAGACAGGAGGGTGTTCAGCATACTTTCGGCCTTGGGCTAGTTTCCTTGCGTTCCTATTGGCTAAGATAAAGGCAGGCTGAGTAACTGATACATTCTATG
>NW_005871054.1:12121918-12128740 GCF_000147115.1 Myotis lucifugus | reverse complement strand
GTAAGCTCAGGAGCCGAGCTGATGCTCTGCCTGCTCCAACCTGCTGCCCTGCTCCTTCCAGGGACCCTGCCATTAGCCTATTGGCCCTGGCGGCCTGCTTCCGGTGCCCCCCATATACAGCTGGGCCCCCAAATGTCTCATCATCCAGCCAGAGTCTGTGAGGAGAGGCCTGGCCCCCCGCACCCGGCTTCCCACCACCCAGGAGCTGTGTGACCTGCGGCTGTGAGCAGAGCAGGCTCCCAGAGAATCAGCGCACCCCGAAGTTCCCCTTCATCCACCTCTCAGCTGTCGGCGACAAGAGGAGGATTGCCCGCGTCCTCATGCCCTGCCTGGCTGCAGGTGCCAAGAGGCGCCTCCAGGCCAGCATCAGCAGCCTGCCTCCCAAGGCCCAGGTGCTGGGCAGCCAGCTCCCAGAGGCACCCTCCCCGTCAGGCCAGGCGTCCATGGCCACCAGCACTGTGCCCCGCGAGCTCGTGGTCCGCGGCCCACCTGTGCAGAGTTCTCAGAAGGCTGCTCTCTCAACGCCATCTCAGCCTGTTTATGCACGAGTCTCTCAAGTTCTGCTCCTCCACCCAGGAAGCCACTGAGAAGGCACTCAAGGAGGAGAAGGCGGTCTACCACCAGAGCCCCAGCAAGAGGATGGACCGGCATGTGGCCACCAACACCTTCCACAAACTGCACGGCCTGGAACCAGGCCCTGGGCAAGGTCTCTGCAATCCCTTCCTCTCTGAAATCAATAAAAAAATATTTTTAATTCAAAGAGGAGGATCCCAGTGGAATTACAAGAATGACAGCAGGGCCCTGGCCGGTGTTTCTCAATGGTTAGAGTGTCAACCTGCACTCTGAAGGGTGGTGGGTTTGATTCCCAGTCAAGGGCACAGACCTGGGTTGCAGGTTTGATCCCCTGCTCCAGTAGAGGCACGTGTGAGAGCCAACCAATTGATGTGTCTTTCTCACATCAATGTTTCTCTCTCTCTTTTTTCTCTCTCTCTCCCCCTCCGTCTTTCTTCATTTCCTTCCACTCTCTGTAAAAATCAATGCATAAAATATCCTTGGGTGAGGATAACAACAGCAACAAACAAGAATGACAACTGGGCCATTGGGAAGCTTTCTGTGTCTCTCAGGTCTCAAACCTTCGTAGAAACTTGGTTATTTGTGTATCTGTATACATTTTGGATCAATACAAAATTCAATTGGGAACATGATCTCTCCCTCCCCCCCCAACACCACCACCACCATCACCATTATCCTGAGAGGGATGTGCTCAATTCTATTGCATTAAGAAAAAAAAATTAACATCTCAAAAAATTATTGTTAGAACAATGTCTACCAACAGAAATTGCTTCAATAATGGAGCCCAAAATAGAATGAACAAATGAAGCTGTGAGACGTCTATGGATTTAGTTTCAGCAAGTGTTCCCCACTATTTAAAAGACATAAAAATGATCTTTGCAATGAGTGAGTAGTGTTTTATTTCCGTAAGGGAAGTATTTATCATTTAACCCATTTTATTTCCTTTATGAAACAGGAAGCAAACCTCTCTTTCGAAGGGGGGTAGCCATATAAAAATGCATTTGAGTGTAAATGTGAAGCTATTCTGTTCATTATAGTTAAAAGTTTGACATCTGAGCTAATGTTTTAAATCTAAGAAAGGAGAATTGAGCCCTGGCCTCTGTGGTTCAGTTGGTTGGGCGTCATCCCATGGGCCAACCTGCATTCAGGGGACATGCTCAGGTTACAGGCTCCAGCCCCGGTGGGAGGCATGCAGGAGGCAGCTGATGGATATTCTGCTCTTGCACCAGTGTTTCTCTCTCTGTCCCTCTCCCTTCCTTTCTCTCTAGAAATCAATAAGAATATTATAAAAAAAAAAAAAAAGAAGAAGAAGAAGAAGAAAAGAAAAGAGAATTGATAGTACAGACAATGTGCTTCAATTCAGTCTTCTGTTCTGAGGTCATCCAGAATGTATTTAGGGCCTTTTCAGCACAAAGGAAGTTTACATTTCATCACTAGTTGGAGCTGGGAGCCAGTCAGGACCCAGCCAGGATGCTGCTCACTCTTCTCTTACTGTCGCAGGACCTGGTGGATGAGGGAGAAGCCCAGACTGTAAGCCCCTGGTAATTTTCCATTCTCCTACAGACTGCATTCCCAGCTGCTACGCCTCTAATGCCTGGTGTCTGCCTATGAACAGGAGGAAATCATTATTTTCTCCTATATGGCAATGTTTTCCTTTTCATTCCTTATTGAGCTATCAAGTCCTGGTATTTTCTGGGGAAATCACTTTAATCTCTTTGGGGATGTCTTGCAAGCCCCTGGAGGTGATTAAAGTACATCCAGGCAATATTTCACCACTGAATCAAAAGATGAGCTGTTAGGAAAACTCATTTGCTGTTGCACTTGAATCTCTCTCTCTCCAGCAGCGGCCCTCGGCTGCATGGCCTGGCTGACAGGCACAGCCTCCTGCTGCCTCTGAACAGCCGCCTTCCCTTTTGTGCTTCCACTGGCTGACTCCTAATTCCTGCTACTGTCTCAACTGCTGGTGGCCAGAGGCTCTGGAGGACCGCAGTGGAGCACGACACCCCTTTCGGGGGGTTCTGCAATTAAAGACACAAGAAAATCCTGCCGGAATCAAAGTGGGAAAATATCTTTTACTTTCTGCCCTTCTAGGCTCTCTGCCGGGTCTCTGTAACAAAGGACAGATTAACAAAAGAAAAGCACACACATTTATGTCGTGTGAGTTTTAAGAGAAAGGGAGTCTTCCAAAGGCAATGAAGACCCAAAGAAGCCGTCAACATCGATCTATTGGCCACCTCTCCAACGCCTGGCTGGAGATCGTCAGGCATATGCATCGACCAGCAACCCTTCAGTGTCCTGTATGACAAGGCACAACCAGCTGACCCACTCCGCCAAGCCTCGATTATATTTAAATGAGCCAGGGCAGGGAGTTGGAACTCCCTGGGTGAACAATGGGAGCCATTCCTGGCCTCCCTATCATCAGAGTGCCCCCCAGGGATAGAAGGGAGGCTGTGGTGATGGGTTCTGCCCATTCTGGAGGTCTGGGCCTGCCTGCAGGCCTGGGCTTGGTCCCCTTTCCCCTCGCCCCCTCACGCAGGAATGGAGACCCATGAGCAGCCAACCTTACAACCAGGGGAGGGAGGAAAGGTGCCTGTGGGACACTGGCTCCTTGAAATGATCGCCGAAAAGATGTTGAAGACCATGTTAGGTGGCTCAGGAGGTGGCATAGGAAACAAAGAGAGTCGAGTCAATCAGAAAAAAAGAAAGGAAAGGTTTTAATCTGCGTCCCCGGGCGACCCACGAGCCAGTGGATTCTCGCCAACAGGGAGGGAGGGAGGGGCTTCTTTTTATACAGGTGTTTGTGAGGGGCGGGGGCATGAGCTGAGGAAGTTCCCGCCCCAGGGGTCAGCAGGGGTCGGCACGGTATTCAGGAAGGAGTCAGTATCTGTGTGGGGGTCGTTGTGGATTCCAGGGAGGAGCCGGTATCTGTGTCTGGCAAGCTGATCTGTCAGAAATTCCAGGGAGGGTCCATTATCTCGTCACACATCTGCATGCACCTGATCCTGGGCTCCCTCCGACCTAACAGACCACATTAAGTTTGTTCTCACTGTGTTGAGGCAGACACTACCGGAGTCCCAGGAGCATCTTGGAGGAGGGAGACCAAGCCTGGCTGAGGTGGGTATTTTCATGTGGGGACTTGATTAGAATCGAGTGAGGATCATGTTATCATAGTTGAGAACTGATGAACCCAGCAAGGCTAGGATTTTAAGGCAAAGATTTTAAAGAGTCTTGGGGGAGTAAACAGTCTCTTGAGGTTTCAAACTGCTAAAAAAATAAAATGAAGCATGTTAAAATTTAAAAATTTATTTGAATAAAATGGATTTGGTTGGGCAGTGCCAAACCAGAAGTGGTTAGAAGCCTTCCACAGCTGGGAGCGGGAGGAAAACTTTTATAGGAAAAGTAGAAGCAGACTAAGGAAATTCTTGATTGGCTAGTTATTATTTGTTCCATTTCACAACCTTGAGGCATTTACTGGCTTAGATTTCCCTTTGCTTATTCAGGACTCCTCAGCATTCGTGCCACCTCAGTCCACTGGCCTCCTCCTTTATTTATTTGACTTCTCACTATTGAAGAGTTTGACCTCCATTTATATCGGAGTTTCTCAACCTCAGCACTTTGGACTTTTGGGGCTGACCTGTGCCCTGAAGGATATTTAACACAATTCCTGGCCTCTAGCTTCTAGGTGCCAGTAACCCTTCCCACCTACAGTCATAAAAACCAAAACTGTCTCTTGCATTGCCAAATGTCTCCTGGGGGGTATGTTAATTTAAATGGATCTTTCAGGAAGCTCCTAGCATTGACAATAAAGTTATTTGTAGCTTTTATCCTCCGTGGCAACCCCTAGCCTCCAGGCTCTTGCAGTCTCCTTTATGGTCAGCTTTTAGCTAGAAGACATCACATCTGTCAAGTCAAGCTTCAGTGGCATCTAAGGAATGAAAAGAAAACATGCTAACGTTTATTGAGCCCATACATGAACACAATAGGCTTTCTATTACCCCACGAAGAAGTGCCATGACCCATTTTATAGACTGAAAAACTGAGGCTCAGAAAAGTGGAGAGGATTGCTCCAGCGGCTCAGTGAATGGTGAGGTTGGAATCTGATTGCTTGAGTTTGCCTCCAGATTGGGTCGCCAGATTTAGCTAAACTTTGTGTGGGACATATTTATGCACAAAAAGTGTATCTGAAATTCTAATTTAATTACGTTTTCTTGTATTTTACCTGATAACTCTACTTCAATACCCCTTCTCTGATCCCACAGCATCGAGGCAAGGAGGTTGGGGGTGCTGGCAGCTGAACTGTTGGGTGGAGGACGGGCCGGGGAGCCCAGGAAGCGTTGGCGAGAGAGGAGGTGGGGTGAAGCCCGGCCGCGTGCTCTCTGGTTTGAGCGCCTGGAGAGGAGTGACCCCTGGTGGCCGCGCGGCGCCCTGCAGCCACAGCCAGCCCAGCCCTGCACTGTTTCTAACCTCTACCCCAGAGCGGAGCTTCTCCCAGGGACTATGGGAAGGAAGCCAGGAAGGCGGGCCCCACTAAGACCCACCTCGGTGCTTTTTCAAGCCATGCAGTTGGACTGGAGGTCCATTCCCGGACTGAGCCCGCCTCTCTGTCGCCCCCAGGCGGCTGGTCTGCAAAGAGCAGATCCTCAAGCCCCTAAAACTTTAAGGACCAAATGAAGGACTGCTAAGGACTCTTTTCCTTGCCCTTTTAGAGATGAGGGGTAAAGAAAGGAGAGGGTGCTTAGTTAATCAGTAACCAGGAGAGAACAATGATCCGTTACTAAGACAAGCCCTGGGGGCAGTCAGGTCTGTGTTCCACGGCTTCAACACCAAAGATCAATGACTATAGAAAACAGTGCCCGTTCTGAAGACATCCCGATAAAAATCACCTCAAAGAGTTTTGAAGTGATTTAATTATTCCTAAACCCTGTCCCCAGGCTCCCTGATGCCAGGAGGCACAACGGTCCAACCTTATCTTCCCCATACATTCCTTGCATTTGATGTAAAACTGTTCATCTTTGAACCATATGTACCTTAATTGGTTCACACCAGATGTACTTTGGCTTACTCCTCTGCCTATGTAAGCACCCAAACATTTCCAAAGTTGGAGCCACTATTTCAAGGTTTCTTGAAACTCTGCTCTTGGGCTATAGTTCTCAGTTGGCCCAAATAAAAACGTTCTAATATTTTCAGAGATTCAGGTTCTTTTTCTTGATAGGGGTAGTGGCTTGAGAAGAAACATTTCCTCTATACTCTTTCAGGTTAAGTTCCTGAAGGCTTGCAAATTAAATATTTTAAAGATAGGAAAACAGTCACACAAGTTTTATTAATATTTATATACACAGGAGTTCGCAGAAAAGAAACATGGGGGGAGGGGAGCTTCCGAACAAGCCACCCAAAGCTGTGCTTCTGCAGTTCTAACATAAGAAATATTCAGTTCTAGTCGGTTTGGCTCAGTAGATAGAGTTTGGCCTGTGGACTGAAGGGTCCCAGGTTTGATTCCAGTCAAGAGCACATGCCCAGGTTGCCAGCTTGACCCCATTGGGGTATGCAGGAGGCAGCCAATCAATGATTCTCTCTCATCAACTGATGTTTTTGTCTCTCTCTCCCTTCCCATCCTCTTTGAAGTCAATAAAAATATATATTTTTTTAAAAACTTACAATCAAAGGAGGAGATGTAAGTGGGTTACAAGAAATCCATTAGTGTTAGATAAGGGAGGTGGGGGGGAATATATGAGGGAAACCAGTGGATGATAAGGGGTATTTTAGTAAGTTTTGTTTGTGCAGATTCATCTTAGTGCTGATTAGTTTTGTTTGTGCAGATTCATCTTAGTGCTGATTCTGTCTCTCGTGATGAGTCACTCTTTTCCTGGGAGAGGGGATACCTTCACGAGGGAAATGTATGGCCTTTAGGCAGAAAAGAGGAGGGCAGAGAACTTCCTGCGCCCTTTGATTCTCAATCGCCTTCACCTCAAAAACATGCTTCTGCTAAAATGGAGTGTTTGGGGATAGCATGTCCTGATGCCCTTCACTTCTTTTCCCTTCTTTTTTTATTTTGAGAGTACGTTTATTAAAGCTGGGGACAGTGAGACAAGGAAGGGCCTAGGAGAGAAGAAGCAACCGGAGAGAGCCGGGGTGGGGGGGGGGGGCGCTGCTTTTGGCTCCTTAGAATGTTCTCGGGAAAGAAGTGAGCCACTGGAGAGTCACCAGAAAAAGGGGGCCTTTGGGGACAGGGTTTAGGGGGTTAGCCCAGGA
>NW_005871054.1:12018652-12121818 GCF_000147115.1 Myotis lucifugus | reverse complement strand
TCCCTTAGAGGTTAGGAGATGCGGGCCTGAGGGGGAAGATGTGTAATGTGTGTGTGTCGGGGGAGGGGTTCAGCCATGCCCATTCTCCCACCTTTGTTCTCTGGGGACCAGCAAAAGGTGTCCCTTCTGTCTTAGGATCTGAGCAGACCTAAGAGGCTGCCCTCTTGAGGCTGTGGCTGGTTTAGACTGGGCCAGGCTGGCTGCCTGCAGGAAAGAATGGCTTCCGGAGAACGTGGAGGAGGTGGGAGCCAGGGGCTTTGCTCAGGCCCACCCACAGCTCTGCAAGTCCCACTGCTGCCTTCTGTCCTCTTCTCCTCCCAACATGGTCAAATCCTGTCAGGCTCACGGAGAGCAGCGTGGAAAGGGAAAGGGAGACGGGGAGGGAGTGGGAAGAGGGCAGCGAGACATCTGCTCCTCCTTTTTTCCTTCTTGCTGGAGGCAGGACCCCAGACTGACTTGGGGGAGCGTCTCACACCCCATGTTATTTCCCCCCTGAGTGTGAGCAGAACCTGTGACTGTGAGGGAAGATCACTCCTGTGATGAGGTCGCTACTCCACTGACCTTGAATTAAGCGGATGGAAGAACATCCATCATGGGCATGCCCTGCTCAGGCGAGCCCTTTAAAGAAGGCGACACGTCAGGGTTTTTCAAAATGCTGACACGCTGACATGCAGGGGGTCTCTGGAGGGGGCATGTGGCAAGGACCCAGGGCAGCCTCTGGGAGCTAAGAGTGACCCTCATTGCCAACAGCCAAGGGAAAAGCAGGGACTTTAGTCCTACAACTGTAGGCAACTGAATTCCGCCCATAATTCGAGCTTGGGAGAGAACCCTGAAACGGGTGAGATCACAGCCCTGGCTGACAAGAGACCTTGGTTTCAAATGGGTGAGACTGCCAGAGGGCACGGGTGCCTCACAGAAACTGTGAGATAGTAAGTTTGTGTTGTTTTAAGCTGCTAAGTGTGTGGAATTTGTTATGCAGCAACAGGAAATTAATACAGGCAGTGTCCATTGGCCTTACTATGCCTCCATTTTAGAACATTCCCACTAACCCCTGGCTTCCCTGGCTTTCTTCTTAGCCAGAAAGAGCAGGAGAGCTAACAACCCACAGAGAGCTGCCCCCAACCCCGACTTGGGATCTGCTGAAAGGTCCCCTCAGCCCAAAGGAATCTGCCATATCTCCTGCCTGGCTCTAGTGTCTAGTGTCTAAAACTCACCAGTACTCATGTGGCCAACAATTATTCATTGAGTGCTTTAGCAGTTATCTATTTTCACAGTCATGCAGTATAATAAATTACACAAAAACATAGTGAGCTAAAGTCATAACTAGTTATTGTTCTCTGAGTCTGTAGGTTGGCTTTTTGGTTTTTGTGGTCTCAGATGGCTCATTATGAGTCTGAAGTCCGCTGTGGGTCAGGTAAGTGGTTCTGCTCCTCTTGACTGGCTCCCTGGCACATCTGGGAGTCAGCTGGCCATGGATGGCCTCAGCTGGGCTGACTCAGCTCTGCTCTACATTCCTCTCACATCCCCTCAGCAGACCAGCAGGGTATATTGTCATGACAATGGCAGGACCCAAGAAAAATAAGCCCAGTTGTTCAGGAGGACAAGTGGGAGTGCATATGTGCTTTCCAAACCTCTGCTTGCAGTCATGTTTGCTAACATCCTATTGGCCAAAGCGGGCACACGTTGACCTCAGACACAAAGTGCCAGGGGCCTATACAATTACAGAAAGAAAGGAGGCCATTGAAGCAATCAACATGTCACAAAGGCCAAATATACACGGGCATTGTTCTGGGCTCTGAAAGGCAAAGACTCTAAGCATAGCTGGCAAGGCTCTGTGCAGTGAACAAGGACAGTGATGGCCTGAAAAAGGATTGGAGAAGCAGCAGGACCAGTGACAGGAAATTTGGATTGTTTTCCAAGTGTGATGGGAATCCACTAGAAAGTTGTCATGGGGGTGGGGTGACCATGTGATCTGATTGTGTTTTTCCCTTTGGCTGTTACATTGAGAGTGGATGAATGTTAGGAAGACAAGAGCAAAGGCAAGGAGATAAGTTAGTGGAGAAGGGAGGGGACTGTTTTGCGCTGTGTTTGGAGGCGGAGCTGGTAGAAATTACTGAGGCTTTGGATGTGGAGATTAAAGGAGGAGAAAGAATCAAAGTTTGTGGCTTGAACAACCTTTTGACCAGAGAGGTGCCACTTACAAAGACCGAGTAGAAGCACAGAACAGGTTGGGAGGAGGGATCAAGAGTTCAGCTTTGAATGTACTGGGTGTACCGGTTAACAGTGCAGATACCGGTTAATAATGTGGATTGACCCTTTACTGGTTAAAAATACAAATTTTGTAATCAAAGAAAACACGATAATTTCAAGAGAAACATCAAAAAGTGCTTTATTCAAAGTAATGTCCATCGCTAGCTACACGTTTCCCTCATCTTTCAGGTAATTTGTGGATATTGTCCCAATAGAATTTTTCTTGTTTTGAGGCAGACCATTCAGAGACCCAATTTTCCACATCTTCGTATGTTTTGAAGTGCTGCTCAGAAAGTGTGTGTGCCATTGATCGGAATGTAATCTGAAGGGGCCTTTGAGGGAGGCAATCAATCAATATATCTCTCTCACATCAGTGTCTCTCTCTCTCTCTCTCTCTCTCTCTCTCTCTCTCTCTTTCTCTCTTTCTCTCTCCCCCTCTAAAAGAAATAATATATATATATACATACACACACACATATATATATATATATATATATATATATATATATGTATATATATAAATATATTACAGCTTGCTCATCAAGACTTTCAATACCCTTGCCTCCAGGACCCACCAATCTATTAAGTCATAAATTCTGCCCCACCCAACTAGTTTTCTGCCTTGCAAGACCCAACCTCTGGGCAAGTCTTCTTTCTGAAGTTCTAGACCAGTGATGGTGAACCTATGACACGTGTGTCAGAGGTGACACGCGAACTCATTTTTTTGGTTGATTTTTCTTTGTTAAATGGCATTTAAATATCCTATCTAATAATAGACAAACAGGGTAATTGACCGTACCTTCGCTACACCTCCCATTGGCTAATCAACGTAATATGCAAATTAACCGCCAACAAAGATGGCGGTTAATTTGCATACATAGGCTCCAAGCGGTGGAGCGAAGACAAGGTGAGCCGGAGCCGCGAAGATGGAAGATGGAAGGTGGCTCCGGCCGGAGCCAAGGCCTGGGTCCTGGGTGCCGGAGGAAAACCGGTGCCGGCAGCCAGGAGAAGGGAAGGCCTATTGCACGAATCTCTTCGTGCAGCAGTCCTCTTATATAAAATAAATATCAAAAATATAAATCTTTGTTTTACTATGGTTGCAAATATCAAAAAATTTCTATATGTGACACGGCACCAGAGTTAAGTTAGGGTTTTTCAAAATGCTGACACGCCAAGCTCAAAAGGTTCGCCATCACTGTTCTAGACCCATATGTCCAATGGCCAGGTTGTCTCACAAGCATCTCCCACTTAGTACAGTCACATGTTGCTTAGCAACTGGGATATGTTCTAAGAAATGCATCACTTGGTAATTTCATCATTGTGCGGACATCACAGAGTACACTTACACAAACCTAGATGGTATAGCTTGCTACATATGTAGGCTATATGATATAGCCTCTTGCTGCTAGGCTACAAGCCCATACAGCATACCTATAAAACAACACAAGATTAAATCAGGCACCAAACACAGAGCATTGTCTTCTTTCCAAAGTGATTTGGCCCTGCAGTCGGTGTTGATGGTTGACCTGGATCAACCCATGACTTCGTGTGTTTGGGATTCTCAAAATAAATCCACTTTTCATCGCCAGTCGCAATTCAATGCAAAAAAAGACTTTCTTTCGTGCCGTTGAAGCAACATTTTACTGATGACTTTTCGGTTTTCCATTTGTCTTTCGTTCAGTTGATGTGGCACCCATTTTCCTTTCTTTAAAATCTTTCCCATTGCTTGTAAAGGATCAGAAATAGTTTGCTGAGCAACGTTTAATCTTTCTGCAAGTTGTTTTTGAGTTTGACACGCATCTTCATCCAATAATGCTTGTAGTTGTTGGTCTTCAAATTTTTTTGGTTGACCTGGACCAGTGGTTCTCAACCTTCCTAATGCCGCGACCCTTTAATACAGTTCCTCATGTTGTGGTGACCCCTAACCATAAAAGTATTTTCCTTGCTACTTCATAACTGTAATTTTGCTACTGTTATGAATCGTAATGTAAATATCTAATATGCAGGATGTATTTTTATTGTTCGCGACCCACAGGTTGAGAACCGCTCAACTTTAGAGCCTTATCTTTTTTAGGAGCTGATATTTCCCGGGGCAAGCAGCTGAATTATTTTTGCTTGGTCCTAGTATTATTTAACACAGGGACATGAAAGTGTGTTCATTCAGTTCTCATTAAGTAATGGAGTATCCTCAGGCAAGAGCTTTTTTAAAAAAACGAAACTATTATATTGTGTTTATTCTGCTGGGCAGTTCTCGGTACTTTATGGATATTAACTCATTTAATTTTTACAACAACTCAGTGAAATGGCCACTGTTATTTGCCCCATGTTGTAGATGTTACCCTTTCAAACACAAATTAAGTAGCCTGTCTGAGGTCACACAATTGGTAAATGGCAATGAATCTGGGCCCCAGAGTCCAAACTCTTAATCTTTCTCTTGTTTAGCTACTTCACTTCTGTTTTTCCTCATATACAATGAGGGGGTTGGCCCAGATGATAATGGCTGGGAATTGGGGGAAAGGGGAGGTATAAAGAAAGAATCACTCATGACACTTGTGAAAGTTGGTCAGGCAGACTTTATTCAAGATGGGCTATTACAATGGTGTTTTGTAGTAGGGGAAAGATCCTGCTCAACCGTGAACACAATAAGGAAAAGTAGAGATTTATCACCCAGGTGTGGGTGGGAGGGTGGGATCAGTGGGTAGAAAATTACTAAGAGGCAGGGTCCTACTTTGCTTAAACGACAGGATTTTTATTGAAGGCAGGCCACAGTGAAAAGATATCAAGGTGGTCAGACAACAGTGGGAGGTTTCACTAAACCGACTCAGCAGGATTCTTGATAAAAGTGACAATACAAAGATGAACTGGAAACCCAAAAGTCGGGGCCTAGTTGAGAAGAGAGTTCAGAGGAGTCTGACTAGAGTTTGGTCAAGGAAAGAATCTTTGTTAGGAGGAAAAACTTCCTCTACCATCTGATGTTAAGAGATCAGGGCCTGCAGCTCCCGGGCAGCAGCTCCTGACTGAAGAGAAGATACGGAGTGGGCGCTACCTCCTGGCTTAAACGGAAGTGATGTTGAGTTGAATTCTGAAGATGAAGACGCATTAGACTCTGGACTTCACTTACAGGAAGATAAGGAAGATGGGACCATTACAACAGCAGAGATCTCAGATTTCCCTACAGATGGACTAAAAACTGAAGCAGAAGCAAATGTAAATGCCTATACAGAGTGTTCTTCTGGAATTCCCTTACTTATGTGGAATAGATTTCAAGAATTTCATAAAAACACTGTGAACTTCAAGATTCAGAAGGAAAAAAAGGAAATGCTCTAGAAAAGGTTAATTGAAGAATCTCATAGTGAACAGTCCTCAAGTGAAACCCAGTGAAAGGAACTAAGTATTTTAGAGTCAATGGCAGGTTTGAACTTACTGTTAAAAAGAAAAATAGTGAGCCCTGTAAGGTCTGGGGCTGGGAAAATAGGGTCTTTCCTGATCCCACCCGCTGAGTTGGACAAAACAACCCAGAACTGCCGAGCCACATCCTGCTGGACAATAGCTGCCATCCTGGGACCCACCAGAGCATCCTGTTGTGCTGATGGACAATAAATAACTACCCGAGACTTCTCAAGATGGCTAGGGTGCAGATGCACAAACTTCCTGCTCATAAATCACCCGCCACAAGCTACCTCCGATAAACCTGATTGGTCCAACATCAGCATAAAAAATCTCTGCCAGGCATAGGTGGGTGTGACTCCCCCGGCCTGCACCCCCAGACCGCGGGACCTCACCCGAGAGCTTCCAATAAACGCGATATTTCGCTCTTACCCTGCTTGTCTTGGTCAATTTATTGGCTTTGGTCAGATTAAATCTTACATCTCAGATTAAACCTTACAAGCCCTAGCTGGTTTGGCTCAGTGGATAGAGCTTTGGCCTGTGAACTGAAAGGTCCCAGGTTTGATTCCGGTCAAGGGCCGGGTTGTGGGCTCGATCCCCAGTGGGGGACTTTCAGGAGGCAGCCAGTCCATGATTCTCTCTCATCATGGATGTTTCTATCTCTCTCTCCCTCTTCCTTCCTCTCTGAAATCGATAAAAATATGTATTTTTTAAAAACCACACAAATGTATTTAAAAAAAATATTGAGAAGTCAGGCCTTGAAAAGAGCATAAACCAGGCTATGGATGAGTAAAATATAGAGAAGGCTGAGGAACTCAGCCACCAACTATCTACCCAATAGCTTGATGTAAAAATTGGCAAAGTGATTGCCTGCCACAACTTTGTAAAAGCCCAAAAGGAAGCTGAAAATTCACAGGTTGCTGGGGGAAAAAAAGAAGAAACTTGCATGGGGATTTGAAGCAAAGAAGAGATGAGAAACCAAAAGCAACATGGGATATATGTCACTTGCCAGAGTTCTTAAAGACATTTATCTGAGTTTTTACTTGAGTCTTCAGTTGCTCAATTTACTGAAAAGATTTTACTGCTTATGTTACATACTAGGGGCTCAGTGCACGAAGATTTGTGCATGGGGGGTGGGGGGGGTCCCTCAGCCTGACCTGTACCCTCTTCAATCTGGGAGCTCTCAGGGGAGCCCTCTCCAATCCAGGAGTTTCTGTCTGTCTTTGCAATCATATGAGCGAATTGTCTGAGACCCCCAACCCAGTTTGGTTTGTTGCTCACAGAATAATAGAGGCTTTTTTTTTTTCTTTGCTTCATTGGTGGAGATTTCCTGGAAGTTTTAGGATATCTTCCCTTTAATTTTTCCTAGACACTCTGATTTTACTTATGTCTCTCACCTTTGCTTTCTCTCCATCCCCCACCGCAACAGTAACTTGCTCCAGGCTCACTTTGCTCTAGTGTCTAGGAAATCCGTCTGCCACCAGAACTACGATTCCCAGCATTCCTGATGCTCCCCGAGCTCTCTCGGCTTCTGCTTCTAGTCCTGGGGCTGCCACCAGAACTACTATCCCCAGAATTCTTGGTGCTCCCCGCGCTCTTGGTTTTCCCTTCCTGCTCTGTCTCCGTCCCACGACCTCCCACTCTGCCAAGTCCTCCAAGCCACCAGCTCTCCCTCTCTGCTCTCCATCTGGTGGCTTGGGGAGCCAAGTTCCCCAAGCCATTCCACTTTCGGCCGGCTATCCCACTCTGCTCTCTGCCTGGCACCTTGGGGGAGCGACTGAGGGAGCCACGTCCCCCCCCCCCCCCCAAACCACTGGCTCTCCCGTTCTGCTCTCCACCTGGTGCCTGTGTATGCAAATCAGCCTGCCATCTTTGTTGGGTTAATTTGCATACTCACTCCTGATTGGCTGGTGAGCATTGTAGAGGGACGGTCAATTTACATGTTTCTCTTTTATTATATAGGCTGTCAGGAAATTGATAGAAGTGGAAAAATTAAGCATAAAATTTGAGAGTTAATTATCAAATCTTTTCAATCTTTTTCTAAAGAGTTCATTCTTTTGAAGTGAATGGAATGGAGTGTTCTGTTATTTGTACAAGGAATCTAAGTACATATACAGGGAAGAAATAGGATTTTATTTAGGTATTTATTTATACAGTGTGGGGCAAAAGTAGGTTTACAGTTGCTCATATGGCAAATAATACAATAATACAATAATAAATACTATAAGAATAAACTGTTTTGTGTACTGACCTACAGTATAAAATCAATTTTACTTTCCATCCATTTGGTATAGCATAGCCAATAAGTTCATGTACTTTCTTTTTTAAAAAATATATTTCTTTATTGATTTCAGAGAGGAAGAGAAGAGAGAGAGATAGAAATATCAATGATGAGAGAGAATCATTGATCAGCTGCCTCCTGCACAGCCCCCACTGGGGATGGAGCCACAACGTAGGCATGTGCCCTTAGCTGGAATCAAACCTGGGACCCTTCAGTCCTCAGGCTGACGCTCTATCCACTGAGCCAAGTCGGCTAGGGCGTTCATGTACTTTCTTATCTATACTCAGTGTAACTGCACTTTTTTTGGAATTGTGTTTTTAAGATTGGCATTTGTTTATAATGGATTAATCACAGTACAAGAAGGTCTCAATTGATATTATCTTTACAAGCGACTATTTTAATGTTACAAAAGTAATCTTTGGTTCTTTATTGGATGCAGTAGAGTCGATACTTCACAGTCACATAATAAAAGCAATTGATTTATTTTTGTGTACCTTCAGAGAAAATATCACAGTGAAGAGAGAGAGAGAGAGAGAGAGAGAGAGAGAGAGAGAGAGAATGGGGCAGTTTATTTACGGCTGGATCACATTCCCATGGGCGTGCTCTGTGAATGACTCAAAGGAATGGTTAGAACAGAGGTTCTCAATCTGTGGGTCACAACCCCTTTGGGGGTCGAACGACCCTTTCACAGGGGTCGCCTAAGACCATCGGAAAACACATATATAATTACATATTGTTTTTGTGATTAATCACTATGCTTTAATTATGTTCAATTTGTAACAATGAAAATACATTCTGCATATCAGATATTTACTTTACGATTCATAACAGTAGCAAAATTACAGTTAGGAAGTAGCAAGGAAAATACTTTTATGGTTGGGGGTCACCACAACATGAGGACCTGTATTAAAGGGTCACGGCGTTAGGAAGGTTGAGAACCACTGGGTTAGAACTTGGGGCTCATCTAACTTAGCTGGGAAAAGTGATGGGGAGAAAAGGCTCCTATGGGAAGAACAAATAGGTTTCTTTAGGAAAGACAAGTGGGTTTTGGGGAGAACAAAGGGAGATAAGAATGTTTGCTTCTGTAGGTGCATGTGGTCTCTCTGTCTTCAGAGCCATAAAATATCCCTGGAGAAGGGATTTATGGTACATTTGCTCTTGTTCTTTCTCCTGGGAGCAGACTCACCCAAAGGAAGGAATTTATGGCAGTCCTCACTTCTCAGAAGTTTTTGCTTTTAGTTAGATAAGAGATGTTTTGAGAAGGCTTCTATTGCTTCTGTTGAATCTCAAATGTCTTCAGCTTAAAATAATCTTTATATCAACTCTGGGGTTCCAAGTGGGCCCCCTAGGGCTTATCCAGTTCCATCTTTCTTTGGTTCACTGTGAAATGGCAAATGACAACCTGAGATACGTTGCAGGACCAAATGCTGGGGCCACAGCTGGGGGGCTGGGACCTGAAGAGGCTGTTCTTTGAAACTGAAACTCTCCTGATGGGAGGGGGGTGTGTGTTCAGAGGAGGGGCTGGGCTGGGCAGGAACTTCAGTTGAGCTCTGAGGCTTTTTGGATTTGGATTGGTGAAGGGAAGTGGGCAAGAGCATTGCAGGGGCAGAAACAGCACCAGGAGGGAAGGGATTTATACTTATGGGCACATAGTTTATGCTTGGTAGCCATCTACACTTCATCTCATTCTGTCCTCCCAATAATCCTGTTGCCAGTTCCAAGTGGGGAGAAAAGGCTCCTATGGGAAGAACAAATAGGTTTTTTTTAGGAAAGACAAGTGGGTTTGGGGGAGAACAAAGGGAGATAAGAATGTTTGCTTCGGTAGGTTCATGTAGTCTCTCTGTCTTCAGAGACCACATGAACCACACTTCAAAAGGCCAAAACTCAAAATGTTAGAGTTTGGAGTAAGGGAATGTTTGTTATCAAGAAGGCACCAACAGAGAAGATAGGAGCCTTGATCCTCAAGTCCATCTTTTAAAAGTATGGAGTTTAGGATTCTTTTATATCAAGGGGAGGGAAAATGGAAAAGGCTGTTTTTATAAAAACCCAAACCTGAAACACACACACACACACACACACACACACACACACAACCCAAGCCTGAAGCAGGATTCCTTTAAAGATTAGCACATCTAAAGAAGGAGCTATTGTGCCCTGGGCAGTTTTGCTAAGTGGTTAGAGTGTTTGATTGCCCATTCAGGGCACATACTTCCCTTTAGGCACTTTCTTGTGCTCCATTATGCTCTGCTTGGGGCTCTCACCTTTCCCAGCAATTGTCTTGTTATTCTCATTATAGGTCTCATGATTAACTGCCTTGGGCTTCCAGTAAACCACCTCACCCAGTTTCCAGTGGACCTTCTACCCCTGTCCCCCACCTGCACCTGGTTTGACCGGCTACTCTGACTGACCCTTACAAGAGATATAAATATCCCGTTCCCCCTACTCTGCCTGCTGATGCCAGTTCAGTCTCAGCCCTTCGGCTAGTGTAACTGGACAATCAATGGGTCCTTACTGCCTGTCACTACTTGAGCCAATTAAGCAGAGCGTTTATTCCAATACTGCTGGCAGTACAGGAGAGCAGCAGGTCAGCCACAAAAGTCAGCTCTGCACCACACCTTAAGCAAGCTGCTTATATTGAGTAGAAGGACAAAGATTACATGGGGAAGGAGGCAAAAGGGTATGCCAGATGGGCAGTTTACAGATATGGGGATTTGCAAAGGCCTGCAGGTATGCAAAGGCTGGGGGTCTTCAAAGGGCTGGTGGCTCTGGTTTCTACAACAAGGTTGTTAATCTTTCCATGATAATGGGCAGCTCCCAGTTGGAGAGGATGGGCCGAATTTCCAGGTGAGCTCCCAGTCCCAGGTTTACTCTCTCTAGAAATCAATGGAAAAAAATATTCTTGGATGAGAATTTAAAAGAAAAAAAGGCGCTATTATGAAGGCCCTGGGAACAAAGAAGTCTTGAATAAGATGGAGCCAGAGAGACCGAGCATTTCACTCTGCTACCAACCCTGTAAGGTAGATATTAGTTGAGTCCCATTTATCAGATTTGGCAACCAAGGCACAAGTGCAAGTAATTTACCCAGGTTGCCAGAGTCAGTAGGTGAGGTCGGCAGGATTGAAACCAGGTCTGTATGGCTTCAAGGTGGGGATTATCCCAGAACAGTGAAGACCACGGGCAGGGGTACAGTGAGCTGGGAAGGGAGACTGTGGCCAGACCTTGGAGATCAGAGGCTGAGACCATATTCAGTGTCAAAGCGCCACTCTAGTCATTAGAAAAGCACCTGGCAACTCCACCCAGGATTTCTCTGAGAGCCAGAGACAGGCTGGTGCTAGTTCTCCCAATACAGGTGTTCACTGTGGTCTGAGGTAATATGTGTAAGGTCTGGGCTGGGAAAATAGGGTCTTTCCTGATCCCACCCGCTGAGTTGGACAAAACAACCCAGAACTGCCGAGCCACATCCTGCTGGACAATAGCGGCCATCCTGGGACCCACCAGAGCATCCTGTTGTGCTGATGGCCAATAAATAACCACCGGAGACTTCTCAAGATGGCTAGGGTGCAGATGCACAAACTTTCCACTCATAAATTACCCGCCATAAGCACCTCAGATAAACCTGATTGGTCCAACAGCAGCATAAAAAATCTCTGCCAGGCATAGGCGGGTGTGACTCCCCCGGCCTGCACCCCCAGACTGCGGGACCTCACCCGAGAGCTTCCAATAAACGCGATATTTCGCTGTTACCCTGCTTGTCTTGGTCAATTTATTGGCTTTGATCAGATTAAATCTTACATCTCAGATTAAACCTTACATTAAACCTAACAATATGGAAGTTCCCAGGAAAGCTTGCCATAAGCCAGAGAAGAAGGTGGGGAGTGGGGAAGGGGAGTGCCTCCAGGCTGTGAAAGCCCTCTGGCCTGTCTTTCCTCTCTCCAGGTGATCTAGGCCCTGCCCATCCCCAGCTGGTCACTCAGAGCACCCACCACACCGTGGGCACTAGGGGGTACACAGGCCCCTTTGCTGTCTGCCTCCTTGCTGCCGGAAAGGCGGGCTGCAGTTGACATCTCCTCCTACCTGGCTGCCACAAAGTTCCTCCCCTCCTTCTTTCTTGGGACTGAGAAAATGAAAATTAACAAGAAATGAGAAGTTAAAAATATGCTCTGCAATTCATTGGGCTGGGATAACAAAGATAAGGCCAGCTACAGTGTAAAACAGGAAACACCATTTTCTCCCAAGGACAAGCTGCAGCTGCAAAGTGTCATGAGAACTGCTTCCTTCTTTCTTTTAAAATTGTAATTGAATTTATTGGGGTGACACTGGTTAATAGCTTATATGTTTCAAGTGTACAATTATATAATACATCACCTGTATTATTGTCTTGTGTTTTCACCACCTATTGCTTTCTTTACTCACTGAGAAATCTTGCTCTCTAAAATCACAGAGAGAACAGAAACTTCGCTGTTTGAAACTGTATTAGTGAAACATCCCACTCTTGCCTGGAGCCCCTAATTCACTTTGACACAGAGAAGCAGCTTCAAATTACAACCCAGGTAGACAACAATAGATAAGGGATTTTTGGACACTCCCTTCCACATCTATCGTAACATTGTAGTTGCTAGGAAATGGGACCTCAGATCCACTTCGCAATCTAGATTTTACCACACACAGCTTTGCTTTGAGCCTACTCCGCCCTGTCCCAAAGCACACAACTTTTTCTTTTGTTTTCCTTCGTTTGGCCAGATGCCCCAGGGTTCCTCGCTGTGCTATAGAGTGTCCTTTGCAACTGACCAAAACAGCCTGCCTTTGTCAGACTATAGGCTTCTGCCTGGTGAGTAAGGGCTGACTGGGCTAGGACAGGACCCTCACACAGTGCCTGTTTCCAGATTTGACTTTATCTCCGTTAGGTCAGCCTGTTCGTTGGACGGGTGGAGAAGGAATGCAGAACACTGCATTCTTTTGGAAACCCGCAGTTTTCTTTATATAACTCTCTCCCCTTTATCTGGTGTTCATGGTGGGGCAGGCATTGGGCTGAGGGCTTTAACAATGCCATTTCACTCAACCCTCATCACACTGAGGCCCAGGGAGAGGTTAGAAAACTTGCCCATCAGTCATGCAGTTAGTAAGCAGCTCAGCTGGGATTGGAACACATGAAGTTTGGATATAGAGCTTGAGGACAGAATTTGAGTATAGAGCTCTTAACCACTAGGTCAGAAGTTCCTAAACCTAAACCTCTGGTGCTCTTAATATCTCAGTACTTTCCTCACTAAACGCCCAGGCCACAAGAAGTACTTAATAGTTTCATTCATTAAGTGTTAAGTTCATATAACTTAATAAGCACTTATAATAATTTAGTAGCTGTTTGAAAAAAAAATACATATAAATTAAAAGAAAAAATATTTTTATTTCATTCTTAAGTAACCCATACATAGTGTCAACCAATGGTCATCGATTCCAATTCAGCATCAGCAGGAATCCCCAATTTGGGATACAGCAAAGAAGAAAACTTAAGTGTCAACAGCTCAATTGTGATATAGCATAGCTATGGGAACAGCTCATTAGTGTTACAGCTCAGTTATGAAGCTACATGGCTGTGGAACAGCACTGTTGTGAGGTTGCCCCTGGGCAAGGTGGCCCTACCCTGATCTGCTCTGTTCCACATTGGTCTGCGCCTCTCCACTCTGGTCCAGTGAGGCTTCTTTGTCCTTTCAGCTCCAGCAGAAGAAAGACATCTTTCTTCCGTGCGTGCTCCCAGAGCCAGGGGGCAGCTGATTTAAATAGATAGAAGTTCCTAATCCTTGAAGTGTGATGAGTCCAAAAAGCACTGTCCTGACTGGCAGAATGAAGCAGTCCTGATTGGTTGGTGAAGATGCTGATGGGG
Organism: Myotis lucifugus; assembly: GCF_000147115.1. Lineage (NCBI taxonomy): Eukaryota > Metazoa > Chordata > Mammalia > Chiroptera > Vespertilionidae > Myotis > Myotis lucifugus. The sequence continues at coordinate 12,108,022 of NW_005871054.1, read as the reverse complement.
GGAGAGGGGGGAAAATATAGCTGCACAACTATATTGGATGGGGAAAGTCTCAGTCCTACTGGTTTAAATACGATTCCAGGAACTCCTTTAGAAGGGCTGGCTGAGATGGCAGGAACACAGTGCAGGAAGGCAGTTCAATGCAGGCTTCTCCCTAAGGTGTGGATTGGGTGACAGGCTTCTGTTTGGAAATGATTGCGAGTGTGGACGAAAGGGGCCACATGCTGACCTGACAAACTCAGGAGAGGCCTGCATGGCAGTCTTGCAAACGCAGAGACCTAGAATAACCACAAAGGATGGTCTGAAATTAAACTTTAACTAAAAGCAGTTATGGTGGGCAGTTACGTCCTAAGCCGATATCTTCACTGATAAGGTCAACCTTTACTGTAACTGAGCCTATCTGTCTTTTTGCATCTAAGATAACATATCCTTGGGATGTCTGTGTAATTTGTGACTTCCCTTTTTATGGAGCCCCTGGGGCACAACCAGGTGTGCTGGTCCCAGGACAGATACCACAAATTCCTTCATCATCATGTTTAATTGTTCCTGCACCCACCTAAGTATGTGTCCATCATTTTACTTTTTATCCTATCACAGAGGTCCCCTCCCCCCCCTTTCGCTTAATCCCACCTCCTTAAATCTGTCACCAATGAATTTCATGTATAAATACGGATGTAACCCGGCCATTCTCCGGAGCATTATCTCAATTCGTTGAGGTTCTGCTTCCCGGCATATGTCGACAGTTTGGCTCAAATAAACTCACAAAAATTCTTTACAGGTTTCAATGGTTTTTTTACGTTAACACGAGGCTCTTTATAAATTTGAGCCCAGTTAACCACCAGGAGCCCTTCTTGGTGGGTATCTTCTTTCCGAGTGTCCATAACAGTAATGGGATGAGTGAGCTGGTTGGGCACTGCACAACTTCTCAAACTTTGGAATGAGATTTGGATACCACACCTGCTGGGGTCCAATCCCAGCGGGTCCAGGGGTCCCCAAAGGTGTGGACGGAGTCGGCGAAGAAGGAATGACACGAAGACAGCCTTCAGTTGATCAGCAGCCTAGTCAGGACCTCTAGCCAGGATCTCCAGCCAAAGTTCTGGTCGGAGTTCTGGTTAGGAACTGATGAGGATCTGATGTTTATTGTCTTGTTACATCCGTATTTATACCAGCCGATTTTAATCCTGTCAATTTCTATTACAAAGGTTAGGGCGTTTCTTATCTCCATTCCAGGGAGTAAAGATTATGTAGCTTAACTACCCGCCTGGCGCTTAATTAAGGGGTTGTATCCCCTCCCTAACCTCAGGGAAAGATCCCCACCTGGGGAAACAACCTTTCTCCGAGAGGTGACCTTGGTTAAAACACATGGCGCTAAAGAGAGCAAACATATTAAGAACATATGCTATATATGCCAGGTCCCTTGAAACATATGCTGTGCAGATGTTTCTTTCCTGCAGCGACTGTGTCAGCAGCAGGATGGACCGGCTCCCGGGACACACCCTCATTCCACATTAATTTTTCTCATGGTACTTGCTTTAAAAAAAATTATCTTTATTGTTGAAAGTATTACAGATGTCACCTTACTTTTTTGTTTTTATCCCGTTGACCCCCTCCACCCTGTGCCCACCCTATTGTCTGTGTCTGTGGGCTATGCATATATGCATATAAATTCCCCAGGTTAATCATTCCTCGCTCCCCTCACCTCCACCTTCTCTCTGAAACTAGCTTTTTATCACAGAAGCACCAAAAGCTCAGCTTCACAAAGATATCATGTTAGGGGACCCACTCAGAACCCTAGATTTGTATAAAGATTATTTTAAACTGAAGACATTTGAGATTCAACAGAGCTTCCTTTATCTGAGTAAAAGCAGCAACTTCTGAGAAATGAGAACCATAAATCCCAGAGGAGTTTCATGGCCACAAAGAAGACAGAAAGACCACTCATACCTGCATAAACAATTATCACAAATTTTTTTGTTGCCAGTTTGTCCTCTTTAAAACCCATTTATTTTTCCTAAAGAAACCTACAGGGCAGAGCCGGTGTGACTCAGAGATTGAGCATTGGTCCATGAACCAAGAAGTCACTGGTTCAATTCCCAGTCAAGGTACATGCCCAGGTTTCCGGCTTGATCCCCAGTGGAGGGGAGTGCAGGAGGCAGCTAATCGATGATGTTTCTCTCTCATCGATGTTTCTCTCTTTCTATCCCTCTCACTTCCTCTCTCTCTAAAGAACAAAAACATTTTTTAAAAAAACGAAACCTACAGGGTGTCCCCCACCCCCAAATGTATATACTTTTTTAAAAGAAAAATATTTTTATTGATTTCAGAGAGGAAGGGAGGATAGAGAGATAGAAACATCAATGATCAGCTGCCTCCTGCACGCCCCCTACTGGGGATCGAGTCCACAATCCAGGCATGTGCCCTTGGCCGGAATCGAACCTAGGACCCTTCAGTCCACAGGCTGATGCTCTATCCACTGAGCCAAACCAGCTAGGGCAATATATATACTCTTTAACAGTTAATAGCTCAATTTTGAAAATGAAGTGTATTTTAATAAACACTACCTTTATAATTATTCAAAGTGTATGTATACATTTTTGGGGACACCTTATATTTGTCCTTCCTACAGAAGCCTTTTCTTCCCACTCTCCTTCCTGTACTAACCTAGAGATATAAGCCCCAAATTCTAACCACCCTTTTGAGTTACTCATCACTGAGCACTCCTGTATGTATTGGTGTTACATTCAAAAATAAACTTTTTCTTTTGTTAATCTGTCTTTTGTCAGTTTAATTTGCAGATTCCCCAAACTGAATCTAAGAGGGTAGAAGACATGTTTTTTCCTCCCCAACAATGTCATCAAAGCAACATAACATGATTTAGTATTGAACTTGTCAACTACATGAAGTTAGTAGTTTTCTGCAGTGCCCCACAAATGTCAACGAGTTTCCCTTGAAATTTAAATATGCTATACTCGAAGGTGTCCCTGTGAATTTACTCTTGTTCACTGGGGTGCCTTGGTGCTCAGTTTGGGAACCATGGTACTGTCCTAAATCAAAGTACTCTAACATAATCTATGAGTTCGCTGGGACTGCCATGCTGTAACTGCTTGTTTCTCAGCAGTCTCCATCTTCTCTGGGTGTGTCTGTCTGGTTCATGGCTGTCTCCCCTGTGCCCACATCAGTGACTGGCACAACTAAGAACTCAGTTGAAAGAGGTGTCACGTGAGCTTGGGGAGCACAGGTGCAGATCACACACTGTTAACTCTGGAGAGATGTTTCACCCTCCCAACTCATGAGTCATCCCAGAGTAAGTGTGTCCAGACTTTTGGATATAAACACTACTAACTCCTGCTCTTCTGGCTCCTTTCCCCCAGACTTTATGGAGACCACATTCTCCCTATTTCCACACTCTTTTTTTGTGTAGAGAACAATACATCTGAATTAGGTTACTGTTTATTATACTCCAGTCTATTCTCAACACAGCAGTCTGCGTCAATTAGGTCACACATCTGCTCAAAACTTGCAACTGCTCCCCAGTTTACTCGGAGTCAAAGCGAAAAGTCCCATAAGGACTTGGATGAGCTGCCCTTGACTTTCTTCCCTCAATTCATGTCCTACTGCTCCCCCAGCTATTTGGGCCTTCTTGCAGGTCCCAAACTCAGGATGTTTTTTTTTTTAAATATATTTTATTGATTTTTTACAGAGAGGAAGGGAGAGAGATAGAGAGTCAGAAACATCGATGAGAGAGACATCGATCAGCTGCCTCCTGCACATCTCCCACCGGGGATGTGCCCGCAACCCAGGTACATGCCCTTGACCGGAATCGAACCTGGGACCTTTCAGTCCGCAGGCCGACGCTCTATCCACTGAGCCAAACCGGTTTCGGCAAACTCAGGATGTTTACTCTTCACTTAGGACTTGTTTCCTCTGCCTGGGAGGCTCTTCACTCAGACATGTGGAAATAGTTAAGACCACCCAGGAACAAGCAAAGGCTGTTTCTTCAAAGCATGCTATACAGCAAGGGAGTCGGCACCATCATTTGTGTTTGGCAGTGACTCAAAGGCAATGCTACAGGGGTTGTTGTTTGGCTCCCTAGACTGGTTGCTACAGACATGGCTGACTTCCTGAGCTAGTTGCTGCAGACTGAAGCCAAACCACCTCTGCTGCAACCAGTCCAGGAATGACTCGTCAATGACTGGTCAGCTTCTTTATATTTTGTTCCCACTTCAAACTCAGGACCAATCAGAGAAAGCGAAATATCCTTCCCAAACCAATCACAGAGCATGCTCCCCTTTTAGTTAGCCCACCAGCAGCCATGCCAACTACCTCCAATTAGGGCACACCTGAAGCCTTCTCTGTGTTCACTATGAAGCTTTCCTGCTCCTCTGCCTGCCTTCGAGTCTCTGCCAAATGCAAGTGATAGGAGCGGACTTTCTTGCTGTGGCAAGCTCTGAATACGTATCTTGTTCTGTTCATTTTTATTTGGGTGCTGTTTATATCTATACACAGTATATACCTCTGGAGTTGGCTGGGTGATCTTGTCTATTAAGGGATTGTGTGTTTGATGCCTTATCAAAGAAGAGGTTCAAGCTATAATAAAGAACAAAAGGCATTTATTTGAGCAAAAAGATTGGCATTTATTAGTATTTGGGCAACCTAAACTGCATTCTGGAGAGGACAAAGAAAGGTAGGGTTTATAAAGCCAAAAACCACAAAATGTAATTCTTCCACATAAATGAAGGATTGTAGGGATTGGTTAGTTCCAATATGCAAATAGAGGAGGGCTGCAACTACAAGAAAGAAAGTCCACATATGTCTATGAACAGTTGTTGTGCCAGATGTTTATGGCTCCAGGATGTTTATGGAGCCGAGTTTGGCAACTTAATCGTGGCTCTGAGAACTGAGGCTCAAGGTGTGCATAGGCCCCTAATAGCCTCCTATTTTAAGTGACTCTCTTAAAGATTTTTAAAAAGTTGATTTTATTTTCTATTATTAGAGAGAGTGGAAGGGAAGGAGGGGAGAAAGAGAGAGAGAAAGAGAAACATCTATGTGAGAGAGACACATTGATTGGTTGCCTCCAGCACGTGCCCCATCCGGGACCTGCAACCTGAGTACTGGTATGTGCCCTGACTGAATTGAATCCGCGAGTACAGGAGGAAGCTCCAACCAACTGAGCCACATTGGCCAGGGCCTTTAAGTGACTCTCTTAGCAATATTTATTCCATTTTATTTTCTGCATTATCAGATGATTCTAAGATATATAACTTCTTTTTTTTAAAAAATATATTTTATTGATTTTTTTACAGAGAGGAAGGGAGAGAGATAGTTAGAAACATCGATGAGAGAGAAACATCGATCAGCCGCCTCCTGCACATCTCCCACTGGGGATGTGCCCGCAACCCAGGTACATGCCCTTGACCGGAATCGAACCTGGGACCCTTCAGTCCGCAGGCCGACGCTCTATCCACTGAACCGTCTCTGACACTTCTATTATAGAGAAAGGGCAAATAGCAATATTAAAATATTTCCTCTAATTAATCCCCTTTTAATGTGCACGGATTTTGTGCACCAGGCCACTAGTCATTCAATAAAGCAAATGAAATCTTTAAAATTTACTGGGTTGAATTTTTAACATACTTTTTCCATCACCACTTATCCTCCCATACCCTTTTCCACCTCCACCCGTTCCCCTTCCCCCTCTCCCTCATGACCACACTACTCGGTTTAATTTTTGTTAACAATATTTATCTCATTTAGTGTGGATCAGCATGTTTTGCTGCAGAAAGGTTTGATTGCAGGGTGTTGCCCCATCTCTCTGGGGGTGTCACAGATCTATCCATGGAGGGGAGAGTACCTCTCAAATGTATGTGAAACAAACCTGATTTTATTATTTGCTTAGCAGAAAAACCAACCAAACAAACAAAATAACGTGTGGCAGAACACAGCTTCCCCTAACAAAGCAAAGAGCTGACTTTACATAGGTTTTTATCAAAATACAGCTGTTGCTGATTGCGTTTCCCTGAATTCTGGGTTCCATAGTCATTAACTTACAACTTGGGATTGTCAGTCTTCTGATTTCTTTCTCGAATTTGGAGGTTAGGAACTTTTTATTCACGCCCTGTTACTTTTCTAAAGCCTGAGAAAAATCTTGCCTTCTGAGACACACATGGCCCAAAAGGTTCCGATAAAGGTCTGTGGACCTGAAGTACTAGTATTTACCTCCTAGGTTGAGAGGATTATGTTCCCAGAAGAAAGCTAGCTGGCAGGTTTTATCATAAACACGTAAAGGACCTGCTACTTGGGATTCATTTAACAAATATTTACCAAGTGCCTACTATGTGCAAAGCTTTGAGAATACTAAAACGTGAACAGGTTTGATCTACTGCTGACCAAAGTCTGAGTCTTATTTTCCGGTTCCAAGCGCAGGATTTTTCAATCCGGCGCTGGTTGGAAGGCATTTCCCTGCAAGGGTCTCTTTCCGCGGCCCTTCGGTTTGCCCGCAGGACCTCAGCCACTCTCACTGAAGGCGGTGAGAACATAAGGCACACGCGAGCCAGCCCGCAGCCCCCAGCCTCCAGCCCGCAGCCCGCAGCCCCCACGACCATCGCTCCCCTGGCGGAGAGGAAAGGCTTTTCGCGACCCGTAGCCCTGCTAACGGCGAGGTGTTCCAGTCCAGACCAGCCCCCCGCGTCTGCGCGCCAGGCTCAAGGCCGATCCCACCTCGGGGGCTGGAGCAAGGATGGGGTCGGGGGTCAGGGGGTGGGGGTGGGGGTGGGGGGGACACACGGGTAACGGCGCACAGCGCAGCGCGGCGGCCCCTCCCCTCCTCACGTCGCCTGGAGGGGGCGAGGCCGGCGCGTCACCGTGACGCCGCCCGCGCACACCGAGGCGCCCGCCGATTGGCTGCCGAGGCCCGAGTTCCTCCAGCGCGGCGCGCGCCTCCCCCCAGATTTCCCGCCAGCAGGAGCCGCGCGGTGGATGCTGTCCCTCTGGTCGCTCGCTCCGACGAGAGCAGTTGGGCCTCGCCGTCTGTCGCCATGTCGCGACAGAGCACGCTGTACAGCTTCTTCCCCAAGTCTCCCGCGGGGCTGAGTAATGCCAGCAAGGCCCCGGTCAAGGCCTCAGGTGAAGGCGGCGCCGCCGCTGCCGCCGGGGCCTCCCCTTCCCCCAGCGAGGAGGTGGCCCGGAGCGAGGTCGGGCCTGGGCGCTCCGCGTCGCCGTCCGAGGCGAGGAACCTCAACGGAGGGCTGCGGAGGTCGACAACTCCTGCGGTTTCCTCCAGGTAGCGGGGTGGGGGCTCGGGGGCGAGACCACGGAGCTCAGGGAAGGGAGGCTCGCTTTGGGGGCCTGGGGAGAGTGCGGCCAGGCCCTGGGCTCGGAGGAGGTGGGGCTGCACACTGGGCTTGAAAGCCTTTCGGGGCTGAGTTTGTAGCCTTGGGGGTGTAGATGGTAAACAAGGTCGGAGGAAATGGGCTGCAGGAGGAAGGCGGGGGAGGGGAGACGCGCCGAGTTGGAAGGAAGAGGTTGGGGGTCTGGGTGGAGGAGAGGCATGGCTAGCTGCTCGGGATCCGGGGAGAATGGAGAGATGGGAACACCGGGGGTGAGTCGGAGAGAGGGAGGGGCTTTGCATGTTCCTCTTCGGGGTGCATACCCCGTACGAGGCAGGGGGTGGTGCCCGCCCGGGGTCAGGGAGGCGTGACGGGGGCAAAGGAGTGCCTGCGGGAGGGGGAACGAGCATTCTGCAGGGTGTGCGTGCGCGGCGTCCAGCGAGTGGGGGCCGGGAGGGGGCTTCCCCTTCAAAGCTGGGATAGTGAGTTGGGGCTCCAGGAGACCTTCGGGGAACTCAGCTTGACGTTTGGATAGGAGACTCCGACGCCAAGACGCTCTGGGGGCGATGGGCCCGCGGCCTGGTGGTTGAGCGTGTGTGTTGTGCGGGAGTTCGGCGTCGGGCGCCCCTCCAGCCGAGCGCGCCGGAGGTGTGTCACCCCGCAAAACCGGGGCCTGATTGGTCCCCGCGAGGACTGCGAGCTGTAGGGACGGGACGGGGTTGGGGAGCAGAAAGTGCTGGGATCCGCCTGGGTTATCCCCTAGGTAGGTGGCATGTGCACCAAAACAAGTGAGAAATTGAGAATCTGTTAATTAGAAAAATATTTTAAATCCTCACCTGAGGATATTTTGTAATTGTTTTACAGAGAGAGTGAAAGGGAGGGAGGGAGAGAGGGAAACATCAGTGTGAGAAAGGGAGACACCCTGGCTGGTTGCCTCCTGCCCGCACCCTAACCAGGGCGAGAGCGAATCTGCAACCCAGGTACCTGCCTGAGACCGGGAATCAAACCCTTGACCTTTGGGTGCGCAGGCAGACGTCTGACCACTGAATAACACTGGCGAGGGTGAGAATCTTTTTTTTTTTTTTTAAGATTTAAAAATTGATTTCAGAGAGGAAGAGAAAGGGAGAGATAGAAACATCAATGATGTGAGAGAATCATTGATAGGCTGCCTTCTGCCCGCCCCCGGATCGAGCCCACAACCCGGATGTGTGCCCTGACTGGGAATTGAACTGTGACCTGGTTCATAGGTCGATGCTCAACCACTGGACCACACTGGCTGGGCTAATTTTTATTAATTTAATTTTCCCCCCATCACTATTTATCTCTCCTGTACTACCTCCTCCACCTCCACCCACCCGAGAATCTATTTTGATACACGGGATGTATGTGTCGAGTTGAAGAAAATATAATTTTATAAAATAGTGCATTATTTGTTGACGGTTCCATGGGAGGATGGGATACCGTAATTCTTTTGGAGTTGAGTGAGTCCGTAAATACTTGATCTGGCCCTGGGTAGCCATGTACCAACGGGATTGTGGGGAAGCCTGCCTGGAAGTGTCCTGTTTTCTGGGCAGTTCAGTGCTATTCCAGGGTTTGGCTGCCCTTTTGTCAGAGTAGAGGGTGATATTTTGAAAAGCTCACATTTACTGTATCCCAGGTGTTTTAGGCATAAAGTGTAATGGTAGCTATTGGAAAGTGTGAAGAAACAGAGGTTCAGGGGATATAAAGTGTCAACAAACATTCAAACCTGTAGATAATTTTTGTGAGTTTATTTGAGCCAAACTATCCACAATTGCCAGGAAGCAAAATCTCAACTGATTGAGATAATGCTCCAGAGAAGGACAATTTTGCACCTTATTTTATACATTGCAATTAAGAGAAGCACGTGGGTTACATGAAATCCGCTGGTGAAAAATTAGGGAGATGGGAGAAAGCAAAGTGGGGAAACCTCTGGGATTGGGTAAAAAGCAAAATGACAGACACCTACTTCTTTTACATAGGTGGGTATAGAATAGTTAATAGTCAACAATTAACTCAAGCCTGGCCAGTGTGGCTCAGTGGTTGAGCGTGGACCATGTAACAAGAGGTCGTTGGTTAGATTCCCAATGGATTTTGGGCTCCATCCCAGGCAGGGGATGTGCAGAAGGCAGCCAATCGATGATCATGTTTTTCTCAGTGATGTTTCTATCTCTCCCTCTCCCTGCCTTTCTCTCTAAAATCAATAAAAACATATTAAAAAACACACACACAATTAACTCAACAACAATGGGGATTTGTGGTCTCCGCAGAGCGGTGCCTGTGCTTTGATTGGTCTGGAAAAAGAAAATTACTTTGACATTCCAAAGATAAGTTATTGTAGATGAAAAAACAAACACCCCACAATAGACGACTCAGTTAAGCTATTGACCTTTATCAGGGAAGATACTGGCCTAGGACATGACTATCCACCATAAACTGCTTTTAGTTAAAAAATTTTAATTTCAGACCATCCTTTGTGGTTACTTGAGATCTCTGAGTTTGCAAGACTGCCACACAGGCCTTCCCTGAGGTTAGCATGTGGTCCCTTTTCCTCCATCAAAGAACTCCGAGATCCGAGAGTTGATCATTGGTTCTGAGTAGTTGATTTGAAATGTCTTAAGTTTTTGATGTTCTACAGTTTTTTCCATAGTCCAAGTGTAATTATAGTGTTGCCCTCATTTAAGCAACTCTTTCGAAAGTTTATATAGTTGTGTGAAGAGTAGTAGGATGTGCCTCCTCAGAATATGCGTCTTTAGCATAAAAATTATTTTGCTCTGATTGTTTTTGAGAAATAGACATAAGAGAAGCTAGAAGTTACTCGTCTGTACAGGAAATTTACATTTATAAAGGCAATCTCCATTTGTAAGGATATTTCCCTCTGTGTACCAGTAAGAAGGATGACTAAATTACGAGAAGCTGTTACTGGAGAAGGCACGACTTAAATCTGCATAACAACCTTACCCTTGTTAACTGTTCTTTTCCTGGTAACTTTCCTTAATTAACTGCCTCACAATCTTTCTTTTGTCTTTAACTGCAGGTGATATTTAAGGTGGTGACTTGGGCTGTCCCTGGGAGTTACTGAGTTTTCCTTAGTATCTCCCATGAATAGAGGAGGTCTGCGTGTTAATAGCCTTTTGTTTACCTTTCTTTTGTTAATCTTTTATTACAGAAGGTTTCAGCCAAGAATACAGAAGGGTAGAAGGGACAAATATTTTTTCCTTCTCTACATATGCATCCTTTTTAACAGACAATTTACTTGAACATGAATAGATTCTTCCTGCATCCATGTTAAACAGACACATTTATTGTATGGTTGTGCTTTATGTATTGTGTAGGGAGCATATGCTATTTTTTCTTCAAATTATAGGAAAGTTTATTTAGAAAGTTATAGAGATAGTAGAAGTGAGCCAGCTGGGCTGCATAGGCAGAAGAAGGGCCCTTGAACTTAGAGAGAGAAAGGCAAGGTAACACACCTGGGGGGACGGAGAGGGGAAAGGGAAAATTAGAAGAGAGGGAGAGTGAGCCTATTTGTTTTTTGAGGTCTGACCTCAAATGTTAGTAAGGACCTCAGGAGACCTTTAAAAGCATAGCATTATTTACACTTGACCTCCTACTATGGAGACCATTTCCACAGTATTTAAGAAAGATGGGCATTTGATACTAGATTTTTAAAAAAAATTGTTCTTTAAATATTGATTATAGAGAGAGAGAGAGGGAAAACACTGATTTGTTGTTCTGCTTATTTATGCAATCATTGATTGATTGTAGTATGTGCTCTGACTGGGGATGCAACCCAGAACCTTGGTGTATTGGGATGATGCTTTAACCAACTGAGCTACGTGGCCAGGGCAGCTTGTGGTTTTCTGATACTAGGGTGATAGGCTTTATGGTTAAGTGGCTTTCTGCCTAAGTTAAGGGAAAGCCTGCTTGACTATGGGGAGGCTTGTAAACAAACCATTCCTCACAGTGATGCACAGTGATAAGGGTCTTTGTCTCCTGTTAATTAATAGATATGTTAGTAAGGAAGAAGCTATGATAAGAACTTTGAATTGTACAGACAGAGCTTCCTGTTTGAAGATGACCCATGTGGTTAGCTTGGTGGCAATATTTATAAACTATAGGTAGCTATAGATTTCTATAAATTGAGAAAAGACTATATGTATTTATAAAGGCCTTTGAGACAAGTACTAGCTGAAGTTATGCTCCAGTTTCTTTGCCTACATATTTTGAAGAAAGGAACACATTAATTTCATGATTGGGTCTGAATAAGGTGGCCTCAATTGACTAATGATCACTTTCTAAAATGTCTAAAATGTTAATAAAATAAAATGTCTAAAATATTGTTTGTAATGTACTTATTCTAGTAGTTATTCAGTGAAAACCTTTTAGCAGGGTTTAGTATTTGAGCAGGGTTTACCAGCTTTGTGGCCTCTACATCACTGAGGGGCTCTTCTGTAGTCTGTTAGCTAGATTCTTCTCTCTTCTCTCCCCTTTCTCTTCTCCCTTTCGCAGGAAGTTTTCAGGGCTAAATCAGTTTTTGTGGAGACAGAATCTATTTTGCTTCTGTAGGCATCTGCACTCTATATTTTGGGCACTTATCTGTTGACTTTTCCCCCATAAAACTAGATTTTTAATAGCAGGTGGGCAGTAGTGTGCTAGGTAGCTTTTGTAGTGTTTGGAATATAAAGGAGCTTAACTAAAGAGCACAAGCAAAGTCTAATGAGGTAATAGTTAATATAATTAGCAAATTACATAGTGGGCATGTTTGGTATTTTATTAATAAATACGGTGGCCACTTCCTGACATATACCATATTGGACTATAGGTATGATTTGTAATTTGGAGAGTAATATGTATATTGAGTCTATACCTTTTTCTTGCCATCAACATTCTACCAAAGATTCTGAGAAAGTTTCTCATCTTAATACCAGAATTCATTATACTTGTGTTTGGCTTATGTCTTATGTATTGTGATATTTGCTTATTGTTTAAAAAAATAACTTGAAAATTTGGTTTTGAAAAATCATTAAGTCTAGAATTTCTATGCTTGAATGTTAATGCCAGAAGACTTCAGAGGAGTTTTAACAATACCTTCCTTAGAATTGTTTATTCATAGGTAATTCCCTTTAATGAAACTTAACCAAATATTAACCAAGTTATGTATTTCCTTTTGGCCACAGTTCTTGTGACTTCTCACCAGGTGATTTGGTTTGGGCCAAGATGGAGGGTTATCCCTGGTGGCCTTGCCTGGTTTACAACCACCCTTTTGATGGAACATTCATCCGTGAGAAAGGGAAGTCTGCCCGAGTTCATGTACAGTTTTTTGATGACAGCCCAACAAGGGGATGGGTTAGCAGAAGGCTATTAAAGCCATATACAGGTAAGAGAGTCACTTTGAAGAGTGAGAGTGTATGTGTGTGTGTTTGTGTGTGTATGTAAGTATGAAAATGACAGAGCCCATACATGTGAAGTGTCAGCATCTCTCATACAGTGAAGTTAAGTGTATTTTATTTCAACGAATTGTAGGAGTGGTGGGGCAAAGGTTTTAGCATGGGAAAAGGATTAAGATGCATCTGCTCTTCAACTAGTTGGTGTGTGGAGTGGAATATTTGTGTCCTTTAAGTGACTTATAGCAGTATCATTCCCCCTTCCTCCCTTTTAAATATATTTTTATTGATTTCAGAGAGGGAGAGAAACATCAATGATGAGAATTATTGATGGGCTGCTTCCTGCACGCCCCCTACTGCCCTGACTGGGGATAGAACTGTGGCCTCCTTGTTCGTAGGTCAACACTCAACCACTGATCCACACTGGCTGGGCATATCATGCCCTTAAAGGAAAGTTGATATCATAATTGGATCTTATGATTGGACCAAAATATCAAATTCAGACATGAAAAGAGTAAATTAAACAGTATGCTCATCTTAAAGGATGAAAAAGAAAGGCAATGCAATCAGGATACATAGCAGATGAACGGCATTCTCTAGGACAAATGGAGATGTATGCTTACCTGGTCTTCAAAATCCTTACTTATGCCCTGGCTGGGTAGCTCAGTTGGTTAGACCATGGTCCTGATACACCAAAGTTGCTGGTTTGATCCCCGGTCAGGGCACATACAAGAAATAACCAATGAATGCATATATATGTGGAACAACAAATCAGTGTTTGTTTCTCTCTCTTTCTCTCTCTCTCTCTCTCTCTCTCCCCCTCCCTCTCCCCCACTTCTCCCCCCTCCCCCTCTCCTTCCTTCCTTCCTTCCTTCCTTCCTTCCTTCCTTCCTTCCTTCCTTCCTTCCTTCCCTCTTTCTGTCTCAATTAAAAAAAAAAAAAAGTTAGAAAAAAGTCCTCACCAGTGAGCACATCTGAGTTCACTTTCATATCAAACTTCTGGAACTTGAACTTTCTCTTCTCAGGTCCAGCCATATTTCACAGATACCAGCAGACTACAAGTGTGTAGCTTCACTTGGGTTAGTTGTGTGCACCCTGTTAAATCTCTTGAATTATATAGCGCATGCATAGTAGGATTGCATAACACAGTGACTATACACTCAAGCATGAACAAGTCTTTATCCTCAGAATTTCCAAGCTAGGACTTTTTTTTAGAGAGGGAGAGAGAGACAGAGAAACATCGATATGAGAGAGACATTGATCAGTTGCCTTGCCCATGCCCCAAGCGGGGCTTGAACCTGCAACCTGGGTACGCATCCCAACTGGGAATCGAACCCACCTTTGGTGTACAGAATGATACTCCAACCAACTGAATCATACTGGCTGGGGCCAGCCTAGGACATTTTTGAACTCATTGGAATCAGAAGAGACAAGAAGATTAAATAAGGCCCAACAATTTGGGCAGCTTGTGAATTGCAAGACCATATCTTCCCTAACCAAGGACACTTGAGAGCAAATGGTTTGTTTGTACCCGCCTTCCTAACCAGAAAATACATAGCTTAAGTCACCCTGGCCTGGGAAAATAGAAAACAAAGACTCAAGGCCATTTGTGTCAGCTAAACCCAAGGACAGATGAAGTTGGGGAATGAAACCCCCATTAAAGCCAGAGAGACCTAAGATATAAGTAAAACAGGCCAAACAATTATCCAAAACACCCCAATATACTCATTTTGATGCATCAGCATATTAAAAATGCATCTGGAAAGCTGATGAATAGTCTACTGAAAAAAAAGATAAAAAGCCTTCAGGACAAAGAATCAATGTGGACTCATACAAGAGCACACCTGTGGCCCTTCCCAGGCATGAACTTTTTATTTCTAAGGGTCCCCATGAGACTTGTAGCCAAAGGAGCAGTGGGCAGCGGCAGCTTGACTTGGGGCTCACCCCCTGATCCTGTCTTCAAGACCTCTTTTTCTCTGACTTCTTCCCAGTGAGCTAAAGCAGGAAATTGAGTCTGTTCCACTAATTTGCTGTACCATCTCGGTCAACCAAAGTAATTTCTTAAAAAAATTTTTTTAAAATTGACTTTTAGAGAAAGGAAGGGAGAGAGAAAGAAATATCAATGTCAGAGAGAAACATCAATCAGTTGCCTTCCATATGCACCCCAACAAAGGATCGAACCTGAAACCTGGGTATGTGCCCTGACTTGGAATCAAGCCTGCCATCTTTTGGTGTATGGGAGACGCTCCAACCAACTGAGCCACAGTGGCCAGGGCCAAAGTAATTTATTTCTGATACTGTTTACTCATATAAAATGAGTGAGTTGGACCCTATGTTGAATGAGGTTTTTTTCCAGGAGTAATTTTGAGATTCTAAACACAGCTTTGGCAAATGAATTTAGATAGGTGAGGGGTGAATACAACTTTGGGGAAAGTTCAGAGCCTCTTTCCAAATGAATTAGATTGTTGCAATTTGTAGCTTTGGTTCAGCTTTTTAGAGAAATGGGAAACCAGCTTTATTTTAGGCAGCCCATAAAAGTTGCTAAGTCCATGAAAATTTAGGATGTCCTATTAGTTTTAGTATACAGAAAGAAGGAAATAATGTGAAGTTTGGATCTCTTAAATTTAGATTCAGGTTTGTTTTTAAATTATAGTTATTAGTTATGTTTGGGCAGAAGGAAACAGACATTCCTAGTTATGACTCCTGGAAAAGAACTAATTTGTACCATTAGACTAGTGATCTTCTGCATTTAACCTTTTTGCTCAGTGAATATTACAGCTTTAAAAAAAAAAGTTTTTATTGATTTCAGAGGAAGGGAGAGGGAGAGATGGAAACTTCAATGATAAGAATCACTGATAGGGTGCCTCCTGCATGCCCCCACACTGGGCACCAAGCTTGCAACCTGGACATGTGCCCTGATCGGGAATTGAACCGTGACCTGCTGGTTCATAGGTCGACGCTCAACCAGAGCCATGCTGGCCAGGCAGGGTAAACTTATTTTTAATATCATAGCTTCATTTAACAGACAGTATGCGTAGTCTTTGCGTTCCTGAAGTAATTTTTTTAAAAAAGGGTCTCAAAACAAACCCCTTTACATCTCATGCCTCACTTGAAGAGGTATACCTTACCTGTTTGTTTAGGCTATAGTCCCAGGTCATTAGAAGAGACTACGTGGTCCTGGATGATACAAGTGCAAGGAAGTAAAATAGGTAATTTCAGTTTCATTGGTAGTTTTACCCTGAAGATAACTTCCTTGTGGGCTTTATTGATCTAGCTATATTAATAAAAATAATGGTATAGTAAAAGTTATACTTGATTGTTGTTATTCTTGTTCATTTGGGCAGGTGTTGTAGGTTGAACCAACTATCTAGCCAACAATTCTTATTTATAAATATATATTTTTAGGTTCAAAATCAAAGGAAGCCCAGAAAGGAGGTCATTTTTACAGTGCAAAGCCTGAAATACTCAGAGCAATGCAACGTGCAGATGAAGCCTTGACTAAAGATAAGATTAAGAGGCTTGAATTGGCAGTGTGTGATGAGCCCTCAGAACCAGAGGAGGAAGAAATGGAGGTGAGACATTGCAAACAGTTATTTCTGCTAGGAGAATGATGGAAAAGGGGTGGCATATTAAAGTGACATTCTCTTGCTTTACATCTGCATATACTTTAGTACTCATGCACACATACATCTATGCTTCCCTGGATTGTAGGGTAAGTTAGATTACATAGTCTCTGCAGCCCAGCACCTCATTATATTAGTGTCCTCAAGCCTCTGGAAGACACATGCTACAAGAGGTGGCAATAAGTAGAGAGCTAGGGCCAGTAAGGAGGTAGTGATAAAATTGGTCATGGTGTCCGATAGTGAGCTTAGGAAATTCATTAAATCATTTACATGCTCTAATACTTTTTGTTGTATTTTGGATTAATAAGGATAGAGGTTGAGTAACCTTGAAGTACAACCTTGGTTTCAGATGTTAATGGTCATTATTTGATGGAATTAAATCCAGTTAAGAAAATGAACAAGTAATTTGTTCATTTAAAACAAGTAACTTATCCATTTAAAACATTTTCTAATTTAGTAAATTAATGAGGTATGTGTTAAAAAGAGATGCATCTATAAGCTTGATTTTTGTTTTATTCTGTTTTATAGATGAGGGAATATGTGAGTTAACATAATGAGTATTTTAAGAGAAATGAAAGAAAAGTTTTTAATTTTAATTTTGAGGTTGAGACCAGGGGGTCATAACATTAATCAGGTTTAGAACTGGATGGATAGTAACTACAGAGATCACATAGCCTTATGCATGTGATAGAGATCCACAAGTAGATGTGCTTTGCCTAAGAAGATACTGTTGGTTTGTGGAAGATCAAGGGGCCTAGAGTCAGTGTAGATTACTTACTGCTTTATTATACTAAAGAATATATAAAAGAGGCCCAGTTGGTTGGAGTGTCATCCTGTACATCAAAAGGTTGTGAGTTTAATTCTCAGTTGGTACATACCTAGGTGGTGGTTTTTTTTTTTTTCTTTTTAAAATATATTTTTATTAATTTCATGGAGGAACAGAGAGGGAGAGAGAGAGAAGCAACAATGATGAGAGAGAATCATTAATTGGCTGTCTCCTGCATGCCCCCTACTGGGGATTGAGCCCACTACCTGGGCATGTGCCCTGACTGGGTATTGAACCGTGACCTGGTTCATAGGTTGCCGGTCAATCACTGAGCAACACCGGCCGGCTAGGTTGTAGGTTTGATTCCCGGTCGGGGTGTGTAAGGGAGGCAGATTGATAAATGTTTCTCTCCCCCCTTACTCTCTGTGAACATATCCTTTGGTGAGGATTGAAAAAAAAAGTATATAAAACAGTAAACAAACATCTTAATATGTTTATCTGTTGAAGAGGAAACCCTGGAAGATAAACAGAAGGAGACTTAAAGATTTTATTTCTACAGCTGTGACTAATGAATACATCATTTATGGGCATTTGTGATATATATGGTCATGCTTCATCACTATTGTATAGGGTAGAGCTGTCATGACAGAATTGCTTAATCTTTTAGTGTGATACTTGTTTTAATGTTAGGTGAAACAAATCGATATTCCTTAAAGAGAATTGTTTCTCATTTTTGAAGGTTAGTTTTTGTGGAGAGCGGCCACAGCATTTGGACAGGTTCAAGCCTCAGACTGATGAGAGGGCATGGTCCTCTTGTGGCAAAGCCACATATAAGTCCCAGCTTGGAGGGCAAAGCCCTCCCAGCACAATTAAAGACTCGGCTTATAGGCTGTGTCACTGTTTCCTCATCCAGGCGCAGTGGTCCACCTGGCCCCAACTATATTCTCTTGTCTGTTTTCTTTAATCCTTCACTGCTCCCCCCCCCCCCCCCCCCCCCACTCAGGTTCACCACTGGCCGTGCTGGATGCAGTTCATGTAGCACCCGGCTTTGCCACAAGTTTTTCTCTTGGTATGTGAGAGCTATTTACAGCAGTATTGTACTTTTCCAAATTTGGCTTTGTTTTTACATGCTCTTTCCTTGCCTGCCAGGTAGGTGCAACTTATACATCAGATAAGAATGAAGAAGATAATGAAATTGAGAGCGAAGAGGAAGTGCGGCCTAAGGTGCAAGGATCTAGGCGAAGTAGCCGCCAAATTAAAAAACGGAGAGTCATATCAGACTCTGAGAGTGACAACGGTGGCTCTGATGTGGAATTCAAGCCAGATGTTAAGGAGGAAGGAAGCAGTGATGAAATAAGCAGTGGAGTGGGGGATAGTGACAGTGAAGGCCTGCATAGCTTTGTCAAAGTTGCTCCAAAGCGGAAGAGAATGGTGACTGGAAACGGCTCTCTTAAAAGGAAAAGTTCAAGGAAGGAAATGCCCCCTATCAGTAAACGAGCAACTGGCATTTCCTCAGAAACCAGGAGTACTTTGTGTGCTTTCTCTGCCGCTCAAAATTCTGAATCCCTAGCCCACATTAGTGGAAGATGTGATGATAATAGTCGCCCAGCTGTCTGGTATCATGAAACTTTAGAATGGCTCAAGGAGGAAAAGAGAAGAGATGTACACAGGAGGCGACCCGATCATCCAGATTTTGATGCATCTACACTCTATGTGCCTGAGGATTTCCTTAATTCCTGTACTCCTGGGATGAAGAAGTGGTGGCAGATTAAGTCTCAGAACTTTGATCTTGTCATATTTTATAAGGTGGGGAAGTTTTATGAGCTGTACCACATGGATGCTCTTATTGGAGTCAGTGAACTAGGGCTGGTATTCATGAAAGGCAACTGGGCCCATTCTGGTTTCCCTGAAATTGCATTTGGCCGATACTCAGATTCTCTGGTTCAGAAGGGCTATAAAGTAGCACGGGTGGAACAGACTGAGACCCCAGAAATGATGGAGGCAAGATGCCGAAAGATGGCACATATATCTAAGCATGATAGAGTGGTGAGGAGGGAGATTTGTAGGATCATTACTAAGGGTACACAGACGTACAGTGTGCTGGAAGGTGACCCCTCTGAGAACTACAGTAAGTATCTTCTTAGCCTTAAAGAAAAAGAGGAAGATACTTCTGGCCACACTCGTGTATATGGTGTATGCTTTGTTGATGCCTCACTGGGAAAGTTTTTCATAGGTCAGTTTTCAGATGATCGCCATTGCTCAAGGTTTAGGACTCTTGTGGCACATTATCCTCCAGTACAAGTCTTATTTGAGAGAGGAAATCTCTCAACAGAAACCAAGATGATCCTGAAGGGTTCATTATCCTCTTCTCTTCAGGAAGGTCTGATACCAGGCTCCCAGTTTTGGGATGCAGCCAAAACTTTGAGAACTCTTCTTGAAGAAGGATATTTTAAAGAAAAGTTAAATGAGGACAGTGGGGTGGTATTACCCCACGTGCTTAAAGGTATGACTTCAGAGTATGATTCTATTGGGTTGACACCAGGAGAGAAGAGTGAATTGGCCCTCTCTGCTCTAGGTGGTTGTGTCTTCTACCTCAAAAAATGCCTTATCGATCAGGAGCTTTTATCAATGGCTAATTTTGAAGAATATATTCCCTTGGATTCTGAAATGGTCAGTGTTATAAGACCTGGTGCTATTTTTTCTAAAGTCAATCAACGAATGGTGCTAGATTCTGTGACATTAAACAACTTGGAGATTTTTCTGAATGGAACAAACGGTTCTACTGAAGGTACCCTACTAGAGAAGATTGATACTTGCCATACTCCTTTTGGTAAGCGGCTCCTAAAGCAGTGGCTGTGTGCCCCACTGTGTAACCCTTTTGCTATCAATGATCGTTTAGATGCTATCGAAGACCTAATGTTTGTGCCTGACAAAATCACTGAGGTTGTAGATCTTTTAAAGAAGCTTCCAGACCTTGAGAGGCTATTGAGTAAAATTCATAATGTTGGGTCTCCGTTGAAGAGCCAGAACCACCCAGATAGCAGGGCTATAATGTATGAAGAAACTACATACAGCAAAAAAAAGATTATTGATTTCCTTTCTGCTCTGGAAGGATTCAAAGTAATATGTAAAATTATAGGGATTATGGAAGAAGTCATTGATGACTTTAAGTCTAAAATTCTTAAGCAGGTCATTACTCTGCAGACAAAAAATCCTGAAGGTCATTTTCCTGATTTAACTGTAGAACTGAACCGATGGGATACAGCCTTTGACCATGAAAAGGCTAGAAAGACTGGAGTGATTACTCCCAAAGTAGGATTTGACTCTGATTATGACCAAGCTCTTGCTGACATAAAAGAAAATGAGCAGAGCCTCTTGGAATACTTGGAGAAACAGCGCAGTCGAATTGGCTGTAGAACCATAGTCTATTGGGGAATTGGTAGGAACCGTTACCAGTTGGAAATTCCAGAGAATTTCACCACCCGTAATTTGCCAGAAGAATATGAGTTGAAATCCACCAAGAAGGGCTGTAAACGATACTGGACCAAAACTATTGAGAAGAAGTTGGCTAATTTGATAAATGCGGAAGAACGGAGAGATGTATCATTGAAGGACTGCATGCGACGACTATTCTATAACTTTGATAAAAATTACAAGAATTGGCAGGCTGCTGTAGAATGCATCGCAGTGTTGGGTAAGATTTTCAACAAGCTTCTAAGGCTTTGGTTAGTAAAGTTCTGTGTTCCAGTTGTGCATTAAAATTTAAGCCCATTGGAGAGTCCCCATTGATGCATATCCCTAAAACACAAGGTTATATATCCTTTGACAAGTATAAAATATACTTGCCCTTTTACTAGGCAAAATGAGTAGGTTGGCCATAGTCATGTAAGTTGTTCACTGGAAACTTATTAGTAGTCTTCTGGCCTTCAGCCTTAAAAAGATTTTTTTTTTGGTGTTAATCTTCATCTGAGGATATTTTTCCACTGATTTTGAGAGAGAATGAAAGGGAGGGAGGAAGAAAAACGGATTTGAGAGGGAGACACATTGATTGGCTGGCTTCCATACATGCCCTGACGGAATTGAACCCAGGCCATTCTGGTGCATGGGCCAACGCGCTAACCCTTGAGCACCACTGGCCAGGTTTGAGACAATTTCCATTGTTTTTCATGAATACCGTTTTTAATCTATTTTTTGTTGCATTAATTTAAAACTATCCCTTAACCCATCACTTAATTTTTTTCATGACTTTTGCATTTTCTGTTTTTCAGTGAATCTTGACATGCCTTTTCAAAAGATTTTAATCTTTCCTTTTTCTTAGCCCAAATTGTCACTTTCCTATGATTTCTAAGAGCCCTAATTTATGTATTTGTAATTTTATAATAGCTTCGTAAATTTTTCTTTGTATTTCATGGCCAACTTATTTGGAGCCCTACTGTTTAGGGGTGTTTTTTGTGTGTTTAAAAAATATAGCTACCAGTTTACCTAAATTTGTAGCATAATTGTGATCTGAACCCAACTGTCAGAAATAGAATAGTGTATTTTTGTATTGTGTGTGCCACATTTTTTCCTTAAGCCAATACAGTTTCAAACAGGTTGGTGGGTATATTAAAATCCTTCCTTTCCCTGGCCTGTGTGGTTCAGCTGGTTGCAGTGTTGTCCTGTGCACTGAAGGATCATGGGTGGGAGGCAACCTATTAATGTTTCTCTTTCTCTCCTTCTCCCTTCCTCTCTCTCAAATGAACTAAAAGAAAAATCCTCCCTCAGTACAGGTGTTCAAAATTGGTGAATTAATTTTCTTCTTACAATTGTACCTATGTCTGAATGTTCTGCTTCTCCCCAAAAGTGATAATTTAGCTTCAGAATTATAAAGTCCATAATGAAGCCACATACTATAACAGATAACACTCGGGAACAGTTAATGAAAGCATGGTATTGTGCTGTTAGTGATAATGATGTCACCACTGTTTGTCTAAACTGGAAGGAAGTAGAACATACCACCCCCACTGAAAAAGCATTTTTGGAAGACATTTTATAGAAGTTGGGTTTTGATTATCAAGAAACCTCAAAAGTGATGAACCTCACTCTGACTTTTTCTTTAACAGATGTCTTATTGTGCCTGGCTAACTATAGTCGAGGGGGAGATGGTCCTATGTGTCGTCCAGTAGTTCTATTACCAAAAGAAGACACTCCTGTCTTCTTAGACCTTAAAGGGTCCCGTCATCCCTGCATTACGAAGACTTTTTTTGGAGATGACTTTATTCCTAATGACATTCTAATAGGCTGTGAGGAGAAAGAGGAAGAAAATGGCAAAGCTGCTTGTGTGCTTGTTACTGGACCTAACATGGGAGGCAAGTCTACACTCATGAGACAGGTAAACTGACTTCAGGTTTTGCTAAAGAAAGTTATTTGTAACAGTTTAAGAATGAATGTATTAACATATTTAGGCCATCCTTTTCCAAATACCACATGAATTACATAGGACTCAATCAGTGACTTAAAGGGAAACTCATTGTGCTATATAAAATTGAGAATTGTCTTTTTCTCATGAACCAGGTATCTATCTGCCTGATGTTAAGGGAAGAATACATTAAAAAGGCAAGGGAGATTTTAGGTCATGGTTTCTTTATAAGATTTTTGATTTGAATTAATAGATGCATATAATGAATGAAAATTATGCAAATGTTTCAGGCAAGCCCTTCAATTAGACTTATAGGAATTCTTACAAAAGAACCATGACAGACTTACTCAGACAGAAAACCAAATAAAATTTGTGACCTAGTAACTGTTGGGAACTGCTTTTAGGGAAGACAAATATATTTTTGTCTTTACACCAGGGATTGGCCTATGTGATAATTTACATTTTTAATGGGTTGTAGAAAAAATGAGTATGTGACAAAGACATTGAGCCCTTGACAGAAATGTTTGCTGACCCTCCTGCTCTCCTGTACTATATTATACTTACGTTCACCAAATTTGCTAACTAGAGAGACATACAGTGTAGTATAGTGGTTTTCAACCTTAAAAAAAGTGGACAGCTTCATTAATTTGCATGTCATCCTTGTATAAGGACCATGCTAATCTCTCTATTGTTTCAATTTTAGTATCTGTTGCCAAAGCACTTTTATTTTTAATTTAAAAAAATCAGATCACTTAGAGTTGAACAAAAATGTACAGGGAGGATTCCATCCTCTGAAATGAATTCATTTGGTTTGGAATTGGTTCTAGGCATTGGTAGTTTAAAGATCGTATAGCCAGAGTTGAGAATCAACTAGTGTTGTGGGTTTATATACAAGCTCTGAGATTTTAAAGTCAGTCAGGCCCCTAAGCCATTTTTTGCCTTCTAAGCCTCACTTTTCCTACTTAGGATTTTGAAAATTTTTCTTTTTTTATAGTGTTTGACTCTTCCTACATGATGTTTCTTAGGAAAGATTGTTTAGCTTGGCTTATTGTCTTTTGTGTATCAATAGAGATATATTTCTCTGTATGTCTGTTTATCTTATGATATTCTTTAAACCAGTTATAAAATATCTTTTCCTCCCTCATTCACAGGCTGGCCTATTAGCTGTAATTGCCCAGATGGGTTGTTACGTACCTGCTGAAGTGTGTAGGCTTACACCAATTGATAGAGTGTTTACTAGACTTGGTGCCTCAGACAGAATAATGTCAGGTGAGGTTTTTTTATTTTTCTGTGTAAGGCTTGTTATTTTATTATTTTTTTGGTGTTATGTGAAGCAGAATGCTTTCAGGCTATTCAATTAGTAAATTACTCAAGTAATTTCTTGAAATTTAACTGGACAGCTCATGATACATTTGAATAATATGAATTTAAAAGATGAATTTACTGTTGCAGTAGGATTCTTAAAATGATCACCCATTTGTTTTTTCCCCCCAAGGTGAAAGTACATTTTTTGTTGAATTGAGTGAAACTGCCAGTATACTTACACATGCAACAGCACATTCTCTGGTGCTGGTGGATGAATTAGGTAAGACATTAAAATTTCCATCTGAAGGCTATCTTTAAAACAAATTTTTAAAAACAGTATTAATGGACTCACTTTGTACCACAGACCCACAACTGGAGATGAGCTAATGTGAAAAGTCTGATTATTAAATTTCTTAATCCTATTCAAATTTAGTTGTGATAATACGGAGATAATGAGATTATTTAAGGAGAACAGGAAGTTTCTGAAGATCTGTGATACTTGAGCAGTGCCACTCCAAGGGCTAAGAGACCTATTTGGCTAACCCTATTTGGCCTAAATACAGAAAACTTAACCGATGTATCCTGATTTTTTTTTTTGCATTACTTTGTAATTTATGCTTATTTTACTTTCACAGGAAGAGGTACTGCAACATTTGATGGGACAGCAATAGCAAGTGCAGTTGTTAAAGAACTTGCTGAGAATATAAAGTGTCGTACATTATTTTCTACCCACTATCATTCATTAGTTGAAGATTATTCTCAAAACGTTGCAGTGCGCTTAGGACACATGGTATGTGCAAACTGCTTTTTCAGAAGTTGATTAGGTTTCTGAGAGAATCAAATTGGATACTTCCATTGCTAGCATGTGAATGTAATATTTCTCATTTTTAGGCATGCATGGTAGAAAATGAATGTGAAGATCCCAGTCAAGAGACTATTACCTTCCTTTATAAATTCATTAAGGGAGCTTGTCCTAAAAGCTATGGCTTTAATGCAGCAAGGCTTGCTAATCTTCCAGAGGAGGTTATTCAAAAGGGACATAGAAAAGCAAGAGAATTTGAGAAGACGACTCATTCACTAAGATTATTTCGGTAATTATAATTGGATATAATTTTGCCATGCAGCTGACCTTATTAAAACAATAAAGAGGGATGGATTGATGCAGTGTGGAAAATGTGAACTAAACCCCCCCCCCCTTTTTTTTAATTTTAAGGGAAGTTTGCCTGGCTAGTGAAAGGTCGACTCTAGATGCTGAAGCTGTCCATAAGTTGCTGACTTTGATTGAGGAATTATAGACTACAACAGAAGCTTTGAGTTGGCTTTTTTGACAAAGGTGGTAAATTCAGACAACATTATGATCTAATAAACTTTATTTTTTAAAAATGACCATTTTTCCATTTTCTTTCTAGGAAATTAAACCCTTTTAATTCTTACCTACCTTCTACATAATGGTTATTGAATACTTCACAATATATTAAGTCTAGATGTTATGGTACATGCATACACTTTCAGGCTGTTTATACCCACTGTCACCAATACACATAAATGGGGGAGGGAAGCTATGAAACTGTATAGGGCTGTATATATACTTGTCTCAGCTTAATGCAGGAAATTGTTTTAATTTCCAGCAGTTTGTCTAAACTGTTCAAAAAAAAAAAAAACAAAACAAAAACTATGAACAGAGTTCAAATACAGGACTGTTTTGAAGAGACTTTCTAAAGTGTACTTTAAAACATAGTAGTTTTTACCTTTCACAAAACTGAGTTACAAGAATACTTTTGTTTTACAGTGCATCCCTTCCTAGGAAGTCTCATTAAAACACTCACTTTTCTAAGGGTGATTTTGAATGCTGCACAGGGAAGGGAAGGAAATAATAGTCTTAACTTTTCTTAAAGGATACCAGAAACATTGCTGGATATAATTTAAGATTAGTGTTTTCTCTTTCATAGAAAGAACGTACATACTGGGACATGAGTACAGTTACAGCAAGTCTAGGTGTGCTAACAAAACAGGGCACATTCAAGTACAATAAGATTTTGCTTGAAATTAAAAAACAAACTACATGAGATTAAAGCATTAAAATCATATTTCTCAATCTGAATACATGTTAAAAAAAATCAAAAGTAACGCAGAAGTGCTAGCTCACATTTTTTACCATATTACAAAAAGCAATTGGTACCCATGTCCATAAAGGCAGCAACAAAGCTGCTTGTCTACTGATGAGAGTACTACTGCAAATTGGACTGCATTCAATGCTAGTTGTAAAAACACCAGCTTTTTTCAGAAGTTGGTATCTGTACAAAATTGCAGCTTTTTTTTTTTTTCACTTCTGTCCCTTCAAATGTCTTTACACAGTAATGCTAAAACACCCAGCTTTGAGATCCTGAGTCAATATATTGCCACTTTCTTTTTGGTAGCTTGAGCTTCATAGTGTCAACTGACCTCATGTATCCATTTTTAATACAGTCTCTTCCTGTAGCATGGGCAAATACTAAATCTTCTTCCAAAAATGTTTTAAGTTATGATGTTAGAATGGCAGAACTTTTTCTTTAGGGAAGGAATTCAGTTGTGCTGCAATGTATTAGATTCTATAGGTGGAGCAGAGTCATATAGTGTATCTGTATCATGTGTAGGCTCACCAGCTAATGTACAAGGATTAGACAGTGTTCCAGCACCACAGTCACAGAAAAACCTAAAGCAAAATGAAAACCCAAAAATTAGGAAGGGGGATAATTGGGTAATAGAATAGGCAAGAAGGGGGAGGGGGGCATAATTGGGTGATAAAACAGGCAAGTATGCTACATACCTATCATGTCTAATAAATTCTACATCATGTCCCTGATGGCACTTCTTAATGCAGTTCACACATATGGCATTTCGATCTGTGGTGTTACAAGTGTGACATCTAAAAAGTAAAAACATTTTTCTTAAAACATGTTAATTCAAAATAACTATATTTTGTTTGTATATATTACCCTATGAGCTTTGGCTTACAAAAGAGGACTAAAAATTTTTGTGGCTCTAGCCCACAATTCTGTAGAGACTAAAATGGATTAAATGGCCGAAACCGGTTTGGCTCAGTGGATAGAGCGTCGGCCTGCGGACTCAAGGGTCCCGGGTTCGATTCCGGTCAAGGGCATGTACCTGGGTTGCGGGCACATCCCCAGTGGGAGATGTGCAGGAGGCGGCTGATCGATGTTTCTCTCTCATCGATGTTTCTAACTATCTCTCTCCCTTCCTCTCTGTAAAAAATCAATAAAAAATATATTTAAAAAAAAATGGATTAAATGGATTGTCCTGTCTTCTGAGGAAAACAATTATAGAAAGGCCATTGAAACTTGCCTATTAAGCACTACTGAAACAATTTTAGGGAGAGGAATTAACGCCCACTCCACACTTAAATGACTTGTGCTTTTTCTGATATTTATGGTCTCAAACAGGATCCTCATAGAACTCAATGTGGACAATTAAGTTATATTGTCTTTCCACTGGCAAATACCCAATTTACTCTGCCTTTACTCACACATGTAAGGGTGGGGGGGAAATCACCATCTTTTCTGGACTAACAAATAATTTAGAAATATACCTGTAGAAGTCATGCATGGGATAGCTGGTATAACTTGATATTTTATATAAACACTGGCCTCTACTAACAGCCTTTTCTATGGCATCTTGATTGTTCATTATTTTGTTATCTGTAATAAAAGAAAAAAACAAGTAAAATTCTAGAGGACAAAGATTTAAGATAAAAATATAGATTATAGGATTATTCTAATAAGTCAAAAGAGGTTAATGAAGTAAATAAGCTAAGAAAAATAGACTTTCCTTGTACAAGATATTCCAACTAGAATAAGTCAAAACAAAACTTTGAAAATAGTTCTTGAGCTGTTGTAACTTTGTAGCGTGACAGAAGGAATTAAGTTATCAAAGAACAGTGGCTTTTGAATATTGTCTTCATGGCATAGTTCATGTATTTATAAGCAGAATGTAGACTCCAACATACCTTTCATTGTCACATTAACACCAGATGCTAAAAATAAGCCTCCAAACCGGTTGTTAAAAATCTGATTGCCTTCTAATGTTGCAGTTGCATGATTTGTAATTTCAATACCTGAAGTAAAATTTAAACAGCAGATGTATTACTTTATCTAGTGTCTTAAAAGAAACTGAACTCTTAACTAGGGAATAAAGTGCAAATGTTTATTTGAATCACTGATAGTAACATTTTCCAGTTAATAATTATAATGGCATTAACAACTTACTACTTTTAATAATATTTTAAAATTTCTTTGCAAACTAAGAACAGTGCCTAGAAATATGATTAGGTAGCAGCTGGTTTATATGCTGAAAAGGAACTACATGGTTATTTGGAGTATTAAAAGTAACTGTCTGCACTAGCAAAAAGTTGAAATATATATGAACTAGAGGCCCGGTGCATAAATTCATGTACCAGTGGGGTCCTTCGGCCTGGCCTGTGGGATCAGGCTGAAACCAGCTCTTGGACATCCCCCAAGGGGTCCTGGATTGTGAGAGTGCACAGGCCAGGCCGAGGGACCCCACTGGTGCACGATTGGGGCCTGGGAGGGATGCGGGAGGTTGGCCAGCCAGGGAGGGACCGCAGGAGGGCTCCAGGGCATGTCCAGCTCGTCTTGCTCAGTCCCGATCTGCTGGACCCAAGCAGCAAGCTAACCTACCAGTAAGTCGGAACATCTGCTCCCTGGTGGTCAGTGCACATCATAGCGAGCGGTTGAATGGCCTTAGCATATCATTAGCATGTTACTCTGGTTGAATGGACTGGACACTTAACATATTAGGCTTTTACTATATAGGATGATACTTGGGTTTAGTTTACCAAGATGTAAAAAAAATGTGTGAGGCCAGAGGGCTAGAATTTTTCTGTATTCCTAATAGTAGTACAAAGCCTGCATTTATTCTATCCCAATTAATGTTTCATAATTACTACTGAACAGCAAAGAGCAATAT
The DNA here is from genome assembly GCF_000147115.1 of Myotis lucifugus. Taxonomy (NCBI): domain Eukaryota; kingdom Metazoa; phylum Chordata; class Mammalia; order Chiroptera; family Vespertilionidae; genus Myotis; species Myotis lucifugus. The sequence goes on along the minus strand of NW_005871054.1, from coordinate 12,079,220 downwards.
TTCTTACAGGTTTGTGGAAGAATCCAGAACTTGGATTAGGTACCCTCATTGTTAACAGACAGGCATTCTGCCACTTTGGCAGCACACTTGGCACACCTTTAGTTATTAAGCAAAAGATAATATACTAAAAACCAACCATTTTTAATGTATAGGAAAAAAAAAAGCTACAGGTAACAGAAGAAAATACAAACCTGCAGCAAATCCATCAAATATTCTGTTTTTCCGTAAGACTGGATGACTATTAGTGCTGATGAGAACACCTGCTTGAGCATTCCTGAAAATATCATTTTCTTCAAGGAGACCTATAATAAAATATTTTCTCAGATTAAAGCTAATGCATATAATAAATTTTACTAGCCTTTTTGGTGGCATTTAGGTTGTTTTTTTTTAAGTTTCTTATTTAACTGCATTGTAAAATTCACAGGATTTTTCAGCCAAAAAGAAAGTTCATTAGTAATTCAGCATTTAAGGTAAGGTTTAGCCAAAAATTGCAGGTAAACATTCTAACTAATAAACTTCAAATTCCATGGTTGGAGGGACCATGTCTAGTTTACTCACCACTGCATCCCCTGGCACATAGATGACTTTCACTGAACACTGCTGAATTACAATTAATTCCTTTGAAATATTTTTAGAACTTTTGTACCCTCAAAAGTTTCAGTTCAAGTTCTGATTATTTCTGGCCATTATTACTATGATTCGTTGATCAATTTCCTTTACTCCAGTCTCAGCTGCTGCTGTATTTTCCCAGGTTTCTACAACTCTTTTATCATGTCCCTTCTCTGCTTAAAAAAACTTTCATAATAAAGTATTAAATTAACTTGCCATTAAAAGCTTTTGAAAATACCCCCCCCCAAAGCTACTTGTCTCATTTACCTATGCTCTGAATATTTTAATCCTTAATACCTTTGGTTTATATTATTTCCTCTTTTGGAATGTCCTGTACTCTATTCTTGCTAATGTCACTTCCTCTGGGAAGTTTTCAGTTTCCTTTAATCAAATTTATTATTAATTCTCTTGGCAGTTTAACAATTACTAAGAGTCAGCCAGGAATCAGACTTCAGGTCTTCAAATATTGACTCCACCACTTAACTAGTTCTGAGTGGGCAAATAACTTCCTTCTCATGGTCTCAGTTTCCTTATCTTTAAAATGGGCACAATATCACCTACCACATACAATTATTATGAGGATTAAATTAATATATATAAAAGTACATTACACTAAATAAGTATTAGCTAGTATTGCTCCTATAAAACCTACTTATGTACAGTGAATTATAGTTAGTTGTGAACTAGTGTTTCTCTGCTCCCTAAAGATGTGAAACATGGTCCTATTTTTATAGATATCTGATCCACCTGGTACTGACCCCTAAATTCCCTTTCCCCTGAAAAGAATGTCCCAAGTTCCTGTCTCTATTCTTACACATGTCCACTAACCTCCCTCAATTGCTATTGCATTGCTAAGATCTTGTCCAAACTCCATACTGCATATACAAAAGCCTTTTATGACTTGGGCTCTGCCCCCTCTCCAGCCTTAACTTCCAGTACCTCTTGTCTTACTAAAGAAACCACTTTCAGTTTCATTTAGACGTTTGTTTACAATGTGCTACTCCATTAGACTGTAAACTTTCTGGATGTAGTACTGTTTTATTCACCATTATATCTTTAGCATCTGTATCACAGTGGTTGGTACAGAGGTGTTCAATTAGGAATAACAAATGAAAGAGTGAAAGAATATTTTCTATACCTGGAATGGCCTGCTTCCCACATGCCCTCCCACCCCCATTTTCCTGTGAATACTCAATTTTCAAGAGACATTTCAAGAATGATTTTACTCCATAAATCTTTTCCCAGCACCTTGCAAATAAAACCATCATTCTGTATTGTTTCCTCATTATATCTTTTAAAGACTCCTATCAGAGATATGTTACTTTATTGAATTACTAGATTGTAAACTCCTGGAGAGTCTATGTCTTTAAGAAAATCATCCTTGCTTGGTTGCAGTAGTAAATTTTGTTGATTAAATCTTGGTATGTCATAGTAATAACTAGCTATCTTTCCACATAAGGTGAGCACACAATGTTGGGTCACTGATATTTCAGGTATGGCGATAAATTTGCATTAGACATTCTTTCCCAGTCTTTCTTATGAACATGAATTTTCAAAGGGCAGTGACTGTGGAACTTTTGCCTCAATACAAAGTGAATTGGCCTTTATGGATACCAAACCCAGCACACCTTAGCTTCATTAATTCCATTATCCAACAAACATCGTTGTAAAATAGATACAAAGCAATACTTATTACAGACATTTCATATATTTACAGACCAATTAAGTTCTCACACCTAGTTCTATAACTTGACTTTGAAGTTTATTATATCACTCTTCTGAGTAATAAAAAGTCCAGAGAGGCTGTGAACAAATTCTGCTACCTTAAGAAAGCCTTACTAACAAACTGGCACACTCACGGTGGTACAGAAAAAGAAAAATACTGTAAACATTTGTTTCCTTTAACTCTAGGCACTAATCTCCTAAACCATCTCAAAACTTGATAAGAAAAAAAAATTGAGATTCATGTTAACTGGCAATGCCATTGATTGTTAAAGATATAGAAGAAGAATAATTGAAAATTGGAGTTTTTACTAATGCAAAATTAACAACAATACCTCGACCCCCATTAAATATACAGATGCCACCATCTCTTCCATCATGGATTTTATTTCTTCTTAGTGTAGGGTTACTATCTGTCTTAATCCAGACTCCAGCCATTGCATTGTCAAATATTTCATTGTCTTCTATACAGCCTAGACCTATAAATGCAAAAATTTAGGTTATGTTATTTAGAAAGTATATTCTTAAAGACTATTAGCACTGCGAGACAGATGAAGGATTATACATACCGGAATTATAAACTAGAATTCCACCATTCTGTCCTCCCCAGATTTTGTTGCGCCTAATTTTGGGGTTGCTTCCAGTCCTATGAATAGAATAGAAAACAATGCCATTTTAATTGCTTCTGTTCCTATATGCCATGAGGTAACAGTGAAAAAATACACATTAATCATAGAATTAACTATAGCCTGGCTGGTGTGGGTCAATGCTTGAACGTCAACCTATGGACCAGGTGGCCATGGTTCGATTCCTGGTCAGGGCACATACCTGGGTTGCAGGATATAGCCCCAGTGTGGGGTGTGCAGGAGGCAGCCAATCAATGGTTCTCTATCATCATTGACGTTTCCATCTCTCTCTCCCTTCCTCTCTGAAATAAATAAAAATATATTAAAAGAAAAGAATTAACTATACAATGGAGTCCTTCAAAATGCTCTGAAAGCCTGTCAATAAAGAAATTTGTTTAATTTAGCTTAATTCTTTTTCTTTTTTTAAAAAAATATATTTTATTGATTTTTTACAGAGAGGAAGGGAGAGAGATAGAGAGTCAGAAACATCGATGAGAGAGAAACATCGATCAGCTGCCTCCTGCACATCTCCCACTGGGGATGTGCCCGCAACCCAGGTACATGCCCTTGACCGGAATCGAACCTGGGACCCTTCAGTCCGCAGGCCGATGCTCTATCCACTGAGCCAAACCGGTTTTGGCGAGAATAAATAACTATTATTATTATGTACTCCCCTCGTGTAAAATGAAGGGTTGAATTATATGGTTAGGACTACTATAGTTCCAAAAACTGTTAAAATATAGGGAAGAGGGGTGTAAGAGACTATTAATTTTACACAAACAGCATAAAAACAAAAGCTTCCATTTACGAGTGCCTACAGCATGTCAGACATAGTTCACCAGTATTTTATATAGTCTTCCATAGTATCCAAGTATGATGGAGTACACTGAATGCTGTCCTCAACTAGTCCAAGAAAAGTTACAATCTGACAATTTAAGCCAAGAGTACGACAGAGTGTGAATTACAGACACACAAAGGAATAAAGACTGAGCACTGAATAACAAGAAAATTTCTTCTACGTACTCCACATATTCATTCCCTCCCCGCAAAAAAAGCCAAATGTGAAAAACATTTACCTTATCTGAACCCCTGAATACATATGATTATAGATATCATTGTCTTCTAGCACTCCATGTCCATTGTCATAAAAATAAACACCAACCTAAAATTTAAAAAAAATTTTTTTTTCATATGACAAAAGTGTTTAATAAAACCATGATTTCCCATACAGGAATCCAAGACCATCTTACCTGCTTGCCACTGTGTATCCTGTTTCTTCTCAGTACTGGAGTGCTGCCAGTTGTCACCCAGACTCCAGCCAGAGTATTACTATAAACTTCATTCTCTTCTATTACACCTTGTCCTTTCTCATGCTAAATAAAAGATACATTCATTACAATATCCATTTTGTATCAGCAAAATATAGTTTATAGTGTATTCCCCTCTTTAAAGACAGTTTTAACAAAATTTTTAAAAAATTTTGTTATCTAGGTAAGGAGGCAATGATAACATTTTTATGTAGCCTCTAAGTTAGGCTTCTAAAATGTTTATACTGTCCTTTATGTGGTTATATACTCTTAAATCTATTATAGTAAGAGTAGTAGCATGCAATTTTTTTTAGCAAAATCATTTATTTCATTCTAAGATATACAGCAAACTGAAGATCTCTCATTTAGTAAGTTAACAGTTATTTCACATTATCACTGGTAAAGTCACTTCAAAATGATAAGGTTTCAGGGTTGCTAAAATTTTTATTTTTAGCACATTAGAGACATGAATATTTCTAGAACTGTAAATAAAAATTAGAGTCACAAAAAACGTTCACAAAGATCTTTCAGAAATTAGGATCCTATTATTTTCTTACTTGAACCTGTTGTAACAGTTTCAGATACCATGGTGACAAAGGACATACACAGGTTTTAAAATTTTGGGAGATGCTCAATTATATTACAACATAAATTCAAAAGAAAATTGGCCTTTTCAGAAGATAAAAATATTCAAGTTTAGTGATATTAGTATTTTCAGTGTTATTACTTTTGGAAAATTTCAGAGATTGATACAGTAGTCACAGTGACAAAATTCCAGTGCAACAAATATAACTCAAGACTGACAATCAGTTGTTACTTCATATTGCCAATTATAATAAAAATCTTTAATAGAAAGATATATTTCCTATGCCTAAATTTAGTCAGTTGATTAAATTTTATAGAACACTACACACACTATAAAATTAAAAGTCTTTTATATATACTGGCAGGGAGAAAAGTCTCATTCATTGTCTAAATATTAAAGACAGTTACAGATTCATACTCTAAAAGTTGGACTACCTCAAGCTAACCATAATTCTGCCCCATCGCCCCTACTCCTCTGGTTTTGATGTATGAAATTCTAGAACTGTATTCATTAACTTACCACATAAATCCCACCATGCTGGCCATCATGAATTTTGTTATGTCGAACAATTGGACAACTGTTTGTCCTAATCTGAATTCCTGCTAATGCATTTCCTATTTAAAAGTAAACGTTATAATATCAACATACGGAGCCTAGCGAAACATAGTAAAAGTTTTACATTCTGTAGTAGCTAACATTCTTACTAGAATTTTAGTAAAAGCACAACTCTGTGAAATATGTAATATTCAGAAAGATACTTATGGCCCATGAGTAATACAAGACAAAACTGAAGGAACTAAGTGTAAAAAAAATGCCAAGGATTGTAGGCATTATAAGTATAGTGGTTAAGGGTAGAGACAATTGGTTAGGCTGCATAGTTTTAAATCCCAGGAATTCTATCTACTTCCTGTGTGATTTTGAATAAGTCATTTAACATCTCTGTACCTTTGTTTCTTGATCACTAAATGGAGATATTTAATAGTATTTACTTCACAGGGTTGATGTGAATATTATATGACTTAATTTAGATAAGGTGCTCAGAATAGTGCCTGACACTGAGTAAACTTTATGTAAGTATTATCAGGTGTTAGCAAAGGAGAAAATCCAGGAACATATCAGTGTCTAGCACATAGACATCCAGTTTTAATGAGGATTAAGTATTTTCCCTTCCTAGTAGTACCAAAGTACCAAACTACCATAGAAATAATTTATTAATTATTAAACAATGGAATAATTTAAGGAAACTGTAGATACTCCTTGAATCTATTTATCTACCTTATTTATATTTTGATCCCTGGTATCTGGCATAGTGCCAGGTACATAGTAGGTATTTAGTAAATGTTTGTAGGTGAATAAATATCACAGAAAGTCTTTAATGAGAATTTTAAAAACTGGATCAGTTCTACTTGGATAGTGTCAAACTGTTCCATTTTGCTAATGTGAGGAAGAGAAGTCAAACTCTTAAAATTTTATAGAACAAAGCCACATGCTTACCATAAATGTCATTTCCTTCAATAAGGCCTCGTCCATCACCAAAGATATAAACTCCCCCTTGATTTCCATTAAATATAGAATTCCCCCTATAATTACATGAAATAATAAAAATAAGAATCTATTCAGCAAGCTTACTTGTTTTATACAATTAATTGTAAGGTCACTCATGGTCATGTGACCTTGGAAAACTATTTAACTTCTATGATCTTGTTTCCTAATCCATCAAATGAAGTACTCAGACTAGATGATTTCTAAATTCCCTTCTAGTTCTAAGACCTAAAGCTTTGGAAAAGTCATCTAATATCTGAGACAAAATAGCATTCTTAAAAATTCCCCTTAAAACAGCTAACTCGTTCAAAATAACTTTCATAAAACTGCTCTAGATGCATTTGTTGAATACTAACAAGAGGAAAACCCCATATTCTACTTTCAATGAAAACCAGTGGAAAATAAAATTTGACAAAAATATGTCATGGTCTTTAATCTACACCAATAAAAGACAAAGACGCTAATTGACCGTACCTTCGCTACGCCCCAAGCCATGCCCACCAGCCAATCAGAGCGACTATATGCAAATTAACCCAACCAAGATGGCGGCCGGCAGCCACTGAGCTGGAGCAAGCAGGAGGCTTGGTTGCCCGGGTGATGGAGGAAGCCAAGCTTCCCGCCTGCCCTGAGCCGGCTGTGGCCTCCGCTCATGGCAACAAAGTTTCAATTATAGAAGACAAATAAATCCCAGATACCTGCTTCCAGCCAGCCTCCACTGGGAGCTTGGGTGGCTGGGGGCCGTGGCCAGCCTGCAAACAGCCATCAGCCCCTCACCCAGGATGGCCACACCCTCATGGGGTGAGGGTCCCTGCTGGGGGGCTAAGCCAGCCTGAAAACGGCCCTCAGCCCCTCACCCAGACTGGCCAGGCACCCCAGGACCCCCCACCTTGAAGGGGCTGTGGCCAGCCTGCAAACAGCCATCAGCCCCTCACCCAGGCTGGCCAGGCACCCCAGCAGGGACCCCCATCCTGAAGGGGCTGTGGCCAGCCTGCAAAAAGCCATCAGCCCCTCAGCCAGGCTGGCCAGGCACTCCTATATAATAAAAGGGTAATATGCAAATTGACCCTAACAGCAGAACAACTGGGAATGACTGGTCACTATGACACACACTGACCACTAGGGGGCAGATGCTCAATGCAGGAGCTGCCCCCTGGTGGTCAGTGCGCTCCCACAGGGGGAGCTCTGCTCAGCCACAAGCCAGGCTGATGGCTGCCAATACAGAGGTGGTGGTGGGAGCCTCTCCCGCCTCCTCAGCAGCGCTAAGGATGTCCGACTGCAGCTTAGGCCTGCTCCCCGCTGGCAAGTGGACATCCCCCGAGGGCTCCCGGGCTGCCAGAGGGATGTCTGACTGCCAGCTTAGGCCCAATCCCCAGGGAGCAGGCCTAAGCCAGCAGGTGGTCATCCCCCGAGGGGTCCCAGACTGCGAGAGGGCACAGGTCAGGCTGACAGCCCCCCCCCCCCCCCCGTGAGTGCACAAATTTTTGTGCACCGGGCCTCTAGTTAAATTATAATAGCTCTGTACAACAGTCTTAACCCAATGCCATTAAGACTGGATCTATTGCCCTAGCTGGTTTGGCTCAGTGGTTGTAGTGTTGGCCCATGGACTGAAGGGTCCCAGGTTCAATTCTGGTGGTCAAGAGCACTTACTTTGGTTGCAGGCTCCATCCCTGGCCCCAGTCAGGGCATGTGCAGGAGGCAACCATTTGATGTTTCTCTCTCTCTCTCTCCACTCTCCCTTCCACTCTGTCTAAAAAATCAATGGGAAAAATATCTTCAGATGAGGATTAACATAAGTAAGTAAATAAATAAATAAGACTGGATCTATTTGTTTCCTTACTGTGGCCAGAGGGAGTGGCAGAAAGTATTAAAGAAAAGCGACAGGCCTGGCTGGCATGGCTCAATGGTTGAGTGTCAACCTATGAACCAGGAGTTTCACAGTTCGATTCCTGATCAGGACATATGCCCAGGTTGTGGGCTTGATCCAAAGCAAGAGGCAGCCGATCAATGATTCTCTCTCATCATTGATGTTTCTATCTATCTCTCCCTCACTGAAATCAATAAAAAAAGAAAAAAAGAAGAAAAAAGCGCATCAGGTTTAAGTTTTTTTTATTATTCTTAGTCTCTCTGATCAAAATCTTTGAGATAATTAGTTTCCCGAGTTATTCTATTGGCTGACTCTTAGATGTTTCTCTCTCCCCCTTTCTCTAAAAATCAATAAACTATTCTTAAAAAAAAAAAGAGAGAGAGACAGGTCATTCTGGTTCTAAGAGAAGGCCACAGCCCTTTTCACTCATCTACAATGCATTGTGATGAATTTAAAGTTAAAATCACAGCATTTAGAACTGTTCAGAAAGTAATATCGTACATGGCTTAGATCACTAATAAAAAGTGAACAGGACACACGCAAAAAATAAATGCAATAGCTATGCTCATTCAGATGTACAGACTTTTACTAGGAAAAGTTATTGTATAGTAGTCAGGTGTCTAGGAAAAACATTAAGAGTTAAAGCTAAGTATCTTGATTTTTTTAAAAAAAATATTTTTATTGATTTCAGGGAGGAAGGGGGAAGGAGAGAGAGATAGAAACATCAATGATGAGAGAGAATCATTGATTGGCTGCCTCCTGCATGCCCCACACTGGGGATCGAGCCCGCAACCCAGGTATGTGCCCTTGGCTGGAATCAAACCTGAGACCCTTCAGTCCGCAGGCTGACGCTCTATCCACTGAGCCAAACCGGCTAGGGCTCTTGACTTTTCTTACAAAACAAAGTAAAAAAGTAATTTCCATTTATAATACATATAAATACCTTATCGTTGGGTCACTATTTGAGGTAATCCATACACCTGCAAAGTTGTTTGCATAGATTTTATTCTCTATGAATTGTCCTCTTCCTTTTTCGTGGACATATATTCCTCCAGTCTGCCCATGATGAATTTCACATCGAACCACTGTGGGGTTAGCATAGGCTTTTACTTCAAAGCCTGCTATCCTGTTTCTGTGTATGTTGCAACTTTCAAAGTAACCCTGAAGAAATACAGAAATTAAACCTGTAGGTAAGGCTAGTTTCCTAGAAGAAAAATTAAAAAAAACCCCACATTTTTAAATGTACATGTCAAAATTAAGTATCAGAGATGTTCAAGAGTAGGAATAAAACAAAGATATTCACTAAATTTCAAATGATAAACATGGAAGGAAATATTTTAATTTTAGTACAACAGAACTACAAATACTCTAATTAGTCTGAATATATTCAATGCCAGGAAAGAAAAATAGGTAAGTATGCATTTCCTTCAACAAAAGATTTATAAGTATTGAAGACACTAAGACCTTGTAGCCTTAAAAATGTCACAAGAAACCAACTTCTAAAAAGTTGACCTAGAGACAACCAAGATGGTGGCATAGGTAAACACCTGAATTTGCTGCCGTGCACAACCACATTAAAACTACAAAAGACAAAACGAATATCATCCAGAACCACGGGAAGGCTGGCTGAGTGGAAATTCTACAACTAGAAGGAAAGAGAAAAGCGCATTGAGTCTGGTAGGAGGTGCAGAGGTGTGGAAGTGTGGAGCTACCGAGGCGCGTGTGAAAGGGGCTGGCAGCCGGGTAATGCTGTTGTCTTTTGCAATCGGGAGGGAGATAAAAGCTCTGGACTGCTCTGAACTCCAGTTCCAGGTGAGAATTTGGGGACCCAGACTCATACGGAGAGAAACTGGACTGTCTGGCATCAGGTCGGAACGTGAGGGCAGCTTTCTCACAGAGGTGCTTGTAGCGTTTATTGTTCCTGCATGGGGCGTGGGACACAGTCCCCAGGACCTCTCCTAGGCAGAGCAGACTGGCAGCCATTGCTGTTTGCTCCACCCTGGTGATTCCCTGAGACCCTGCCCCACCCAAGCTGTGCGAGACTTTTGCATACTAATGGCCTGGCCTTTCTCTGCCTAAAAACCTGTCAAACTGTAGCTGGGTCAGAAAACCCCAGAGCTTCCAAAAGAAGGCCTAAGGCTCGTCAGCAGCCCGCATTGCTTCATAGCTGCACTTCATCTGGGCACCTCCAAACCCCAAACAAAGAGGAGGAATCTGCAGATCTCTCTGTAGCTCCTGCTGGTGGCCTCAGGCAGTGGCTGACTTTGCACCTCCTTGGAGATCCAAGAGCCAGTCTACCCAGTGGTCAGAGTGTTACCATCCAGATTACAACTCTTCACATCCATAAGACCCACACTCAAGGGGCAGACTCGGTGGGAGCCAAAGCCCCACTGAAGCAAGTCCTGCCTCATAAGGGTGTCTCCAGCACAGAAGTTCTCCCACTGTAGACACAACTGGTCCTCACAGCCAATTGGCCTGGAGGTCAATTCCTCCCAGTGATACCAACAGCAATCAAGGCTTAACTACAACAAGACTGTGCACACAGCCCACAAAGGGGTGCACCAAGAGTGTCCACCTCAGTAATTAGGGAGGCTGAGCCACTGGGCCCTATAGGACACCTAGCACACAAAACCACTCTATCAACACAGGGAAGCAGCCAAAATGCGGAGACAAAGAAACAGGTCACAAATGAAAGAAATGGAGGAAAGCAAACTACTGGATATAGAGTTCAAAACCATGGTTATAAGGTTACTCAAGAATCTTCTAGAGACCTCCAAGAAATATAATGAGACCCTCAAGGTTATGAAAAAGGACCAATTAGAAATTAAGCATACACTGACTGAAATAAAGAATAATATACAGAGATCCAACAGCAGACTAGAGGATCCCAAGTATCAAGTCAAAGATTTGAAATACGAAGAAGCAAAAAACACCCAACTGGAAAAGCAAAAGGAAAAAATACAAAAATATGAAGATAGTGCAAGGAGCCTCTGGGACAACTTCAAGCAGACTAACATCCGAATTATAGGGGTGTCAGAAGAAGAGAGAGAGCAAGCTATTGAAAACCTATTTGGAGAAATAATGACAGAAAACTTCCCCTACTTGGTGAAAGAAATAGACTTACAAGTCCAGGAAGTGCAGAGAACCCCAAACAAAAGGAATCCAAAGAGGACCACACCAAGACACATCATAATTAAAATGCCAAGGGCAAAAGACAGAGAGAATATTAAAAGCAGCAAGAGAAAAACAATTAGTTACCTACAAGGGAGTACCCATACGACTGTCAGCTGATTTCTCAATAGAAACTATGCAGGCCAGAAGGGAGTGGCAAGAAATACTAAAAGTGATGAATAGCAAGAACCTACAACCAAGATTACTCTACCCACCAAAGCTATCATTTAGAACTGAAGGTCAGATAAAGAGCTTCACAGATAAGAACAAGCTAAAGGAGTTCATCACCGCCAAACCAGTATTATATGAAATGCTGAAGGGTATTCTTTAAGAAGAGGAAGAAGAAAAAGTAAAGATAAAAATTATGAACAACAAAGTGACAACAAATACATATCTATCAACAAGTGAATCTAAAAATCAAGTGAATAAAAAATCTGACAAACAGAATAAACTGGTGAATAGAATAGAATCAGGGGCATAGAAAGGGAGTGGACTGACAATTCTCAGGGGGAAGGGAGTGTGGGGGGTGCGGGAAGAGACTGGACAAAAACTGTACACCTATGGACGAGGACAGGGGGTGGGGGATGGGTAAGGGCAGGAGGTGGGGTGGGAACCAGGTGGAGGGGAGCTATGGGGGGAAAAAGAGGAACAACTGTAATAGTCTGAATAAAGATTTATTAAAAAAAAAAAAGTTGACCTAAGGATATAATCAGAGCCTACAGAAAAAGACATACAAAGTAATTTTCATCCTAGCCTCATAATAGTAAACTAGCTAAATAAAATGTTTTTGAAGATTTATGCTCAAGGTATACACACTATCACGTTAAATGAAAAGAACAGTATATGCTTCAAGGTAGTATACATTAAATATGATCTGAATTTTACTAAAGAAAAATAACCTGAAGGATTAAACAAAAACATGAAGGTATGACCATTTGAGTAGTGATATTATCAATGATATTTGTATCCTTTATAACTGCTCTGAATTTCTTAAATTTTCTACAATGGATGTTTTACTTATTCTGTAATGAGAATAAGAGTACTCTAACACTGCCCTGGCCTGTTTGGTTCTGTGGACAGTACATTGGCCTGTGCACAAAAGGGTCCTGGGTTCGATTCCGGTCAAGGGCACAAACCTCGGTTGCAGGCTCCTCCCCGGCTGGGCTCTGGTCAGAGCATGTGCAGGAGGCAACCAATAGATGTGTTTGTCTCACATCGATGTTTCTCTCTTGTCTTTCCCTTTCTCTTCTACTCTCTCTAAAATCAATGGAAAAATATCCTCGGGTGAGGATTTTTTTAAAAAGTACTCTAATACTGACATCTTAAATTCTAAGACTCAATCAATATTGAATATTACGAAAAAATAAGACTTATAAGATGGCATTTCTAAAAAGCCATTTTATTTCCCTTGTCTATCCCTTCAAAAACTGAATGTGTTCATGCTTGTTTTGGCAGCACATATACTAAAACTGGAATACAGAGATTAGCATAGCCCCTGAACAATGATTATACAGAAATTTGTTAAAAGTTCCATATTTTGTGCAGTGCCCCGATGTCCTCACACCCTTTGATTAGCTCAGAAGAAATAATGTGTGGCACTCAATAACAAAATTGTGACTTTTTACCACACACATACACTAAACGTGCTCCCTTTTGTTAAATTCCCTTTAGCACTAAGTATTTTTTTATGCTACCTTCCATGTATTGGCCTGTACTGTTTCTATATTTGTCATATCCATTTGTACCTGATCAAAAGCTTCTGAAGAGAACTATCCAACTATACAAAACATTACAAACACACAACAAGCACTCAAGTAGGATGTGACAAACTTTTTGGCATAGAAATCTAGAAGAGTTTATAACAGGATGTAATTTTGAATACTGTAGTACAATACATATTTAATGCTTTAAAAACATAGGACCTTTGAACATAACATTCAGAAGTAGCTTTCAGGTTTCATTTTACAGAGATAAAGTGTAAATTATTTTTAATTTACCACTTTATATTTGGATTATAATTTTTTTTTTAAAATTGAGGGTTACATAAAAAAATAGCTTCTTTAAATATAAAAAAGTTTTTTCTTCTTTGATTTTACACCTAATAAATGTTCACTGGGTGAAGATACAGACTATTATGGCAAAAGTGAGCAAAGAAACAAAACCAAATTTAAAAAGAGGCTAAACTAAAATAACTTAATGTTCTATTGAAACAAACATTTTTCTGATGTTTTTATCACTGAGAAGGGAGCTCAATTAGTCTCTCAGTCTCTCTCTGCCTAGAGTTAAAATGACTTACCTGATTAGTAAACCTGTGAAAGAATAAACTGGGTATGCTCAATTCAGCTTCACCCTTTTCCTCATGGAAGAGAGAAGGTAGTATGCCTTCTGCTACTACTCACAAACACTGCCTATGACTAAGTGGGTAAGCCTATTTAATTTTGGGGTTCAGTTAAACAGACCCAATTTGGTTTTCATTCTAAGCATATCTTCCAATTTAACTTTTAAGAGCAATAAAGATAATATTTCAGCCTACTCTTGCTACTTTATGGCTTTATTTCTTAATTTGTTAATGTAGCAGGTAAAGGTATGCTATTTTTAAAAAAAACATATTTTTGATTTGAGAGAGGAAGGGAGAGGGAGAGAGAAAAACATTAATGACAGAGAATCATTGATTGGCTGCTTCCTGCAGGCCCCACACTGGGGATCAAGCCCGCAACCCGGGCGTGTGCCCTGACGGGGAATTGAACTGTGACCTCCTGGTTCATAGGTCAATGCTCAACCACTGAGCCACGGCAGCTGTGCAGGGAAAGGTATGCTATTTATTGGGCTTCCATGAAGATTCCAATAGCAGGCTACTGTCATGTACTGGCTATCCTAGTTAAACATACAGTAATACTACAAGGATGCTTTGCTGTATATTTACTAAAAAGTATTCAAATGTGGGAAAGCTCTTTCTCTGTTTCCTTTAGGCTTTAATTTTGTACAATGAGAGAGTCAACTAGATTCACAAGTTTATTTAGGCAAACAGCAAACCACTCTCTTTATTTTCCCTCACCCAGAGGCCTATACTATAAATTCTTTCAGCTACCTCCATTTTTTTTTTTTTTTTGGTTAATCCTCACCCGAGGATATTTTTCCATTGATGTTTAGGCAGAGTGGAAGAGAGAGGGGAAGACACAGAGAAACATCGATGTGATCTGAGAAACACATCGATTAGTTGCTTTCTGCACATGCCCCAACCAGGGCCTGGAACAGGGAGGAGCCTGAAACCGAGGTATGAGCCCTTCATTGAAATTGAACCTGGGACCCTTTGGTCTGCACAATGACACTCTATCTACTGAGCCAAACTGGCTAGTGCAATCTAGCATTATATTTTTAAGTAAAGATTTGTATTGCTATATCTTGAGTTTTCAGTATTAGGTATTATTTACTGGCTTCCTATTATGGAAGATGAGAATTTAACTTTCCTACATTTCTATCGCTCATCACAAACATCCATATGCTCTTCCAATGTAGTTATATCATAATTTGGTTAGATTGGTGTGCTAGTCAGAGCTGAGCTGTCAAGTATAACTATATATTCTTTGCTGCACAACTCTTTATTTTCCCTGTAGTAGTAATTTTGTTCTTCTTTGCTTAGCTCTTTAGTGATAATCTATCTTAAACTGGCTACCAGTTAAATTATCTAACATATATACATTCCACATTAGGTTTACCAACTTATCTTCCTAAATACAAGCAGGTTTTATAACCTGCTCTAATGTGGACTGGTTGCCCTGGTAATAGGCACAAGGTCACTTACCATATTTAATTTATTTTTATTTTATTTATTGATATGAGAGAGAGAGAGAGAGAGAGAGAGACAGACAGACAGACAGAGAGAGAGATGGATTTGTAGTTCCACTCATTTATGCATTCATTGGTTGATTCTTGTATGTGCCCTGACCTAGGATCAAACCCGCAACCTTGGCATATCGGGATCATGCTCTAACCAACTGAGCTACCTGGTCAGGGCCATATTTAATTTAGATTATGGTTAAAAATGTCCCCTACATCTATCAACAATGGAGTTTGTAATCTCTATCTATTGTTTTAGGGTAACTTTCAAGAAAAGCAGCAAAAAACCGTTTTTTTTTCATGTCTTAAAACCATAAGCCTCTACTATAACTGTGACTTTATTACATTCAGAAAGAACCACTGGTTGACTTATAGTTTTATAATTTTACAAGGAAACCTGTCTCATTATTATTCTGGGTTAAAGGGCTCAGTTAATGTAATTATGCTTTAAAATACATTTTAATGAAATGCATGTGTTTTGTTAAGAGATGCCTTTAGTGCAAAATGGTCTAATAATACAGACTATAGGTAGAATTTAAAAACAAATCACAAAAGCTCCAATATTTATGCATAACTCCAAAGGCATGAACATTTTACCCCATTTATAATGTGATTTACTGCCCTACTAGAAGATACCAGATTACTAATAGTTTATTCTATATTTAAAATAAAAGCTCATGAACTTCTAGGCAAAAGCAGTTCTAAATTTCTGCCAGATACATTACTGCAAATTATCATCCTATCAATTTAAAAACTTAACATTGATATAAAAATAAAAGATGAGACTAAAGACTTATTTAAAATTTTTTTGAAATGAAATATTCTTTATTAAATATAAAGTAAAGGCACTCAAATATTTCTCTTTAAAATTCTCCAAACCCACTGCCCAAAAGAACAAAAAGGAGAAAAAATATGCTATTTTCATTGAAATAAACTTCTATAACTTCAAACTATAATCTATAAAATACCTGCCAAATACTATGAAATCTGGATAAGTAAGAGCAGGGTGCTGAGGGCACAAATGTTACCTTAAAGATTCAGCAAGGTAGTTTCTCCTAAATAACTGAAGGTTCTAATATGATCTACTAAAGTGATGGTATCTAGTGGGGCATGAATAGATCACAGGAGAAGAGGAAACAGAGTAATATTTTCAAAGAAATAACTTCAGGCATAAGAGGTAAATCTGAAGAAAACACTACATTATGTGTAATTTCTCTCATATAAAACTTAAGTTTCCTATCTAAGGAAGAATATCCAAAGCAAAGTGAGAGGAGAAGGGAAAGGATGGCCAGATTTCAACACAGAGAATCTGTCATGACTTAAATTCATAAACTTAGAATAACTGTCTCAAAAACTTTATTATTTTTATTGATTTCAGAGAGGAAGGGAGAGGGAGAAACATCAATAATGAAAGAAAATCATTGATCAGCGGTCTCTGCATGCCCCCTACTGGGGATCAAGCCTGCAACCCAGGCATGTGCCCTGACTGGGAACTGAACTGTGATCTCCTGGTTCATAGGTTGACACTCAACCACTGAGCCATGCTGACCAGGCTGCCTCAAAAAATTTATATCAATTTGGCATCATTATGGCATTTTAATGTTATTGAACAAAAATAACACTCTGCAATGGATTTAATATTAAACAAAGATAATTGGGGAACTGTGAACATTATTTTTAGCAGTGAGATTGGCATTGTGGTTATGTGAAAGACAGAAAAAAGAAAGAATCCCTAGTTTTAAAGATACATGTGGAAATATTTACAGATGGGATAATGATGTCAGGATTTGCTTCAAAATAAATCAGAGAATGAAGAAGAAAGTAAGGAGTGAGCAAAGAGGTATAGATTAAACAGAGATGGCCATGAATTGATAGTTGTTCAAGGTGGAGGTGGGTATATGGAGATTAATTATACCTTTCTTTCTGGTTTTATGTATGTTAGAAAGATTCCATAAAATAAAAATACATTAAAAAATTAGAGATAAAAACCAACTGAAAACAAAACAGAAAAAGAGACAAAATTATGGAGATAATAAAGAATACAGATTTGAAGAAATCACACAAAACGTAAGGTAAAAGAACACAGGAATATAGATAATAGAAGATAGCTAAGTTTCTAAAGAAAAGAACATATGAACAGAGAAACAGTACAAGTAAAACACAACATTAACAACAACAAAACCCATATCTGGATACTGAAGCAGAAAAGCAAATCTCCACCAGAAAGGGAAAACACCCCCTCCAAAAACCTTGGGCTTCTCTGCCACACTCAATGTTAGAAATATAAAAATGACTACAGAATTCAGAGGGAAAGAAAGTACAGGTATAATAAAAACTAAACACTCAGCCAAGTTAAAAGTTAATGGATAGGCCACTTTCAAGTGGCAAGAATTTAAGGCTACAATACCAGAAATTGTTAAAAAATAAAAAACGGCTAGTTCTAGCTGATTTGGCTAAGTGGATAGAGCAGTGGTCGACAAACTCATTAGTCAACAGAGCCAAATATCAACAGTACAATGATTGAAATTTCTTTTGAGAGCCAAATTTTTTAAACTTAAACTATATAGGTAGGTACATTGTTATTAACTTAATTAGGGTACTCCTAAGCTGGCCTTTGCTAAAAAACGTCCTCAATCTGAGGGGTCGACCTCAGTGAACGTACCCCCACTTCTTCAAAATAGACTCGCCCAGGCCAAAAACCGACTTCTGTGCATGGGCCACGAAGTTTCAATCACACTGTACGTGCGTGCCCGCACGTG
Organism: Myotis lucifugus; assembly: GCF_000147115.1. Classification (NCBI taxonomy): domain Eukaryota; kingdom Metazoa; phylum Chordata; class Mammalia; order Chiroptera; family Vespertilionidae; genus Myotis; species Myotis lucifugus. The sequence continues at coordinate 12,061,197 of NW_005871054.1, read as the reverse complement.
GTATTTTGTGGAAGAGCCACACTCAAGGGGCCAAAGAGCTGCATGTGGCTCGCGAGCCGCGGTTTGCCGACCACTGGGATAGAGCACTGACCTGCAGACTGAAGGGTCCTGGGTTGGATTCTGGTCAAGGGCACATGCTCGGGTTTTGGGCTCAATCCCCAGTAGGGGCCATGCAGGAGGCAGCTCATCAATGATTCTCTCTCATCATTGATGTTTCTCTCTCTCCTTCTCCTTTCCTCTCTGAAATCAATACAAACATCTAATCTAATAACAGACAAACAGGGTAATTGACCATACCTTCGCTACGCCTCCCATTGGCTAATCAGCGAGATATGCAAATTAACCGCCAACAAAGATGGCGGTTAATTTGCATATGCTGCTCCGGCAAAGGCACTGAAGGCGGCTCCGGCTGGAGCAGCGAAGGCACTGAAGGTGGCTCTGGCCGGAGCGAAGGCCTGGGTGCCGAGTGCCGGAGGAAAACCGGTGCTGGCAGCCAGAGGAAGGGAAGGCCTACTGCACGAATCTTTTCGTGCAACAGGCCTCTAGTATTAAAAATAAAATAAAATAAAAACGGCTAGATGACAAAGCTCAGCCATTCCAAGAATAAATCAAAATAAAAAAATTCAGGAATGGAGAAACTCTGATTAAAGGTCTTAAGATAAATAAATATAGAGTAAACATAGAGCCATAAGTATAAATGTTATAAACCTTTACAGAAGACAAATGAGAATATAAATAATGGGGTAGAGATAGGTTAAAATATAAGTATGTTTACTTCCCCATTTTTCATAGGGGGAGTTCATACTTTACTCCAAAGTTTAAACATGTAGTTAATAATGATAAACTCTGGAGTCTTACCTTTTGAAATCTTAGAGGCGGTTTTTACAAAAAGATTAATTTCTTTAAAATTAAAAAGTTCTGAAAATCTTTTATGATTCATTCATATAAGTACAGAAATTTAAATCCTAATTATGTTATAGACAAAAACAATTTCAGAGAGTAAAAATATAAGTATAATTAAATAACATATTTAAAGATAGAGGACAACACAAAAACTAGTTTAAATGTCTATTCTGATGTTCTTTGAAGTTCTATAGAAACAAAGTCAAATTTTAAAAAGGTTATCTTTAGTGATGTCCTACCAATCATAGGGTGCAATACAGAGAAAACAGCCTTAAGAATATAGTTAAGTCCTTACTGCAATTTTAAGCAAGATGACATATAAAGAAACCAATTTAACTACTGGCTGACATAAGCAAGAGTTAAGTTCCAACAGCATATTTCTGGTTACAAAAACATCATCAAATTTCTAAATTAAGACACAAAACACTTACTTTAGACATTGAAGTAAATGTGAGCTATACATACATTTAAAAAAGATTAATAAAAATAAGATGATTATTTCCCAACCTGCTTATTCCAGTTTAGGGTCACAGGTGGCCAGAGCCTATCTGCAGCTCATGGAGCAAGGAAGAACCAAACCTGGACAGGATGCCCTTCCACCTTAGGGCACACTCACGATTTAGACACCGATTAACCTAATATGCACATCTTTGGGACGTGGGAGGAAAACCAGAGCACTAGGAGAAAACCCATGCAAATATGGGGAGAACATGCAAACTCCACACAGACAGTGGCCCCAGCCTGGAATCTCCCTTGCCCCCTCATCCACATTACAACAAAACAACATTATGCGAGGACCTGCCATATCCTTGGAATAGAAGAACATTCTATCAAAGGATTTTAAAGGATTGTATCGCAATACTAAAACACACAACAGGCCCAACATATACTTACTTTATTTTGACCCTTCCCTTACAAATCTATATTATCTTAACAAATCTCTTCATTAATCCTTAATGGGAATATCTATCTGTAGCACTGCCTAGAATTGTTTAAAAACAGTTATGAAAATTTCAAACCCAAATTTATAAAAAATAATCTGTATGGGGGTGTGTGATGATGAATAAATGATGACGATGAACTTTAGTAAGTAAACATCATCATAGGTCTTTTAAAAATGAGGAAATTTATCCAGGTTAAAATTATCTTGGTACCTCAAATCATTTGTGAATGAGACCAGGGGCACGCATAAATATGGTACTTGAATAGTATGTAACTCTGGGGCAGTCTAAAGGCAACAAAGGCAAATAAATACTAGCATAGTATAGTTCCATTACAAAATAAGAGACCATTTAGGAACTATAACCAATGCAGGCCTCTAAGGGAGGGCAGACTCTCAAGATTCTTATGTTTTGACATCCTCTAAACCTTTGCTCAAATCCCCCAATTCCCACATCCTTGGAGAAAACAGTATAATTTGCAACACAATGTTAGTTTCTTTATTCTAGCTGGAAAGGGCAAGTGGTCATCTCCACTCTGCTTTTTTATCAACAGGTCCATGCTACAACCCAAGTTGTAAGTAAACTGTTTCTCTAAGGTTTCAGTTACCCCACAAATGATGACGAACTGAATGGTCTGAAACCATTTACCAGCAGTTCAAATCAGAACTTAATAAAAGGGTAACTTCTTATAGTCTAGTTCAGTTTTAAAAAGAGTTCTGCACTAGAGTTTTAGGTACAAATGATGAAAATAAAAAATTTCCTTCATTAACTGATAATTTGTGTAAGTGCATCCAATGTTCCCAAGTTGCTTGACTAATCTATACTAATAAAAGGGTAATATGCTAATTAGACCAGACGTCTTCTGGACATCCATCTGGACGTCCTTCCAGACAAAGCTACGGTGGCGGGGGCCAAGGCAGAGGCGGTTAGGGGCGACTAGGCCAGCAGGGGAGGGCAGTTAGGGGTGATCAGGCAGACAGGCAGGTGAGCAGTTAGGAGCCAGTGGTCCCAGATTGCAAGAGGGTGCAGGCCGGACTAAGGAACCCGCTTCCCCCTCCCCCTGTGCATGAATATTGTGCACCAGGCCTCTAGTACTATATAACAGAAACAAAACTTCACCATAATCCTATGTATCATCATGTCACCACCCACTCCTCTCCCATTTCATAAAAAATGTTGCCAATGCTGTAAGTAGGACTTGAAAATTACCTCAATGAAAATTAGACACTAAATGAAAAGAATATCCAACAGACATCCAAGAACATTATTTTGAAATTGTAGCCTAAGAGAGCTCAAAAAGGCTGTCCCTAGAAAATTGTGTAAAATGACATAGTAGTATTTAAAACATATTATCCATAGAGCTGCCTAATTAACTGCTGCATAACAATATTATAGCTAATATTTTATTATCACTGTATCTCTTACTAACATTATGCCAGTTAAAAAATTTTTAAGAGTAAAATGGAAGTCAAATTAATAATGTAACCATTACTTCTCAAAGTATAGTCGATAAACAACCTGTATTAAACTCACTTATGATGCTTATTAAAAATGCATATACTGGGTCTGATCCTTGAAAATTCTGATTTATAATATATGGATGATTTTTCTGCACACTTACATTTCAGAACTACTGGATTAGACATGAATCCTCTCAAATGTCACATCAATTCCCTAAGGACTCCATCTTTTCTACATGATTATAGTGTGAGAACCATAAATTTATAGAATATTGTATATTGATTTTAAAATATAATGTTGAAATTGCTTTTAAACCTATACCATATGATAGAAACAAATAATTTGGTGGTTATAAAATCTTGAAACCTATTTGAAATCTAACTAATATGAGATCAGCATTTCTATTAAAAACGTTCTTACCATGCCATGATCAAATGTGAACACACCAACATCACGTCCATGATGAATATGATTCCGTCTAATAATTGGGTTTCCATGATTTTTAACCCATATCCCAGCCAAAGCATTATTGGAAATTTCATTATCTTCATATATTCCCTACAACAAATAATCAGAAATAAACATTAGTAAAACTTGAAGAAATATTTTAAAAGAATAAAACCACAAAGTTAAAAAAATACCTGTGCATGATCTGTTATATAAAGTCCAACATTTTCACAGTCGCTGATATTACAGTGCTTGATAGTAGGACATGCTCCTTGACCACTGACACATACTGCAGAGCCAACTGTAAGAAAAATACTTTATTTAAAAACCTATTGGGCCACAACACAGAGACTCATTTTATAACAAAATATAAAGAAACACTAACCTGTACATGTACTTCTGATGATACAGTGATCAATAATAGGACTGCAATTTACTGTAATCTCTAAGCAGTGGTGTGCATTGTGGTGTTGAGCAGATTTGTCATCAGGGTTAAACTGCAAAGTAGAAATTTTGTTAAACAACCACTGCTTTAATAATTTCAACATATTATTTTAAATCTTAAAATTTCTTACCCTTATTGTCATATATCCAACATAAGCATCCTCAGAACCTTCCATAAAAACAAAGGTTGAATCTCTAGTGTTTTCAATTATAACTTTGTCTGCTACTTTTCCAGGTGCTGTGGAGAAGATATTTAAAGCATATTACCTTTATCAGACAGATGAAATAGAAATTTAAAAATAACTTTAAAAAAAAACACTTTAAAAATACAGTAATACTTTGCTACAAAACTAGTAATATAGAACATTTTTATTGTTTTAAGTTGGGTATTTTTTGGAGGAAGAACTTTTAAAAATTATTACTTTTAAATACTGAGAAGAGAGGACTAATACTCATTTAATTGATAACTATATTTCACTGGCCTTTACCACAGGCAGTCATATTTAATGTAGATATTATTTGAGTATCATATTGAAATCCATATATAATACTTCTAAGAAGGTTCAACTGCAAATAGTATTTAATATCCAAAAGAGACCTCTTTATTGACATTTATTTCCCAAACTGGCCTTAATTTGGAAAGTAATAAAAATCTATAGGCAGAAATTTTCTACACCCTCCCTCCTCACTTTTCTTCATGGTGGAAATGGGGGAGGAAAGCAGAAAGGGTAGTCAATGCAAACTTTATTAACAAGTAATAATTATTAGCCATCTTAAAATGGTCTATGTACTATATCCTTAAAAAATCAGAGAGCGCCCAGCTGGTGTGGCTCAGTGGTTGAACACTGACCTATGAACCAGAAGGTCACGGTTTGATTCCTGGTCAGGTCACATGCCCAGGTTGCGGGCTTGATCCCCAGTGTAGGGTATGCAGGAGGCAGCCGATCAATGGTTCTCTCTCATCATTGATGTTTCTCTCTCTCTCCCTCCTCCCCCACCCCTCTCCCATCCTATTCCTTCCTCCCTTAAAAAAAAAAAAAAAAAAAGCATAAATTTTCAAATGACTGATCAGTGCTCAATAAATATTTTATTACATTTATTCTTAGAAACTTGAGCATAAAAGCAGCTTTTATATAGCCCAAAAATATTTAAGATAAAGCTAACAAACATTTTTTCTTTCCTTAATGATTAACTAAGGCAGTTGAATAAAGTAGTGACCAAGAAACATACACATTTAAAAAAATATATTTTTATTGATTTCAGAGAGGGAGAGGGAGGGAGAGAGATTTGAAACATCAATGATGAGAGAGAATTACTGATTGGCTGCCTCCTACACGCCCTACATTGGGGATCAAGTCCACAACCCAGGCATATGCCCTGACTGGGAATCAAATCGTGACCTCCTGGGGTTCATAGGTCCATGCTCAACCACTGAGCCATGCCAGCTGGGTGAGAAATATATACATCTTAAAAAGAAATAAGACACATCCACAATTTCTGAATTCTCATGTTTTCATTTCTATCACATAAAATATGCATATTTAATTCTTATTCTTTCCTACCATTAAGGTATTATCAAAGTTACCTAAATTTTAAGTCACTAGCATTTTATAAACCCATTATGTAAGTAAAATTGGTAAAATTCTAATAAAAATGCATTTTAAAATACCTGCACCAATCATGGTGATTGGAGATTCAATATATATCCATTCATCAGTATATATTCCAGAATGAACAAAGATAAGTCCATCAAAATGAGCTTCTTGTACCCCACCAAGGGCATCTTCAATTGTATCATATACTAGAAAAATAAAAGTGTCAATATAGAACTGAAAAATTACTATTTTAAATCCCATAAAAATACAGATCAAACATACCAACATATTTTCTCTTCCTTTATATCTTGCAGGGTTACTGTAGAAATGTTCAGCAAATCCTGGCTTTACATGTGCACCTTTATACTTAATGTCAAAAAAAAAAAAAAAGACATTACATTTTAAACTAATTTAGTACTGTATGAATATTTTAAATTAAATATATAAAAAATCAATTATTTCAACTAATTTTCTGTTGCATAGTGCAATGTAAAAGGTGTTTCAGATTTTACATTATTCAGTACTATCCAGTAAGAAAGGACAAGGATTCTCAATTTCAGCACTACTAATACTTTGGAACAGACAGTTCCTTTGTTGTGGGGGCTGTCCTGTGCATTGTAGAATGCTTAGTAGCATTCTTGGTCTCTACCCACTAGCTACCAGTAGCATCCTCTTCTTGTTGTGATAATTAAAAATGTCTCCAGAAGTTGTCAAATGTCCCCTGTGGAGCAAAATCATCCTAGTTGAGAGCCATTTGTAAAGGACTACATAAAAATTACGCTAAAAGTGAAACTTTAAAACAACTATTGAACTCCAATAATTTAAACAAGAGTTCAAACAGACCCATAGAAAGTATTAACTGCTTCTAGGCTACTGATGTTTACTGTCAATGTTTAGATTATTATGTCAGCAGTGAAATTGTTGAGTATTTTGTTGGTTGATAAATGTGCACTGGCTTGAAACCTATTCTTGAAATTAATTAAAAAAACACACCAACAAATTTAATTAGCTCGACTGGCGTGGCTCAGTGGTTGAGCGTCTACCTATGAACCAGGAGGTCATGGTTTGATTCCCAATCAGGACACATGCCTGGGTTGCGGGCTTTATTCCCAGTGGGGGGTGTGCAGGAGGCAGCCAATCAATGGTTCTCTCTTATCATCGATATTTCTCTCTCTCTCTCACTCTTCTCCCTCTCTGAAATCAGTAAGAAAAACAAAAAACCCTTAATTATTTTATTTGATGTCAGGTTAAATGTCTGTGTTTGTTCAGTGATAAATATTCCTTTGTAGTATCTATTACTTCATCAGAGTCATTACACCTGTCATCATGACTGCAGCAAAATGTCTCTCTCAGTAAGTCATGGAATACCTGGAACATTCCCCTTTTTCATAAGGTTCACAAGATAAGTTTATATGACAATATAAATATCTCCCTGCATGAGTTTAAATTTTTTTAGAAAGGAAATTTTATCTCCATGTATATTATATACATGAGTCAATATTTTCTATTTTTTTTAAAAATATATTTTATTGATTTTTTACAGAGAGGAAGGGAGAGAGATAGAGAGCCAGAAACATCGATGAGAGAGAAACATCGATCAGCTGCCTCCTGCACATCTCCTACTGGGGATATGCCCGCAACCAAGGTACATGCCCCTGACCGGAATCGAACCTGGGACCTTTCAGTCCGCAGGCCGACGCTCTATCCACTGAGCCAAACCGGCTTCGGCAATATTTTCTATTTATACTTCATACCAACTGCTGGAAACTCTCTTTCCAAGGATTTGGATGTTCATATTCTTCTGGATTAATCTGGTAGAATTTGCCAGGTTCAGGATGCATCATAGGACGGGTATATTCAAATACTTCCATATATAATCGTTTCCTGAAGGTGGGAAAGGAATTAGAAGAGTTATTCATAAGTAGCCTTTTAAATAACTACAAAAAATTATTTGAGGACTAAAATAGTTTACCTTTAGCACCATACAAGCTATTGTAAAATATAGAAAAGTACAAAGAAAGGAGATAACCTACACTTTCAATACATTATTATTAACAGCTTACTATATTTCCTTTCAGTCATTTTTCCCCCCTTTTAGTTATTTTTATCTACAGTTAGTTTTCATTTGTTACAGTTGTGATTTATATAGCATTCAAAAACAAAAATTTGTATCCTGCTCTTTTCACTTTTTATTTATTGGTTTTCGAGAAAGAGAGGAGAAAGAAAGAGGAAAATGAGGGGGAGGGAGGGAGAGAGAAAAAGAAACACTGATTTGCTGTTCCACCCATTAATGCATTCATTGCTTGTTTCATGTATGTGACCTGACTGGGGATCGAACCTGCAATCTTGAAATATCAGAACAACATTCTAATCAACTGAACTACCCAGCCAGGGCACTTTTCACTTTTTACAACATAGCATTTTCTCATGCTACTAAAATCTGTAAAAAATCACTGTTCATGACTATACCCCAACCCTCCAAGCAGACATTATATTGTGTTCACTTAAGTCCATTTCCTTATTGCTAGATCTAATTTCTAATTCCCCCCACTATTAACTATGACATTATGAAAAATTTGTACATAGGCAAAAAATTTTTCAGAAGTGGAATTACTGGGTCAAAGGGCATGCATAGTTCAAGGTCATGAATATAACTATCGAAGTATTTTCCAAAAGTGATATATAAAATTCACTAAACTATCAAATTTAATTAGTTAGCTGTTTTAAATTAGACTTAGTTCAGTGTTTTGTTTTTTAAAATATTTTTATTGATTTCAGAGAGGAAGGAAGAGGGAGAGAGAGAAACATCAATGATGAGAGAGAATCACCGATTGGCTGCCTCCTGCACGCCCCTTACTGGGAATCAAGCCGGCAACCTGGGCACATGCCTGTGACCGGAATGAAACCTGGGACCCTTCAGTCCACAGGCTGACGCTCTATCCACTGAGCCAAACCGGCCAGGGCCTTAGTTCTGTATTTTTTTAAAAAAAATATATTTATATTGATTTCAGAGAAGAAGGGAGAGGGAGAGACAGAAAATATCAATGATGAGAGAGAATCACTGATCAGCTGCCTCCTGCATGCCTTATATTGGGGATTGAGCTTACATCCCGGGCATAAGTCCAGACAGGGGAATTGAATTGTGACCTCCTGGTTTATAGGGTGATGCTCAACCATTGAGCCACACTAACCGGGCTTAGTTCTGTTTCTTAAAAGCAATTCAATGAAATACATTTTATATACTCAGTTGCTATTAACTGATAAATAGCAGAGAAAGTACTTCATTTATTGTTTTATAAATATTACCTAAAGTGACAACTCACATTTGTGATAAATAGGTAACTTAGAATTTACAAGCAATCTAATTTTATTCTTATTTAATTATAATCAACACTTCAACCTCCCTAGCATTTCAAGCATTTTGGGCACCAAATAATATATCTCAAGATAATAAGAAATAAATTTTCACTTACCACAAAATTGGATCATTAGCAAGCTCACTGAAGCGTTTACACACACAAGCTGCTCTACAAAGATCCTGTTCCAGCAAGTAAGAGAAGATTTTTAGAACCACTTCATCTGGCAGTTTCTCCTGAAGATACTGTTCAGCAGGTGCTGCTATAAAGAGATTAACAAATAAAATATAAACAACTTATTTATTGTGTTAGTAATGACTTCCCCATTTTTTAAAAAGCATAATTTTCGCTCTGGATAGTGTAGCTCAGTTGGTTGCATTGTCCTGTGCACTGAAGGGTGGTTGGCTTGATTCTAGGTCAGGTCACATACAGGAAGCAGCCAATCAATGTTTTTCTCTCTCTCTTTCCTTCCCCCCACTCTCTAAAATCAATAAAAACATATCCTCAGGTGAGGATTAAAAATAAAATAAAAAGCATACTTTTCATTTTATCTAACTAATAGTTTTTATTTTGTGATGACAATCTTTTTTTTTTTTTTAAATATACCATTATTGATTTTAGAGAGGAATGGAGAAGGGGAGAGAGAAAGAAACATCAATGATGAGAGAGAATCACTGATTGGCTGCCTCCTGCTACCCCCACACTGGGGATTGAGCCCGCAAACCAGGCATGTGTCCTTGACCGGAATCGAACCCGAGACCCTTCAGTCCACAGGCAGATGCTCCTCCTACTGAGCCGAACTGACTAGGGCAACAATCATCTTATAAACATTTTTTTTCATAGATAGCACATTTATTTTTGTTCATCTTGACATAAGTATTCTCTTTTAGCTATTACGTACCATTTTAGAAACTGGTGAAAATATACAAAAGGTTTTTTATATTTGGGTTAATTCTCACTCAAGGATATTTTTTTTCCATTGATTTTTTTTTTCTTAGAGAGAATAGAAGGAAGGGAAGGAGGGAGAGAGACATCAATATGAAAGAGACACATCGACTGGTTGCCTCCCATACAACCCCGATGGGACTGAACCTGCAACCCAAGTATGTGCGCCCTTGACTGGGAATCCAATCCATCCATGGGCAGGCCGATGCTCTAACCACTTCACCACACTGGCCAGGGCACAAGGCATATTTCATTAAAACACATTTTTTTTTTAAATTTCAGAGAGGAAGGGAGAGGGAGATAGAAATATCAATGATGAGAGAGAATCATTGATTGGCTGCCTTCTGCATGCCTCCTACTGGGGATCAAGCCTGCAACCTGCGGAAAAGTCCCTTGACCAAAATTGAACCTGGGACCCTTTAGTCCATAGGCAGACACTCTATCCACTGAGCCAAACCGTCTGGGCCACAAGGTGTTTTTATTTTTTAAATATATTTTTATTGATTTCAGATAGGAAGGGAGAGGGAGAGAGAGACAGAAACATCAATGATGAGAGGGAACCACTGATCAGCTGCCTCCTGCACGCCCTGCAACCCGAGCATGTGCCCTTGACTGGAATCGAACCTGGGACCCTTTAGTCCATAGGCAGACACTCTATCCACTGAGCCAAACCGTCTGGGCCACAAGGTGTTTTTATTTTTTAAATATATTTTTATTGATTTCAGATAGGAAGGGAGAGGGAGAGAGAGACAGAAACATCAATGATGAGAGGGAACCACTGATCAGCTGCCTCCTGCACGCCCTGCAACCCGAGCATGTGCCCTTGACTGGAATCGAACCTGGGACCCTTCAGTCTGCAGGCTGACGCTCTGTCCACTGAGCCAAATCAGCTAGGGCAACACAAGGTATTTTTATATAACAAAGACAAAGAGGGAGAAGTCATAGTTGTCATGTTAATCTATAGATATAAAAGCCTAAGTGACCACACGACTGGAGCTGCCCCTGGGTGGTCAGTGTACTCCCACAGCGGGAGTGCCGCTCAGCTGACTGATGGGTGCCAGAAGCAGGGTTCATGGCTGGCGAAAGCTGCTGTGGCAGCGTGAGCCTCACCCAATGGGGCCTGACTGGGCGCAAGCCTGTGGCGGCAGGCGCTGTGGGGCTGGGATGAGCGGGAGCGGCAGGCAGGAGTGACAGGTGGCGTTGGACTGTGGGTTTTGGCCCAATCCCCGCAGGCCACGCCAAGGGACCCCACCGATGTATGAATCTGTGCATCGGGCCTCTAGTTCTATAATAATCATTTTCTCAATCACAAATGTAATACTAAAGTACATTTAATTTTAATATTTTGGTATCAAACAAAATAAAAAAAGTTACTTGACCCTGTCCCTTAGTTTTCCCATAGGAAATACCTGCAAGATCTTGTGTTTTTCCAGATACCCTTGCACGTTTTGCACGATGACCAAAGTTTTCTGTCGTTGAAGTTGAGGCACCCTTCAAAAACAAAATGAAAACTAATTAAGCAAATATTTTTATTACTTCTAAAAAATGACATTCCCTTTCCTTTTTTGTTTGTTTCCTAACAATTTTTTCATTACAAAAAGAAAAGCAGTGACAATTTACCTCCATACTGCTCTTTGTAGGACACGCTGTTCTTTTCGGCAAAAGAGTTTTTCTACGAAGCTGGTAAGGACTGTTTTGTGCACCAGGACCTGATTCTTCTGCAACCATATCTGCAGGTACATCATCATCTGTTATAAACAAAAGCAATTATGAAAAATGACATTCTATATAATAAAAGGCTAATATGCAAATTGTCCCCTCGACCGGGGAGTTCGACCGGAAGTTTGACCAGGGGGCGGGGCCAGCTGGCCAACCGCCCTCGGACCCTCCCCTGGCCAGCCCTGTCCCCAATAGCCCCCTCACCCCAATCGGGGCAGTTCAGCCAGACCCCACCTGTGCACGAATTCATGCACCAGGCCTCTAGTCTATTAAAAAAAAAGAGCTCTATAGGTGCAGTAAACTTTTTATTTTATTTTTAAATATATTTTTGATTTCAGAGAGGAGAGAGACAGAAACATAAATGAGAGAGAATCACTAATCAGATGCTTCCTGCATACCTCCTACTGGGGATTGAGCATGCAACCCGGGCATGTACCCTTGAGTGGAATCGAACCCGGGACATTTCAGTCCATGCTCTATCCACTGAGCCAAACTGGCTAGGGCTGCAGTAGACTTTTTAAAAACTTAAAAAAAAAATTTTTTTGTGGTGGTGGGAAATACAACTTTTATATAAAATTCCAGCTAACTAGATAACCATCTGAATGAAATGTTGGCTTTTTATTTTATTTCTTATTTCAAAATAAATTCCAAAATACACCATATATTTAAATACAAAAAGGAAACAAAATCACAAGAAGAATATAGAAAAAAATAATTTTTTTATAACACTAAAGTAGAGAAGTTCTTTCAAGGTTATGACACAAAACTTGGAAGGCATTAAAAAGAAACAGGTGATGAGGATGTTCACTTGATCAGAGGCTTGAGAAGGGGAATGAGTCATGGCTAGAGCCCACGAGGGATGGGAAGGGCAACCAGGCAAGGGGTGTCAGAGTCAAAGCGGGTGAGTGAGGAAGATGTCGACAGATGGACAGCTTGGTATAAAATATCAGATACCAAGAAGGATGAAAAGAGCATCCACACAGAGAGTGGTCTGGCACAGGGTGTTGGAGTTCAAGAGGAGAAAAAAGAAGTCTGCATGGATGGCAGGGTGGTCCTGGAATGAAGAGTCAGAGAGAACAGGGAGAAAAGGGTGTCACACAGCAGCAGGGATGATAGACCTGGAAGACTGGTTACATACAATACAGGAACTAAGCAAATAAATAAGATAATGGAAGCCAGATATCTTCTGTCAGAGAAGAGAGTTAAAATTAAAGAGAGAAAACTAGAATAAACTCTATGTTGTTAGACTAGAACCGAAGGCATCAACATAGAACTCATGATTTTTAATAGATATAGAAATGATTATAGATCTAAGTGTTTGGGTGTGTGTACGTATATATGTCCTCTAGCTCTGTTCACTGAGAGAGAGCAAGCCTAGAAGCAGTGACACTCCAATACCACCAATGAGCGTGAGTAGCATTTGGAGCTTGGCTTCTGAATAGCATTTTCTTCTTCTTTTTAAAAAAAATATATTTTTATTGATTTCAGAGAGGAAGGGAGAGGAAGAGAGAGATATAAACATCGATGAGGAGAGAGAATCATTGATTAGCTGCCTCCTGCACGCTCCCTATTGGGGATCGAGCCCACAACCTGGGCATGTGCCCTTGACCGGAATCAAACCCAGGACCCTTCAGTCCGCAGGCCAACGCTCTATCCACTAAGCCAAACTGGCTAGGGCTTGTTTTTTTTAAAATTCTAACCTGAGGATATTTTTCCATTGATTTATTTTTTATTTATTTTTTAGAGAGAGTGGAAGAGAGAGGAAAAGACAGAGAGAAATATCGATATGAGAGTAACAGAATGATTGGTTGCCTCCTGTATGAGCCCTGACCAGGGACTGGGCCGGGGAGGAGGAGCCTGAAACCCAGGTATGTGCCCTTGACCGAAATCGAACCTGGGACCCTGCGGTCCACAGGCTGACACTCTATCCACTAAGTCAAACCAGATAGGGCTGAATAACATTTTCTACAAAAGAAATAAAAGTTCCTTGGAAAAATGGCAGATTCCAGATTGGGGGAAATATAAGATGAGCCTGAAATACCTTGTGGTAGAAATAAGAAAGTGCTAAAAGAATGATGAGGACATGTCAAAAGGACTCAGAAGTCAGCCTGAATGCTCACCCTCTAACAAAATTATGTTACAGCATCAAAATTCATGATAGTAAAGGAATTATAACCCACTGAATGAACAGCAACCCATAAATTCATACTGCTATAAATAAATGAATAAATTGAATAAATAATGGGATGTTTAGAAAAAACTTTAGAAAGGGGAAAACAGTAACTCTATAGTAGAGATGTCAATCAGATAGTACCTTAATCAAATGATCAAAGTGAATATCATCATTAATAGGACAAACTGAAATGGTGTGCCACCTGATAGCAGCTATATTCCGCAGCATAACCCAAATCTAATTGTGAGGAAACATCAGACAAATCAAATTTGTTCTAATTTATTTTGAATCATCTTCAAAATTGTCAAAGTTATGAAAGTCAAGGAAAGTCTGAAGAACTGTTCCAGACTGAAGAGATACGGCAACTAAATGCAATGTGTGGTTCTGAACTAGATCCTTTTGCTGAAATGTGGCTATTAGGACCAATAGTGAAACTTAAATGCGGAGTCTAAAGATTAGAAGACAATAATTTGTCAATGATAACTTTCTGACTTTTATAGCTATAGTATGTTTATTTAGAATAATATCCTTGTTTGTAGGAAATACAGACTAACAATAGGAGGTGACAGGACAACAGGTTGGCACTTATTCTGGAAAGAATCAGGGGGAAAAAACTAACTCTTCTCTGAGTTTAGATTGTTTTTAAGTAATACATTTGAGTAATATATAAAATATTAAAAATTCTGCTTGGAAAATTAACACCATAAACAGTTAAAAGAAGCAACACAATTAGGAAAAAAAATTGCAACAAATGTCACACAAATGGGTAATAATTTCCTTAATTATATATGAGTGTCTACAAATAAATAGGGAAAAGATCAATAATTCAATAGAAATTTGGGCCAAGGCAAGGACATGAACAGATAATTCAGAATTAAGAAACTAGAAATGAAATGCTAATAGAAATGAAAATGAGATATTTTTCATATAGCAAATTATCAAAGATAAAAAGTTTGGTCACATATTAGTATTATGAAAGGAAAATATGAAGGAAAAAGAGTTCTTAATTGCTCTAAGAAGAGCAATTTGGCAATAGCTATTATTACTTAGCAATTCCATTTCTAGGAATTGATTCTGCAGCTATATTCACACATGTGGACAAAGAAGTATGGACCAAGATTTTTATTGCATACTGTTACCAATACTAAAAGGTAACAATCAAATGTTCATCAATAAGGGTTTGTTAAATAAAAGATGGTCTAGCTATACAATAAACTATTATGTGATAATTACAAGATATAAAGCAGTTTTATATAGACTGATAAGGAACTATCTTTAATATATAGTAAGTTTAAAAACCGAAATATACAGTTTTTAGTGTGTGTGTGTGTGTGTGTGTGTTTTAAGGTTATACATACATATTCTTACATGTGTATATATTTACTAAAATATAAACTCCATGATGTAAGGAGCTACCCACTGGCCAAAGATGGGACAATTTGAGCATCATTAAGAATAAATGGAATGAACTAAAAGAGATATATTTAAATCCGTGAGTTTATAATGATATTTTAAAAAAAGGTTACTTTCAAAGATGCTACTAAAAACCAACTCATCTTCTGAAAATTGGAAAATAACAGGAAATAATCAAATATTTTTTCTTTTCTTATATAAACCGAACCATCAAGTAACCAAGTAAGAAATGAGGGGAAGCTTCTCTACAGAAACATTCTAGCAATAAATAAAGAATAAGAAAATTAGAAATAATTTGCAAACTCTAAAAGAGTTCATGGATTTAACCAATGAGTATTAATAAGTCCATAATATCATAAAGAGAGTAACAATCAGGCACTGTATATCTCCTGATGAAAGAACACATCACCACCTCTTTGACAAAACATCAAATCTGAATCTGATCAAACCTGTAAGAAACTTTAAGGTCAAACTATACAGTACCAGTTTCATCAACTAATAAATTGCATGGGAAATAAGTGGGGGAAAAATAAGCAAAACTAAAGCATTCTGTTTATTAGGTGTACCAGTTAATAATGCAGACTTTTTTTCAATAGATGGTGTTACACATATGTTGATATATATGCGATTTGATATGTATGCTATTTTGTTGTATTGACAACACACTTCAAAACTTCATATGTCAAATTTGCTGAAGGTGTTAACATCATAGATATTTTTACACTTAAAAATTTCGTGCAAAAAAAGAGCATTTGCGGGAAGTTTTAATTCATTATTTTGAAGAAAAAGTTATTGTATACTTCGGGAAGCTTATGGTGAACATGCTCCATCTCAAGATACTTGTGAACGCTGGTTTAAATGCTTTAAAAGTGATGATTTCAGTGCGAAAGACAAAGAACGTTCAGGTCAACCGAAAAAGTTTGAACACCAACAATTACAAGCATTATTGGATGAAGATGCGTGTCAAACTCAAAAACAACTTGCAGAAACATTAAACGTTGCTCAGCAAACAATTTCCGATCCTTTACAAGCAATGGGAAAGATTTTAAAGGAAGGAAAATGGGTGCCACGTCAACTGAACAAAAGACAAATGGAAAACCGAAAAGTCATCAGTAAAATGTTGCTTCAACGGCACGAAAGAGTCTTTTTTTGCATCGAATTGCGACTGGCGATGAAAAGTGGATTTATTTTGAAAATCCCAAATGCATGAAGTCATGGGTTGATCCAGGTCAACCATCAACATTGACTGCAAGGCCAAATTGCTTCAGAAAGAAGACAATGCTCTGTGTTTGGAGGGATCAGGGAAGGTGTGGTGTATTATGAGCTTCTAAAACCAGGTGAAACCATTAATACTGATCGCTACTGACAACAAATAATCAATTTGAACCACGCGTTGATCGTGAAATGACCAGAATGTTCCAGAAGACATGGCAAAGTAATTTTGCTTCATGATAACGCACCATCACACACTCCAAAACCAATTAAAGACATGTTAAAAGATCTTGCCTGGGAAGTATTAACCCACCTGCTGTATTCACCAAACCTTGCTCCTTCAGATTACCACTTGTTCAGACCGATGGCACACGCACTTTCTGAGCAGCACTTCAAAACGTAAGAAGTGGAAAATTGGGTCTCTGAATGGTTTGCCTCAAAACAAGAAAAGTTCTATTGGGGCGGTATCCACAAATTACCTAAAGATGGGGGAAATGTGTAGCTAGCGATGGACATTACTTTGAATAAAGCATTTTTGATGTTTCTTTTGAAATTATTGTGTTTTCTTTGATTACAAAATCTGCATTATTAACTGGTACACCTAGTAAGAATGTACACTTTGGCACTAAAATTACTTTTTTTAAAAAGCCAGAAAATGATTATCATATGAATGCTTTTTTTGGGTGTGTGTGTGTGGCGGGGGGGGGGGGGGGGGGGGGGGAGGGGGGGGGGGCGGATGGGGTTATGATTGGAATGGGGCACATAAAAGGCTTCTGCAGTGGCTGGCAAAGTTCTATTTCCTGACCTGTTGGTATTACAATACCAATCTTAGTAATAATTCTAAACTTTAATAATTCTTTTATGTGAAATTTCTCTACCTAGCTATATTTTACAATAATAGAGGTGTTTTTAAAAGATGAGGTGTTATAACAATGTAATATTAAAAAAGAGGTTTTTCCAACAGCAGACCTTGGGCAAAATAACATTTTTAAGCCTACATTTTTTTCAACTATTAAAGATGAGAACAGTATTTTGTAATTTCCAGGACTACTGGCTACTGAAAGGATATAAATAGAATAACATATGCAAAACACTCAGCAGTATGTCTGGCTCATATAAAGTGTTCAATAAATGTTTCAGCTCTTATTTCACTTAAATATTATTCTATTAACATCACTTTTAAACAAAACTTGGAAAATTAAATAAGTTTTCTATATACTGCATGCAATGTAGTCAGAAAATATAGCCAGTATGATATGACTGGATATTTGTGGAGTCATCCCTTTGTAGTTTAATATATGGTTAGTTTCTATAAATGTTTCATGTCTGCTTGAAAAGAACATCTACATTCTATTTTTTAAAGTTTAAATATATCTAAAATATCCAGTCTATTAATTGCTTGTTCAAATATTCTATACCTTTAGTTTTGTTGTTGTTGGGGCAGTGGTGGTTTCATTCGTCTATTGTCTTTTGAAGGAAATTTCCTATAAAACTTCCTGCTCTATCTGTAGATAATCCATTTAATTTTAGTATGTAAATTTTGCTTTATATACTTTGCTATGTTATTTGGAAATACAGGGGCAAGATTATTATTTCCTCCTGGTGAATTACTCCTTTCATCATTATGCTTAATAATGCCTTTTGCCTTAGAAATCTATTTTTGGCTGATAATATTTTCCTAACAGCTTTTAGCTTTGTTTTATATCAGCACTTTTTTAACCTTGTATTTTCAATGTTTACTTTTGGGTCCTTACAATTTATTTATTTGTTTATATTTTATTTTATTGACTTTAGAGAGGGAGAGATAGAAACATCAATGATGAGAGAGAATCACTGATAGGCTGCCTCCTGCATGCCCCCTACTGAGGATTGAGCCCAAAAGCCGGGCATGTGCCCTTGACCGGAATTGAACCTGGGACCCTTCAGTCCGTAGACTGGCGCTCTAATCACTGAACCAAACCAGCTACGCCTGGGTCATTACATTTTAAATTCAGTTCTTCTTAATCGTTTATTGCTAGATTTTCTTTTCCTTTTCAGCCAAAGCAAGAATAACTGTCTAATCTGGTATTTAATCCACCTGATGCCAATTTCTATGATTACATTTTTAATTTCAAAAGTTGCTTTGGCCTTAGCTGGTTTGGTTCAGTGGATAGAGTGGCCTGCAGACAGAAGGGTCCTGGGTTCAATTCCCATCAAGGGCACATGCCCTGGTTGCTGGCTCGATCCCGGTGGGGGGCATGCAGGAGGCTGCAGATTAATGATTCTCACATGATTGATGTTTCTATCTCTCTCCCTCTCCCTTCCTCTCTGAAATCAATAAAAATATATTTTTTAAAAAGTTGCTTTGGTTTTCCTTTTTTAGGTTTATTGTTTCTTTTTCATACTGGTCTGTTACTTCACCATACTTCCTTTTAAAATTTAAAATTTTTTAAATTTTACTTTCATTTTCTTTTTATTCTCTTGATCATTTTACAAACTCATTTAAATTCTCTTTTAGATTGTTTTATCATTGGACACTTTTTAAAATCCAAACACAATCGGAGAAGTTGTTTCATGTTGTAGGCTGCACACCTTGGTCTTAGTGCTACCTGTATTCAGAACAGGTCCAAGACGACATTTCCTATCCCTATATGTGTACTAAAATTCCACCAGAGACCCATTAGGACAGTGGTTGCCAACCGGTGGTCCGTGGACCACTGGTGGTCCGTGAGGTCCAAAAGGTTGGCGACTGCTGCATTAGGACATATATCCAAGACCAAAAGGTCCTGTGCTATTTTATATGTAGCAGTACCACCTCCCTCTTACTGCTTTGATTTGATATCTCTCATTTCTACACCTAGAAACTTCATTCACTTCTTTCCTTCCTCAGGGTTTAGCTATGCATTCACACTTTTGCTCTTGTTTTGTGTTAACATTTCTATGTTTGTAGTGTGTATGCATGTGAGGATGATATCTATCAGCTTTGGTTTATCGTGCTGTGAGTTATCAGTCAGTGAGCCAATCAGTTTCATTCTCAAATTTTTCATCCCATACAACCCTCTCTCACTCCACTCCAACT
The DNA here is from genome assembly GCF_000147115.1 of Myotis lucifugus. NCBI lineage: Eukaryota > Metazoa > Chordata > Mammalia > Chiroptera > Vespertilionidae > Myotis > Myotis lucifugus. The sequence continues at coordinate 12,041,530 of NW_005871054.1, read as the reverse complement.
TCTGTTTAAAATTGGTAATTATTAGTTCCCACAAATATATGAAGCTACAGTAACCTCAATTTCCCATTGATAACCAGTTCTGTTCTAAAACATTCAAAGTTCAGTTTTATAAAGCATTATATTAAACTTTTATTTGTGCTGAGGTAAAGAATCTATACTAAATTTCTATACAATTCTCATAATTAATTACTTCTGAGCCCTGGCCAGTGTGGCTCAGTTGAGTGTTGCCCCATTCACTGAAAGGTTGCTGGTTTGATTCCGGTCAGGGCACATACTCAGGTTGCAGGTTTGATCCCTGGTCTTGGGTGCGTATGGGAGGCAATCGATAGATGTTTCTCTCTTGCATTGATGTTTCTTTCTCTCTCCCTCCCTCGCCATTCCTCTCTAAAATAAAAACATAAAAAATAAAAAAATACATTACCACTGACTATAAGGTACAGTGCCAGAAGGTATTTACAAAGGGTTCATTCTGCTATTTTTTTCTAATTAAAATAAAAAGATTGATTTTAGAGAAAGAGAGGAAGGGAGAGAGGAACACTGATTTGTTGTTCCACTTATTTATGCATTCATTAGTTGATTCTTGTATGTACACTGACCGGGGTTCGAACCTTCAACCTCAATGTATCTGGACAGTGCTCTAATCAACTGAGCTACTGGTGAGGGCAGGGGTCATTCTGAGAAGATCACCTGGCCAATATTGTAAGCAAAGGAAAAAGTTAAAAAACAATTTGTAGTCATTAGTGTCTTCATCTTTGGAACTCCTGTAGCACTGTATATATGCCATATATTCTTTCCATATCATATCATAGCTGCCTTGTGTTGTTGTTTACTATTTTGGTATACGCCTTACTTTCCTAACAAAATTATAAGCTCATAGGGTTAAGGCCCCCTCCCTCTTTTATATTCTTCCTCAGTGTTTAGCTCGATGCCCAATAAATATTTAATAAAAGTTGGTTCTCATCTATGGAGACCCTTTAATTTTACTCAGTTCAAGGAATTTTTCCAAGAAACCATCACTACTGGTGGGCTATGATGACTTACATACTACTTTATAGAAAATAAAAACCCGACAGGTACTGTTTCACTTCTTCCTACCTCTGAATTCATTTACATGTACACCCACTATTTTTTGTTTCTTTCTAAAATTATGGAGGAGTATTCCCCAGAACTGATTTGGCACATCTGAAGCAAACAAAATGTTTGTTAAATAATCCATGGTAGCTTATCTGGCTCCTAACCAAGAACCAAGAAATCATGAAGGATTGGTTATGGTTTGTCCCAACAACAAGTCTAAAAACAAGTCCTCAACATAATATTTTATCAAAATTTTTTTACTTTTATAGCTTTCACTTTTACACGTAGTATTAGAATGCTAATATTTAGATGTTAAGCTGTAATATAAGACTAATAAAAATAAATCTCAACATTTAATTTCAACCATAACTTATAGAAAATTTAATTTTCAGTTAAAAATGTTCTTGAACCCAATATCTCAATAGAAACAGAACGTGATCCATATTTTGTAATTTTTAATTTTTTAGTAGCTAAGTAAATTTTAATGTGATTTAACCCACTATATATATATATGTATATATATATAACATTTATCATTTCAACATGTAATATAAAATTGAGATATTTTACATTCTTTTATCTTCCTATTAAATTTTTAAAATAACTATGTACTTTTAACACAGCATGCCTCAAATTCAGACAAGCCGTATTTTAAGTGCTCAATAACCACATGTGGCTAGTGGTTAACTTAAATGGATGGACACACACACACACAAACACACACCTTTACTAAATTCTTATTGGTCCTCTTAAATAATAAAAAGTACCATGCAATTTAAATGGTTATTATACTATATATGTCAAAATTTATTTTCGATTTTTTTTTTGTTTAAATATAAATCATGTAAAAATATACTAGAGTCTTCACTATTACTAGGAACCACAGCGGAAAAACAAAGGCTTCTGGAGAGTAAGCATTCTTCCTTTATTAAAAAATATTTGAAATTTGATATTAAATAACATCATTTGTTGAAATGAATCCTTTCAACAAAATAAGCGACTTAATTCTATACATTCTTATTTTTGGTGTATAGGATGATTGCTCCAACCAACTGAGCTACCCAGCCAGGCTAATTCTATACATTCTGAAGTTAGTACTAATAGAATACCTTAATTTTTACACACCTTTATAACTATCTCAAAGATTTACAAAAGACTGTACTATTGGCTGGAGTTTAAAGTCTATACATTTTAGGGTATAGAGTAATCTAAAGTTAGAGGATGGTTTATGGAATTTAATTTACAAAGGTTCCCGCTCCCCCCCCCCAAATATTATACATATTCCACATTACTTATGCATAGCCACAGATCAAATTGGAAACTTAGGCAAATCTGTGCTAGTAACTGTGCTTAGAAACAGCTCCCAGTCTCAAGGTGTAAAACACCACACTTGGCAACTGTTTCTAACACAGTTGGGAACTACCACAACTTTTTTACAAAAAAAAAATCCAAAATTAAACTGAAATCAAGTTTATTTTAAATGCTTTTAAAATATTTTACTTAAGGCTTCAATATTTTACTTTAAAAATTTACTTAAAGATTTTAAGGTAGGGAGTCCAATAGTAAAGTCATTGTAAAAATCTGCTTTATAAAAGTTTGACTTGCTATGAACAAGTCTAATCTATATATATAAAAGCCTAAGCAACCGAACTGAAAGGCCAGTCGACCGGTTGCTATGACGTGCACTGACCACCAGATGGCAGATGCTCAATGCAGGAGCTGCCCCCTGGTGGTCAGTGCGCTCCCACAGCAGGAGTGCCGCTCAGCTGACTGACTCGTCCCGGTGGCCCACCAGCCCAACGGCAGCCACTCACTCCCCCAGTAGTACTGCAGTTCCAATCTCTGGAAAATGGGCCAGGCACTGACGACTGGTGCCACTGGCACAATCCTGACAGCGCTGCCGGCCTCCTGGAAGTCAGCCTTGGGCACTGTGGCCGCTTCCAATCCCTAGACCAGTGGTTCTCAACCTTCCTAATGCCGCGACCCTTTAATATAGTTCCTCATGTTGTGGTGGCCCCCAATTTCATTGTTACAAATTGAACATAATTAAAGCATAGTGATTAATCACAAAAGCAATATGTAATTATATATGTGTTTTCCGATGGTCTTAGGCGACCCCTGTGAAAGGATCGTTCGACCCCCAAAGGGGACGCGACCCACAGGTTGAGAACCCCTGCCCTAGACGCTTCGTAAAGAAGAAATGATATAAAAGTGGCACGAACATCAGCGGGATGGATCTGGATCCCTTGCTGGCAAGGGCGTCCTACCGCCTGCCCACCCGGAACCAATCGCGTCTTGCCCCCCGACCCCTTCAGGATGGGAGCCAGATGCAGGGTTCATGGCTGGAGAGTGCAGCTGTGGCGGACCAGGGGGACCAGGATGAGCAGGAGCGGTAGGCGGTGTTGGACTATGGGTTTTGGCCCAATCCCTGCAGGCCACCCCAAGGGACCCCCCCCCCCACCTGTGCATGAATTCGTGCACTGGGCCTCTAGTACTGTATATAAAAATGTCTGTAGGTGCCAGAATTGACAAGAATTCATAACTCTAGCTTGATGAGAAATAAAAGAAAACCAACCAACTACTAATTCAAGGATTAACATACTGTGGGAATAGCTTAGCTTTATTTTCATTCTTTCCTGCTACATAATCACATTCCATTCTCCTAAGACATCCCCCTGCCCATTGCTTTCAGGAAAGAGTATAAAATAACTTCACCCCGAAATGGAACATTTTAAAATTCTTTCTTCTAGTCTCATATTTTTACCTCCAGTTTTCATTTTCAGTATTCCCTAAAGTGAGAAAATTCAAAAAATAATACAATTATTTTTCCTACTTTATCAAACAAGAAAAAATTATTTTTAAAGTCAGTAGCTTTCATAAATTATAAGTATTTTTAAGTTCAATTGAACAACACTGTAATTCAAAAGTAGCATTACATCCAAAGTAGAAGCTAATATGACCAGAGTATCAAGTGCATCATTAATTCAAGTAAGAATAACCATGGCCACAAATCAACAATTATAACAAACATAATTCTAGTCTAACCTAAGATTCATAAGTCATTTGCTAGTCAATATAAACATCTGCCACTTGATCTAGTAGGGACTTGATCTAGTAGGGAAGCTAGATATGTAACAAATAAGTGAAGCAATACAATATGTGCTATACTAAAGACACCCACAAGGTGTTAGGAAAGCATAAAATAGGACACACAAATGAACATATGCACAGGGCTTAAGAGAACACAATTTAGCCTGCCCCTAATTTTATTTTCACATGAAATTCAGAAATTTGTTAGAAATGTCTTTTTTTATATTAGTTCAGCTTTATGGGGAAGGAACAGGCAAGACTAGGAAGGTAGAGCATGAAGATAAAAATGAGAATGAAGCTATTATACTCTTACAAACATTAAATGCTTAATCTTTGATGTGAATTTAATCTCAGAAACTTTTTAAAAAATATGTTTTTATTGATTTTTAAAGAGAGAAAGAGAGAGAGAGAGATAGAAACATCGATGAAAACATCATGGATCCACTGCACGCCCCCTACTGCGGATCAAGCCCACAACCTGGGCATGTGCCCCAACCAGAAATCAAATCAGTGGACCTCTTGGTTCCTGGGTTGAGGCTCAACCACTGACCCACACTGGCCAGGCCCATAAACTATGTTTTGAAGGAAGGAAAATGGACAGAGATAGGGAGGAAGGAGAGAGGGAGGGGGGAGGCTGGGCATTATCAGTTCTCTTTCTTTCTCGTTCCATAGACCATCATTTCTGGGACTGCATGATTCCTAGTAATATTTTACAGATCAAGAGATCACCTGATAAGAAAAATATTATTAACCTGTTTTATTCAGGCCCATTAAAGTTCAGTGAAATGCTGAAGGTTAGAAAGCTAGTAAGTGGTAGCAAAATAATTTTTAGGTCAAGTGACTCCAAATACAACATTTTATTTATTTTTAACAAAAAGTAATCTAGATGCCTCAAAAAAGTTTATAAGAAATATAAACAATGATGAAAATAATGATAGTAACTGGAATAAGAGTAGTAGTACTAGTAGTAGTACCTAAAGACCGAAAACTTAAAAAGTGCTGGCACTAGTGTTTTAAGTATTTTATATATGTATTAACTCATTGAATCCTTGTATCAACTCTATGAGAACATACTACTATTCCTATTTTATAGATGAGGAAACTAAGCAAAGAGGTTAAGCATCTTGCCCAAGGTCACACAGTATTAAGTAGCAGAGGCAGTCTAACTCCAGAGCACCACACTCTTAACCACTGTGCTATCTAAATACAAATTAGTCTTGCTAAATACTACTGGATATACTTATTACTAGAAGTATCTATAATAATAAAAGCGTAATACACTAATTAGACCAGACGTCCTTCCGGATGAAGTCGGGGCTTCGAGGGAAGCCCGAGTCCCGGGTGCCAGAAGGAAGCTGGTGCTGGTAGCTGGGGGAAGGAAGGCCTACTCTTGCACGAATTTTGTGCATTGGGCCTCTAGTATTAGTATAAAAATGAATAACCATGGAATGGAAAATATACGACTTTTGGAAATGTTTAAAAAATTTAAAAAATATTAAATCATACTTTCCCATGTCTTATTTTATTCAAAGTGTTGAGTTAACATTTTATACAAAACCACCAAAATGTAAACATTAGACCCTTTGTATTTTCATAATGGGTATCTCTTTAGATATCTTTGTATTGTAAATATCAATAATATTTGGAGACAGGATACAAAAAGAAGCAAAATTGAGGAAACTACTGCCTAACAAAGCATGTTAGAGGCTACCAAAGAAAAGGAAGCCATCAAGTTCCCTTAAAACCTCAAAGAAGCTTTGAACTTTGAAAGTAAGTACAATAAAAAATAACAGTAATATGTGGATCTGAAAACAATAATATTCATTGTAGATCAATAAAAAGAAATCTTTTTATGAAACCATGAAACTAGAGTGAAAGTAAAATAAAGAAATTTCTAGACATGCAGACTTACAAAGTTATCTCCCTATATAACCTTTCTTAGAAAATTACTTGAGGACATTATTTCAACAAAACTCGGGAATAAATAAAGAGGAAGACTTAGAATGTAGTAATTAATAAAATCATCACAGAAAAACAATAAAGGGAAGAAATTCCAAGACAAAGGGTGTGAAGCAGGCCCATAGATTGGAAACAGGCTCAAGAGGGCAGTAGAAATAAAATTTCCTGGACAAAAAGAGCAATCAATAGATTAAACAGCAGGGAGCTTATAAAAACTTGAGGACATGATAAAGGCAATACATTAAATGTATAAAATAACATCAGAACTATTAGGAATAATCTCTTTTGAGTGACCTAGAAATATTAGGTAGTAGAAAGAAGTAGAATCTAGTACATACTTGGCTCTACAGAAAAAAATATCTCCATATTCATAATAACACAAGCACAGTTATTATTTTCAACGTCTAGAATCAACCTAATGAAAATCACTCAAGAAAATACTTCATTAACAATATAAATGTTATTAACCTTGATAATGAAAATGTAGTATTGAAACAGTTTAGTGGTGGAAAGGCAAGAACCACGGTATCATCATCTTATACATATACACTAGAGGCCCGGTGCACAAAAATTTGTGCACTCGGGGCGGGGGTCCCTCAGCACGGCCTGTGCCCTCTTGCAGTCTGGGACCCCTCGGGGGATGACCACCTGCTGGCTTAGGCCTGTTCCCTGGGGGATTGGGCCTAAGATGGCAATCAGACATCCCTCTGGCAGCCCAGCAGCCCTCGGAGGATGTCCACTTGCCAGCGGGGAGCAGACCTAAGCTGCAGTCAGACATCCTTAGAGCTGCTGAGGAGGCAGGAGAGGCTCCCACCACCACCGCTGTACTGACAGCCATCAGCCTGGCTTGTGGCTGAGCAGAGCTCCCCCATGTGAGAGCACATTGACCACCAGAGGGCAGCTCCTGCATTAAGCGTCTGCCCCCTGGTGGTCAGTGTGTGTCATAGTGACCAGTCATTCCCAGTCTTTCTGCTGTTAGGGTCAGTTTGCATATTACCCTTTTACTATATAGGATAGAGGCCTGGTGCACGGGTGGGGACCGGCTGGTTTGCCTTGAAGGGTGTCCCGGATCAGGGTGGGGGTCCCGCTTGGGTGCCTGGCCAGCCTGGGTGAGGGGCTGATGGCTGTTTGCAGCTGGTCACACCCCCTTCAGGGTGGGGGTCCCCACTGGGGTGCCTAGCCAGTCTGGGTGAGGGGCTGAGGACCGTTTTCAGGCTCGCCAGCGACTGAAGCTCCCAGCCTCTCCTTTTTTTCTTTTATTTTTTTTTTATTCTGGGATTTATTTACCTTCTATAATTGAAACATTGTTGCCGTCACTGGCGCTCTCAGCTCTGAGGCTGCGGCTGGCTGAAAGCAGGTATCTGGGGTTTGTTTAGCTTCTATAATTGAAACTTTGTTGCTTTTGGGCTCAGAGCCAGGCCGCAGCAGGCGGGGAACCTTGGCTTCCTCCATCACTGGAGCAAGCAAGCCTCATGTTCGCTTCAGCTGTGTGGCTGCCGGCCGCCATCTTTGTTAGCAGTTAATTTGCATATCGCCCTGATTAACCAATGGGAAGCGTAGCGGAGGTACGGTTAATTACCCTTTTTGTCTTTTATTAGATAGGATATTATTCATAGTTGAGGAAATATAAAATTAAGCTTTAAGTATGTGGTTTAAAATTATATTGGGATGAGGTGGGTGGAGAGAATGTTATAAGTAAACCATCACAGCAGAAACTAAGAAATCAACAATGTTTAAATTTGATAGTGAAATAGGAGGCTAAGTTTTGGGCAGCCAAATATACATCACGCTATTTATGCATAGCAATTCTTCCACTTTACTCAAAGTTCACCACTCACGATTCAGTTATCTTTACTCTGGACACAATTCTTCTAATTAGGGCATCAAATTTCCAGGTCTTCATATGTAATTGTACATGCAAATTTATTATCTAAACATTACAAAATCAGTAAATTGTACCACTCAACAACCAACATGCCATTTGTTTAGAGAGAAAAGACATACATGATAATTAAGGAGCAAAACATGCTATCTCTCTACCTACCCACCTACTTACCTACCTACCTACCTACCTACTTATCTATATCATTATGCTAAAGTACCAGATCATGTGAGACAATTAGAGACTATTAATAGTGTATAGTCATATATATTTTATACTCACACATTTTACTAAAATAAGATGTTGCCTCTGTGCAAATAATTTATATAAATGAAACTATAGAAAAGCAATAAAAGTAAATGTAGTTCAGAATCATAGGGGAAGATTTCACAGAAAGAGCAGAAATGGGGCTTGAGGATAACATACGAGCAGACTATGAAAGATGAAATACTAGGTGTTCAGAAAGAAGAAAGGACATAAAAAATAACAAGAAAAACTAAGTAAGGAGTCCAGTGAATCTGTCTTATTCAGGAATTTTTATGGGAAGACAAAAGAAGCTAGAGAAGGAAGTGTTCAGGAACTCAGAGGCATTGAATGAAAATATATTTTAGCATCAAAATTACAAGATAGCCTTGGCAGTTACAAATACAAGAAACATAAGGCTTCTCTAGCAGACTATGTAAGAAGTCCCATTACTGTACTTTATATGAGTGAAGAGAAAAAAAAATACATATATATTGTGAATCTATCTACAACAAGCATGTCAAACTCAAAGGCTAACACGGGCCAAATAAATAAGGTTTAATAAGTTTATGAGGGCCGCAAAAAACCAAAAGCTTCAATTTTCATAGAAACATAGGTTTATTTCGATAAAGACATGCTGACTATAAAGGGCTGAAATAAACAAGTAATCGTTAACATGAAATAGAACATTTTAATAAAAATTAGTATTTTTTCTTGAACATTAACTTACCAGACACCGAATAACTGCACAAATTAATAATCGTAGCACAAATAAACCTATTTTTCTTGTTCTCTGAAAGCGAAGTATTTCCTGTTGCGCACACCAAACAAGTGACATGGCAACTGGCTGCTAAAATATTGGCTGCTAGTATTAGTGAAGAGAAATGGTGCGCCTGTGTGTAAGGTGCGTAAGAGAAATGAATGCAATGCGATTATAGTAATCAGTCATTAGCAAACGTGGTAGTTTGTTATTAATAATTATGTATAACAGGATATTGTAAAAATGAAGTTATGAAATTTTTATTAAGACATTTCTTACATACCGTTATATTGGCTGGGCTGCAAAAATATTCGTTGTGGGCCACATGCAGTCAAGAATTTGACATGCTTGATCTACAAGCTTTACTGAAGTAAATAAAATATCACATTAAAGAACAGCAGATGGCGCCAAAATATGTTTTTCCACATTGCCTTGGGTCACATAAATGATTAACTGAAATCAAAAGGAAAAACTCTTCGTATTAGAACCGAAGAGTATAAAAACATTTGCTGATGTCAATTACAATGATCTAGAGCACCAATACTTACTGAAAAATACAAGGATACATCAAATACAAAAAACAACTACTGAAAAGTACTTTTGGTTTTACTAAAAATGTAACTATACTTCTTACAAAAGAGCTACTTAGAAAAAGTACTAATTATCTGCAAAATTAAAGGTACTGATATCAACATTTATATAATAAACTCCTAATTAATGACACTAATAAAATTGATCAGTAATTTGGGTAATTAAAACTACCCTTCACAGAAATGTATTTCCCTTCTTGATTCTAAGATGTGTAAGGGGGAACAATACCTCAATAAAATATACCTGCTGATCTCAAGTTCATCTAGGGTTCAAAATATTAAAATGTAAAATTTTTTAAAAAGGGGGATTTGGAGAACATTCTGTCAACATCAATGGTTTACTTTTTAAAAAAATAATTCTGTATGGTTTACTTTTTTCTTTTTTACTTAATTTATTGGGGTGGCATTAATAAAATTATACAGGTTTCAGGTGTACAATTCTGTAATACATCATCTGTATATTGTATTGTGTATTCACCACCCCAAGTCAAGTCTCCTTCCATCACCATGTATCCTCCCTATATCCTCTTCTATATCCCCCTACTCCCTTTTCTTTCTGGTAATCACCATATTGTTTGTTGTCTGTGTCTATGAGTTTTATTTTGCTTAATCCCTTCACCTTTTTCACACAGCCCCACAAACCCCCTCCCTTTTGAAGCTGTCAGTCTGTTCTCTATAAGTCTGTTTCTATTTTGTTTGTTAAGTTTATTTTGTTCATTAGATTCCATATATGAGTGAAATCATATGGTACTTGTCTTTTTCTAACTGGCTTATTTCACTTAGCATAATGCTCTCTAGGTCCATCTTTGCTGTTGCAAAGGGTAAGATTTCCTTCTTTGTGTGTGGCTGAGTAGTATTCTATTGTGTAAATGTACCACAACTTGTTAATCCACTCATCTACTGATGGACACTTGGGCTGCTTCCAAATCTTGGCTATTGTAAACAACACTACAATAAACAAGGAGGTGCATATATTCTTTTGAATCAGTCCAGATTAGGTTAAGATCAAAGTAATTTGCACTGATTGAAGTGGGGGAGAGGGAGCCAACTTGGCAATATTTAAAAGTGATAGGTACTAGATGATTTACACAGAGGGAAAAAAAACAGTACATTTCCATAAATTAATCAACAAATGAGACCTTAAGAAAGATTCTGGTCCAATTCCTTGTGTACAAATAGCTAAAGCTTTACTGTGTCTTTCATATCTGTAAACCTCAAAGTGTTTTCACAGCTACTTTTTCAGGATAGCTGAAGACTTTACATCCTTTTTAAGCACCCAAAACAGAATTTTAATTATTCTAATTGAAAATATTTTTTTGAAATGTTTTTATTGATTTCAGAAAGGAAGGGAGAGAGACTAGAAACATCAATGATGAGAGAGAATCATTAATTGGCTGCCTCCTATATACCCCACACTTGGGATTGAGCCTGCAACCTGGGCATGTGCCCTGGCCAGAAATTGAACCCTGACCTCCTGGTTCATAGGTGGAACCTCAACCACTGAGCCACGCCAGCTGGGCTTGAAATTATTTCTAAAGTAAATTTAGCCTTTAAAAGAAAATCCCTAAAAATAAATAAATAAATAAATAAATAAATAAATAAATAAAAAAAATTAAAATAATATAACCCTTTCTTGACTATAAGATGATAATTAGGATCAAGAAATTAATCTATTGTTTTGTAATATGATGAGACCCTGAGGACTCATTTATTAGTACAAAGCGATTTTCTGGAATAAGTTGTCCTAAACTGCTGGGTTTCTTGTATTACTTCTGCAGCTTATAGAATTTTTCCCTCCCCTCTTGCTGTCATCTTGAGACTAAACTACAGACTCCTCTTTTCTCTGACAAACCAAAGAAATAGCATGCCAGGTATATCTGTTTTAAACATAAGGGTAAACAGGCACCAAGTAGGAGCTCAGGAGACTTTTCCAAGAATAAAGTAGATAGGTTTTAGAACTATGTAATGCTGCTCAGAAGTCTTTATGCTGCTTAAGAAGTCTGCTTCTTAGCGTTAAGATAAATGAGATTGCTAGACAACTTTATTCCAAATAGTTTAAACACTTCTTTTTAATGTTGTGCCGAGTGGTTAACTCATTTGCCAGACAGCACAAAACTAAAGGATCCCTGACAGCAGCCACTGCATTAGAAATTGGCTATATTTCATGATTGGTTAATAAATTTTAATGACATTTATGGATATAAGTTTTTAATCCTTATCCTTAATTAACATTTATTTTACCCTGGAGCCTCAACCAAGGTTAACCAAAACTGCAGCCTCTTGTCCAGCTGGTGTGGCTCAGTGGTGGAGCGTCGACCTATGAATCAGGAGGTCACAGTTCGATTCCCGGTAAAGGCAATATTCCCGGGTTGCGGGCTCAATCCCAAGTGTGGGTTGTGCAAAAGGCAGCCAATCAATGATTCTCTCTCATCATTAATGTTTCTCTCTCTCTCTCCCTCTTCCTCTCTGAAATCAATAAAAATATATGAAAAAAAACTCACTAGTTAATTTTATAGGTGTTCTGCTTTAAAAACCATTGAAGAACAGAGAATTAAATAAAAACATTTTAATTTCTATAAGTGTTCTTAAATGGCTTATTTATTATTTTTTAGTTACAGAAAACTTAAGTCAAACCTATAACCAAATAAGGCATTAATTTAATAAATTGTTCAAAAACAAAGGGTCTATAAACAGCCCCTAAATCATGAATTGCCGTAAGTTATAACTTTATTTCAAAAGTTTCACACATTATTTCATTACACTTAGTATTTTGGGGTTGTGGCACAAAAATTTTCAAAGATATTGGCTGACTTTGAAAAAATAGAGGATCTTCTATTATAGCATAAAGATATTGTAAACCTAATGCTGAATTTATTATTTTATTCTACTATTTTTGCTAACTGGCATATTTCCCATAATTTTACATCCTTCTAAATTAAAAGTTGGTAATTTGGTCATGTTTACAGAGGCATGTGACTGCTGATTTTTCAGTTTTTAAGACTACTATCATAACTAAGATAAACAGAATCCACCCTAAACAAATGAGCCTATTCATTAAATATAAAAAACTTTTAAGTACTGATATTATTTCATGAGAAGCCATATGATAGTGCAACAGAGATAGAAAATACCTTTGAATAACTCATAATTAAAGATAACAGTATAAATATTAAGTATCTAGATTTAATAAATTATTTATGTAATGTATAAGCAACAGTGTCTTTTGTCAAGATGAATAAAAGTCTTTATAGAGCAGCGGTTCTCAACCTGTGGGTTGCCAACCTGTGGGTCACGACCCCTTTGGGGGGTAGAACGACCCTTTCACAGGGGTCACCTAAGACCATCGGAAAACACATATATAATTACATATTGTTTTTGTGATTAATCACTATGCTTTAATTATGTTCAATTTGTAACAATGAAAATACATCCTGCATATCAGATATTTACATTACGATTCATAACAGTAGCAAAATTACAGTTATGAAGTAGCAAGGAAAATAATTTTATGGTTGGGGGTCACCACAACATGAGGAACTGTATTAAAGGGTCGCGGCATTAGGAAGGTTGAGAACCACTGTTATAGAGGTTAGGTATATCACTGACTCACATACTAGGGAAATGATATGCCTATCAATTAGGTATTCTACCCAACAAATGGTGGAAATAAAAAAAAAAGAAGGGAAAGCTTTGACATTTAATTCTACTTTTTAGAATCCCAAATGCATTCACATGTATTATTATTAATCATACTCTATTTGCTATGTGAGACAGGAATACTCTTTTCTCATTTTTTTGCCAACAATATTTTATTTATTTCATTCAAAATTGAAGGGGAAATAAGAAGCTTCACAAACAAAAAAAGGCTAAGGGAGTTTATCACCACCAAGCCAGCAATGCAAGAAATGCTGAAGGGACTGGTGTAAAAAGAAGAAATAAAAAGCTCAGAAAGAAAACAGCCACACACAAAAAAGAAATGGCTACAAACAAGTACCTTTCAATAATAACTTTAAACGTGAACGGACTAAATGTTCCAACCAAAAGACATCGAGTGGCTGAATGGATAAAAAAACATGACCCATACATTTGCTGTCTACAAGAGACCCACCTCAGAAGAAGGGACTCACACAGACTGAAAGTGAAGGGATGGAAAAATATCTTTCAGGCAAATGGAAATGAAAAAAAAGCTGGGGTAGCAATACTTTTATCGGATAAAATAGACCTCAAAGTAAAGGCCATAACAAGAGATAAGGAAGGCAACTTCATAATACTAAAGGGATCAATACAACAAGAAGATATAACCCTGATAAACATATACGCACCCAATGCAGGAGCACCCAAATACATAAAAAAAACTCCTGGAAGATATCAAAGAAGAGATCAACAACAATACAATCATAGTAGGGGACTTTAATACACCACTGACATCACTGGATAAATCCTCTAGACAAACAATCAGCAAAGAAACAGCAATCCTAAATGACTCACTAGATCAGATGGACTTAATTGACATCTTCAGAACACTTCACCCCAAAGCCATGGAATATACATTCTTCTCAAGGGCTCATGGGACATCTTCAAAAATAGACCACATATTGGGTCACAAACAAAGTCTCCCCAAATTCAAGAAGATTGAAATCATACCAAGCATCTTCTCAGACCACGATGGCATAATATTAGAAATAAACTACAATAAAAACAACTCAAAATACTTAAACACTTGGAAGCTGAATAGCATGTTATTAAATAATGATTGGGTCACCAATGAGATCAAAGAAGAAATTAAAAACATCCAGGAAACGAATGACAATGAAAACACAACAATCCAAAACCTATGGGTCACAATGAAAGCAATCCTGAGAGGGAAGTTTATAGCTCTACAGGCCTATCTCAAAAAACAAGAAAAAATGATAGTAAATCATCTAACTCTACAACTCAAAGAATTAGAAAGAGAGCAACAAGAAAACCCCAGAGTGAGCAGAAGGAAGGAGATAATAAAGATTAGAGCAGAAATAAATGACATAGAGACCAAAAAAACAATACAGAAAATCAATGAGACCAAGAGCTGGTTCTTTGAAAGGATAAACAAGATTGATGAACCTCTAGCCAGGCTCACCAAGAAGCAAAGAGAGAGGACCCAAATAAACAAAATCAGAAATGATAGAAGCGAAATAACAACAGACCCCACAGAAATACAAATGATTGTTAAACAATACTATGGACAACTCTACTCCAACAAATTAGACAACCTGGAGGAAATGGACATATTCCTAGAAAAATACAACATTCCAAAACTCAATCAGGAAGAATCTAAAAATCTCAACGGGCCAATAACTATGGAAGAAATTGAAGCAGTCATCAAAAAGCTTCCAGCAAACAAAAGCCCAGGACCAGACGGCTTCACAGGGGAGTTTTACCAAACTTTCAAGGAAGAACTAAAACCTATCCTCCTCAGACTACTACAAAAAATCCAAGAGGAAGGAACACTTCCAAGCTCATTCTATGAAGCCAGCATCACCCTAATACCAAAACCAGGTAAAGACAACACAATGAAAGAGAATTACAGGCCAATATCCCTCATGAACATAGATGCCAAAATCCTCAACAAAATCTTAGCAAATCGGATCCAGCAGTACATCAGAAAGATCATACACCATGACCAAGTAGGATTTATCCCAGGGATGCAAGGATGGTACAATATCCGAAAATCAATAAACATGATACATCACATAAACAAATTGAAAGAAAAAAACCACATAGTCATATCAATTGATGCAGAAAAAGCATTTGACAAAATCCAACACCCATTTTTGATAAAAACTCTCAGCAAGGTGGGAAAAAAGGATCATACCTCAACATAATAAAAGCCATATATGACAAACCCACAGCCAACATCATACTCAATGGACAAAAAATAATACCATTTCCCCTGAGAACAGGAACAAGACAGGGATGCCCACTCTCACCACTCCTGTTTGATATAGTACTGGAAGTATTAGCCATTGCAATTAGACAAGAAGAAGAAATAAAAGGCATCCAAATTGGAAAAGAAGAAGTAAAACTGTCCTTATTTGCAGATGACATGATATTATACATACAAACCCCTAAAGACTCCATCAAAAAAACTATTAGACTTAATAAATGAATTCGGCAATATAGCAGGATACAAAATTAATGCCAAGAAATCTATGGCATTTCTATACACCAATAGTGAACTTACAGAAAGAGAGACTAAAAAAACAATCCCATTTACCATCGAACCAAAAAAATTAAGCTACCTAGGAATAAGCTTAACTAAAGAGGTAAAAGACCTCTACTCAGAAAACTACAGGACGTTGAAAAAAGAGATAGAGGAAGACATAAACAGATGGAAGAACATACCATGGTCATGGATTGGTAGAATCAACATCATTAAAATGTCCATACTACCCAAAGCAATCTATAAATTCAACGCACGTCCCATTAAAATACCAACGGCATATTTCACAGGCCTAGAACGAACTCTCCAAAAATTCATCTGGAATAAAAAAAGACCCCGAATAGCTGCAGCGATCCTGAGAAAGAACAAAGTAGGTGGGATCTCAATACCAGATATCAAGCTGTATTACAAAGCCACTGTTCTCAAAACTGCCTGGTATTGGCACAAGAACAGACATATAGATCAATGGAATAGAATAGAGAGCTCAGAAATCGGCCCAAACCAATATGCTCAATTAATATTTGACAAAGGAGGCAAGAACATACAATGGAGTCAAGATAGTCTCTTCAATAAATGGTGTTGGGAAAATTGGACGGATACATGCAAGAAAATGAAACTAGACCACCAACTTACACCATACACAAAAATAAACTCAAAATGGATTAAAAAAAAAAAAAGGCTAATATGCAAATTGTCCCCTCGGGAGTTTGACTGACCGGGAGTTTGACCTCTTGTTATGACATGCACTGACCACCAAGGGGCGGTGCGGAACAAAGGAAGGCCCTGGCCAGCAGCCAGGGGAAGGAAGGCCCTGATTGGCCCTCATTGCTGGCCAGGCTTAGGGACCCTACCCATGCATGAATTTTGTGCACCGGGCCCCTACTCTTTTATAACATAACATCTATAAAATAAGATTACTGTATTATATGATATCTAAGGAATCTCCACATTCAACATTACCTCATAAAACTGTGTTATGTCACAAATATCTATTATCTATCCAGCAAGGCTGCCTAAAAACATTCAGCTCCAAGCCACTTGAGAAAACACACACACACACAACACACACACACTCTCACACTCACCCTTTTGATAACAAGCAGAATTCTTCATAAGCCTTGAGAGAGGGAGGGAGAGAGAGAAAGATTGATTGGTTGCCTCCCATATGTGCCCCGATGACAGAGAATGAACCTACAACCCAGGAATTGGACCCACAATCTTCTGCTGTATGGAACGATGCTCCAACCAACTGAGCCACCCGACCATGGCTCTTCTGATTATTTTAATGTACTCTGCAAAGTGTTCCATGATCTGATGTATCTTATGTATATTCTCAAATAGCAATTTCTAAGAATTGATGACACAACTTATAAATAAGAGTTATCCTAAAGACTTAAAACAATTTTCTAGTAGCTTACAGATTACACATTGTTTAACATAACTGTCTTTAATTAACTGCTTCAATTAATTGGTTAATCACATCATTCTTTACTTTATTGGTACTTTGTAGTATCAGTCAGATAGGCTAGATTAAGTTGCAGTAAGAAACAACTCAAAAATCTCTACTTTAAAACATTAAAGATTTATTTCTTGCCCACTCACTGTCACTGGTTGGTGAAGAGCTTTGCTCTGTAAAATTGTTCTCTGGAATTCAGACTAGGAAGCAACTACTCTCTGAAATACTGTTAGTGGCAGCAGAAGAAAAGAGGGGTCTGGGAGGTCTCATGCTGGCAATTAAATGATTGGCCTGGAAGTGACACATTCATTTTTATCTACAACTATTTAGTCAGAACTATTCACATGGCCCAGTGACAGAGGGGTCAGGAAGAAACAGATAGAAGAGAGCCAAACATATTTAGTAAGTATAAAGGAATGCCCCAAGTGCCCATCATAATGACACCGAAAGATGCTAAGTAAACATTTTTTCAGCGATATAGATTTGAGAAATCATTAATTCCTTTAGTCATATCATCACTTAACAAAGTTAGGACCTTAAAAAACACTGAATTTATCAACATTCTTCCTACAGAAACTACTAGATTTCAGGAGAATCCATATTAAATGCTTTGAGCCCTGGCAGGTTTGGTTCAGTGGATAGAATGTCGACCCTTGGACTGAAGGGTCCAGGGTTTGATTCTGGTCAAGAGCATGTGCCTTGCTTGCAAACTAGATCCCAGACCCTGGTAGGGGTACGTGGGGGAGGCAACCAGTCAATGTATGTCTCTCAAATCCATGTTTCTCTCTCCGTCTCTCCCCCTTCCTCCCACTCTCTCTAAAAAAAAAATCAATGGAAAAATAACCTCCAGTGAGGGGAAAAAAAAAAAAGAAAGTGAAATAAGAGTAACAGTAAGAAATGATGGAGGATGCAGAGAACTGGAGAGTTTAGGGCTCATACAACCCTTACACAATGTTAAACCCTGGCCAACTGTTGCCATGTTGGAATTCAAGCTAGTGATATCAGATGATCTGAAATGTTAAAGGAACCTGGGAATCAAGATTATGTACTAGTAAAATTTCACATTTAAAATGTTGGGAACCAAGTGAATTTTACAAACACTATGTAGAACAAATAAAACAGTATACTGACCAGATCAGTCTGTTGGATACAAATCTGAAATCTTGGGCTGGGCAAAAGTCAAAGACCTTTTGTGCACACATCTTTTGGGAAGCTGTCCAATTTTGAGTTGACTCAGAGGCATCTTAGAAAAATAAACCCTTACTTCAAGGCAAGGGGTGAGGGATGATATTGAGGTAAACTAGGAGTCTGATAGAACAGACTGATTTTATACAATTTGCTTTTAAACTTATTTAAAATACATTAATTTAAAAGTTACTATAAGAAAAAAATTTAGCAGAAGCTCCTAGTTAAAGTACTATTTTAATGAAGTATGAGAGTCTAGTTCTTTTGTAGGAATAAAGGTAATTTATATTCAAATAGATATCCCCAAATCCAATTAAAGACGCTGAATAGCTGCAGCGAACTTGAGAAAGAAGGACAAACTTGGAGAAATCACAATGCCAGATATCAAGTTATACTACAAAGCCACTGTAATCAAAACAACCTGGTACTGGCACAAGAACAGACATATAGATCAATGGAACAGAACAGAGAACCCAGAAATCAACTCAAGCCATTACGTCCAACTAATCTACACTAATAAAAGAGAAACATGGTAATTAGCATACGACCGCTACCCTTCCCATTGGCTAATCAGCATATCCTTATGCAAATTAACTGTCAGCCAAGATGGCGGCTGGCAGCCATTCACTGAAGCGAGCAGGGAGGCTTGCTTGCTCCAGTGACTGCGGACTCCAACATTCCCCGCCTGCCGCTGCCGGCCTCTCAGCTGCAACTCTTAGCAACTATGTACTATGTTGCAAATAAGAAGCTAAACAAAACCCCAGAAACCGGCTTTCATTCAGCCGGGCTTCAGCCAGCCAGACCGCAACATTGTATCGATGTTTTCAGCAGCGAAGGCCTCAGAGCTAAAGCTGGCCCAGAATAAAAAAAAAAAAAAAAGAAAGGAGCGGTTGGGAGCTTCAGTCACGCGCTTCCGGAAAACAGCCCTCAGCCCCTCACCCAGACTGGCCAGGCACCCCAGTGGGGACCCCCACCCTGATCCAGGACACCCTTCAGGGCAAACCAGCCAGCCCCTACCCATGCACCAGGCCTCTATCCTATATAGTAAAAAGGTAATATGCCTCCTAGCACCAGGATCAGCGGATCAGCGAGGCTCCCGGCACCGGGATCAGCGTGACAGGGGGCAGCGCCCAAACCCCCTGATCAGCCCTGCTCTGTGCCTGATAGGGGGGAGCTCCCCAATCCCCTGATCGCCCTGTGGCTCTGTGTGTGACAGGGCGCGGGGCCACAACCTCCCTATCTGCCCTGCTCTGTTCGTGACAGGGGAAGGCGCCCCAACCCCCTGATCAGCCCTGCTCTGTGCCTGATAGGGGGGAGCTCCCCAATCACCTGATTGCCCTGCAGCTCTGTGTGTGACAGGGTGCGGTGCCCCAACCCCCCCCACCCCCCATGGGCCCTGCTCTGTGGGTGATAGAGGGTGGCGCCCCAACTCCCCTCCACGGGCCTTGCTCTGTGTGTGACAGGGTAGAGCCATAACCTCCCCATTGGCCCTGCCCTGAGTGTGACAGGGTGCAGCGCCCCAACCCCCTGATCCGCCCTGCTCTGTTTGTGACAGGGGGCGGTGCCCCAGCTCCCCTATCGGCCCTACTCTGTGAGTGACAGGGGGGAGCTCCTCAACCCCCTGATCGGCCCTGCTCTGTGCGTGACAGGGGGGAGCTCCCCAACCCCCTGATGGGCCCTGCTCTGTGAGTGACAGGGGGCAGTGCCCCAACCCCCTAATCGGCCCTGCTCTGTGAGTGACAGGGGGCAGTGCCCCAGCCCCCTGATCGGCCCTGCTCTGTGCGTGACAGGGGGCGGTGCCCCAACCCCCCAATCGGCCCTACCCTGAGCATGACTGAGGGTGGCATCGCAACCTCCCGATCCACCCTGCTCTGTGCATGACGGGGAGGCGCCCCAACTCCCCAATCGGCCCTGCTCTGAGCCTGACCAGGGGCTGCACCTAGGGATTGGGCCTGCCCTCTGCCACCCGGGAGCAGGCCTAAGCCAGCAGGTCATTATCTCCTGAGGGGTCCCAGACTGCGAGAGGGCACAGGCCGGGCTGGGGGACCCCCCCCCCCAGTGCACAAATTTTTGTGCACCAGGCCTCTAGTATATGATAAAAGAGGCAAGAGCATACAATAGAGTCAAGAGAGTCTCTTCAATAAATGGTGTTGGGATAATTGGACAGATATATGCAAAAAAAAATGAAACTAGGCCACCAACTTACACTATACACAAAAATAAACTCAAAATTGGTAAGACTCAAATGTAAGTTGGGAAACCCTAAAAATTGTAGAAGAAACCATAGGCAGCAAAATCTCAGACATCTCTTATAGCAATATGTTTATGAATACATCTCCTAAGGCAAAGGAAATAAGGAGAAAATAAACGGGACTACATCAAAATAAAAAGCTTCTGCACAACAAAAGAAACCATCAACAAACTGAAAAGGGAGCCCATGGTATGGGAGAACATATTTGGCAATGATACATCTGATAAAGGGTTAATATCCAAAATATATAAGAAACTCATACAACTTAACAAAAGGAAGACAAATAATTCAATTAAAAAACGGGCAAATAGACATTTCTCCAAAGTGGACATACTGATGGCCAAGAGGCATATGAAAAAACTAGAGGCCCGGTGCACAAATTCATGCACGGCTGGGGGGAGGGGCTGCGGGTGGTTGGCCAGCCGGCTCTGCCCCCTGGTCAAACTCCTGGTCAAGGGGATAATTTGCATATTAGCCTTTTATTATATAGCATGCTTAAAGTCACTGATCATCAAGAGATGCAAATTAAAACAATGAGTATCACACCTGTCAAAATGGCTACCATCAACAAATGACAAGTGCTGGCAAGGATATGGAGAAAAGGGAACCCTAGTACAGCTGGTGGGAATGCAGACTGGTGTAGCCATTATGGAAAACAGTATGAAGTTTACTCAAAAAATTAAATATGGAACTGCCATTGATCCCATTTCTAGAAATATACCCTAAGAAACCCTAAACACCAATCAGTTCAAACTGTTCATATATGTTCATAGCAGCACAATTTATAATAGCTAAGACCTGGAAACAGCTCAAGGGCCCATCAGTAAATAAGTGGATAAAAAAGCTGTGGCACATTTATACCATGGAATACTATGCAGCAGTAAAAAAGGAAGAATCTCTTACCCTTTAAGACAGCATGGAGGGACCTGGAGAGTATCATGCTAACTGAAATAAGTCAGTCAGAGAAAGACAATATCACATGATCTCACTCACATGTGGAATCTAATTAACAAAATAAACTGATGAATGGAGTGGATTCAGAGACATGGAAGCATGGAACAAAGTGCAGAATCTCGGAGGGTAGCTGTGGGAGGGTGGGGGAGAGGGAGGTAATCAAGCAAAGACCTTGTATGCATATATGCATAACCCATGGACGAAGACAGTGAGGCGATGAGGGCCTGGGGCAGAGGGCAGGGATGAGCTCAATGGGGAAAAAAAGCAGACATATGTAATACTTTCAACAATAAAGATTTTTTAAAAATGAAAAAAATCATAAATATTCATCATAAAATGAACATTTGTTTGTACTTATGGTTTGACAAAAGATCTTGATTGCCTTACCCTTTCACAAGATATCACACTGGTCCATTATACTGACTGGACCTAGAGAGCAAGTAATACCAACTACCCTAGACTTATTGGTTAAATATGTATGTGCCAGGAGGTAGGAAATAAATCTGACAACAATTCAGGGGCTGTTTAACTTCATTGAAATTTCTACCGGTTCAGTGGTGCAAGGATGTTGAGATATCCCTTCTAAGGTAATAGATAAATTTTTCATCTGGTCCCTCCTGGTTGGCCTCTTTGGATTTTGGAGGCAACATATTACTCATTTGGGTGTGTTACTCTGGCAAACTTACTAAATAAATCCAAAAGCTGCTGGTTTTGAGTGAAACCCCAAACAAGAGAAGGCTCCGAAGTAGGTCCAATCTACTGTGTAAGCTGCTCTGACATGGGCCATATGATCCAGCAGATTCAATGGTGCTTGAAGTGGCAGACAGGGATGCTGTTTGGAACCTTTGGCAGACCCCTACAGGAGAATTGCAGCACAGGCCTTTAGGCATTTGGAGTGAAACTCTGACTTCCTTTGCAGATAACTACTCTCCTTTTAAAGAAACAGCTCTTGGCCAGCTAGTGGGCCTTAGAGACTGAACACTTAACCATGGGTCATCAAGTTACCATGCAATGTGAGCTGCTCATCACAAACTGGGTGTCATCTGACCCACCAAGCCATAACATTGGGTGTATGTAGCAGCATTCCATCATCAAATGAAGTGGTATTTATGAGACTGGTCCTGAGCAGGTCTTGAAGACACAAGTTACA
Source organism: Myotis lucifugus (assembly GCF_000147115.1). Lineage (NCBI taxonomy): Eukaryota > Metazoa > Chordata > Mammalia > Chiroptera > Vespertilionidae > Myotis > Myotis lucifugus. Next base: position 12,018,737 of record NW_005871054.1, on the reverse strand, counting down.
TGAAGATGTGGCCCAAATGTCCATGGTGCCTATCCCTGCCACACTATTTTCTCTGCAGCCTGCACTTATAGCCTCATTGGGCGGG
>NW_005871054.1:12006973-12018552 GCF_000147115.1 Myotis lucifugus | reverse complement strand
TCCCCCACAACCAGTTGACAGAGGAAGAGAAAACTCAGACCTGGTGCGGACAGCTGTGGCACTACAGCCTCTTTCTGGGACATCTCTAAAGGATAGTGATGAAGAAAAATTTTCTCTGTGGGTAGAACTTTAAGCAGTGCACCAGGTTAATTCTGCTTGGAAGGAGAAACTGCCAGACATGCAATCATGTACCAATTCACTGGCTGTGGTCAATAGTGTGACTAGATTTGATCAGAGGTTTTCAACCCATGTGTTGCAAGAATTTTTATAACATACAATACCTGATTATTTAATTAGGGGCACTGACCTCTTTTCCCTTAGACCAGTGGTCGGCAAACTGCGGCTCGAGAGTCACATGTGGCTCTTTGGCCCTTTGAGTGCGGCTCTTACACAAAATACCGACTTCTGCGCATGGGCCACGAAGTTTCAATCGCACTGTATGTGCTCGCCCGCACGTGGTATTTTGTGGAAGAGCCACACTCAAGGGGCCGAAGATCCGCATGTGGCTCACGAGCCGCAGTTTGCCGCCCACTGCCTTAGACTGTCAAATAAAAAAAATGACAGACCAGCTGGCATGGCTAAGTGGGTGAGCATTGACTTATGAACCAGGAGGTCATGCATGGTTTGATTCCTGGTCAGGACACATGCTCGGGTTGTGGGCTCAATCCCCAGTGCGGGGCATGCAGGACGCAGCCGATCAATGATTCTCTCTCATCACTGATGCTTCTATCTCTCTCTTCCTCTCTGAAATCAATAAAAATATTTTAAAAAATGACAACAGCCAACAACAATAGCCATCCAGTGTGAATAAATAAAAATTATACCTATTTTTTTGGCAAAAAATAATACATTTTTTGTGTGCTTTAGAATTTTAATAATTAGTTTATGTGTGCCATGGATGAAAAAGGTTGAATATCGCTGGGCTAGATGGTCAGGGACATTGGAAAATTGGTGACAAGGAAGCCTGAGGGACAAGAATGTGGATAGACATCTCTGAATGGGTAAAACATTAAGATATTTGTGTCCCATCTCAATGCCCACCAAAAGGTGACCTCAGCAGAGAAAGATCTGAGTAATCAAGTGGACAGGATGACCATTCTGAGGGTATCAGTCAGCCTCTTTTTCCAGCCACCTCTATCAGCCCAATGGGTTCATAAACAACGTGGTCATGATGGCAAGGATGAGGTTATACATGGGTTCAGCAACATGGACTTACATTCACCAAGGACAGCTTGGCTACAGCCATTGTTAACTGCCCAATGTGCTAGTAGCAGAGACCAACACCGAGTCCCCTATATGGTACCATTCTCCAGGGTGATCAACCTGGTAGGTAGCAGGTTGATTTCATTGGACCTTTCATCATAGAAGGGGCAGCATTTGTTCTTACTGAAATCACTTACTCTGGGTAGGGATTTGCCTTCCCTGCATGCAATGCTTCTGCCAAAACTGCCATCTGTGGACTTGCATTATCCACCCTCATGGACTCACACAATGTTACTTTTGATCAAGGGAGTTCATTTCACACAAATGAAATGCAGCAATGGACCCATTCTCATGGAATTCACTTGTACCATGTGCCCCGCTGTCCCGAAGCAGCTTGCTTGACAGAATGGTGGAATGGCCTTTTGAAGACTCAGTTATAGCACCAGCTAGTTGGCAATACCTTATAGGGCTGGGACAAGGTTCTCCAAGAGGCTGTAGATGCTCTGAATCAGCATCCAACATATGTTGCTATTTCTCCCATAGCCTGGATTCACAAATCCAGGAATCAAGGGGTGGAAAGGAAAGTGGCAGCCCTCACTATCACCCCTAGTAATCCACTAGCAAAATTTTTGCTTCTTGTCCCCATGACTTTATCCTCTACTAGAGGCCTGATGCATGAAATTTGTGCAAGAATAGGCCTTCCTTCCCCTGACTGCCAGCACAGGCTTCCCTCTGGCTCCCGGGACCCAGGCTTCCCTCGCAGCCCCTACTTCATCCGATCTAATTAGCATATTACGCTTTTATTATTATAGACTGGCTTAGAGGTTTTAGTTCCAAAGGGAGGGAATGCTTCTATCAGGAGACATAACAATGATTTCACTAAACTGGAAGTTAAAACTGCCACCCGGACATTTTAGACTCTTCATGCCTCTGAATTAACAGATAAAAGAGGGAGTTACTGTGTTGCTGGCATGAGTGAACCAATGGGAAGTTGGACTATTACTCCACAATGAAGGTAAAGAAGAGTATATCTAAAAAACAGAAGATCCTCAAGGGCACCTCTTGTATTACCATGCTCTAGTATTAAAATTATTGAAAAACTAGAACAATTCAGGCAGGACTACTTAATGGCCCAAACCCTTCAGGAATGAAAGTTTCGGTCACTGTACCAAGTAAAGAACCATGATTAGCTGAGTTGCTTGCTGAAGGCCAAGATAATGCAGAATGGGTAATGGATGGCCTTGGCTGGTGTGGCTCAGTTGGTTGGAGCATCATCCTGAACACTGAAAGATTGCAGGTTCAATTCCCAGTCAGAGTGTGCACAAAAGGCAACTAATCAATGTTGTTCTCTCACATCGATGCCCCCCTCCTCTCTCTAAAAAAAAAAAAAATCAATGCAAATGTTTTTGAATGAGGATTAGAAAAAAAGAATGGATAGTGTATGAACGTAGTTATGAATACCAAGTTACAGAAATCAGGACTATAACTGTCATGAGTTATTTATTTTGTTATGAATATGTCTACATTGCATAAATATCTGTTTTTCTTCCCTTTCTTAGACTCTTATCACTTAACATAGGATGTACTGCCTTTATACCATAGTATATAAGCTATATATAAGTGTCACAATATTTAAGTTATGGGGATATCAAGAAAAGTTAAACATCATATAAGGACTTTGCATTTTCCTCTGAGGAAAGGATTTGTGTGCTTTTGGGTTGTACAAAGGATAGTTGTATTATGTTAGGTAGAAGTATGACCTTGTTATTGTCTTTATTTGGAGACTAAGTATGATTTAAGAAGATGTTTATGGTATCAGTTTGACAAGAGGTAAACTTGTGATGGTTTTGTGTGTCAAGTTGGAGGGTATTTTGGACAAGATTAAAACAGTAAACTTTGAGTAATCCATAATGTGGCAAGTGGCCTACCATATTGGACAACTCAGGTCTACAATGCTAATTTTTTCTTTGCATTTATTTTCTGATCTGTATGTCTCTTATCCTCTTTTATACCATTTCAAAGGATGATGCCATACATGACAAATACAATTTAAAAATTGAAAAATGACTATTTCACTATTGCATCTTCCTTCTAGGATATCCCACCATTCTTTTTTTTTAAATTAAATATTTATTTAATTTTTCAATCCTCACCCGAGGATATTTTTCCATTGATTTTTTGAGAGAGTGGAAGAAAAAGGGAAAGACAGAGAGAAATATCGATATGAAAGAAACACATTGATTGATTGTGAGGAGACTGCAACCGAGGTATGTGCCCTTGACCGGAATCGAACCAGGGAGCCTTAGGTCCGCAGACAGATGCTCTATCCACTGAGCCAAACCGGCTAGGGCCCACCATTCTTACCTTATTATTTTAGTCTTTTTTTTTGGCATAGTAGGAATTGGTGGTAATGATACAATTCCTAAAATTAAATAGCAAAGTATTTGAAGATACAGGAAAAGTAAGATCACTAAGACCCTATTAAAACACCTTAGATTTATAGAAAGGGTCTGATGGACTCATATGGTAATTGCAAGATAGAATAACTTTTTAAAAAGTAAAATTTTCCTGTTCTCTGAAGATTTCTATGAAAGAATAAGTCTTAAAAATACCAACCTTGATAAGTAGTTAGAACTGCTCAAAAAGGAAAATAAAAAACTAAAATTAGTCTAATCCTGATGGTATACTGATTGTTAAGCTTTTTTAAATTTTTAATTTTAGTTCTGTTGGCCTGGAAGCCATTGATTTTATTTCCATTCTTTTTGTGGTTATCCTTAAGTTAAAAAAGAAAAAAAAAAGCAGCACCAGCAAACATATATCGAATGCCTATATATATTGTTCTAATGGCTTTATATGTATTTCACTTAATCCTCACAACACTATGAAGTTATTGTCAGCCCCATTTATAGATAAGGAAATTTACATACAAGAAGGTGAGATTACTGTAATGTTACACAGCTAGTAAGGGCTAAACTAGGATTCCATCGAGGTAGTCTGACTGCAGAGCCAAAAACAGTATTTATTTTTGTAAGATGCCCTAAAGTTAGTATTTCTTTCTGTACTCCTTCTCACGAATAGAATTAACTCAATGTAATCATTCCCTCCTTCCAACTTTGTTATTCTCTAATATTTTAGTTCTACTTTTAAAAATATACTTATTTACAATCAATAATAAACCTGATTTAGTAACATTTAAAAACCAATTATTTGCTCATGATGTATTCTTTTAAACCCAATTATTTCCCTAGTTTACTATTCTTCCTACTCAAGTACACCCTTTGATTCTTGCATATAAATGACTAGAGGCCCGGTGCAAAAAAATTTGTGCACTGGGGTGGGGGTGGGGGGTGGGGAGGTGGTCCCTCAGCCTGGCCTGTGCCCTCTCGCAGTCTGGGACCCCTCGGGGGATGACCACCTGCTGGCTTAGGCCTGCTCCCCGGGGGATTGGGCCTAAGGTGGCAGTCAGACATCTCTCTGGCAGCCCGGGAGCCCTCGGGGGATGTCCACTTGCCAGCAGGGAGCAGGCCTAAGCTGCAGTCAGACATCCTTAGTGCTGCTGAGGCGGCGCGAGAGGCTCCCACCACCACCACTGTACTGGCAGCCATCAGCCTGGCTTGTGGCTGAGCAGAGCTCCCCCTGTGGGAGCGCACTGACCACCAGGGGGCAGCTCCTGCATTGAGCATCTGGCACCTGGTGGTCAGTGTGTGTCATAGTGACCAGTCATTCCCAGTCGTTCTGCTGTTAGGGTCAATTTGCATATTACTCTTTTATTATATAGGATAGAGGCCTGGTGCATGGGTGGGGGCCAGATGGTTTGCCCTGAAGGGAGTCCCGGATCAGGGTGGGGGTCCCGCTGGGGTGCCTGGCCAGCCTGGGTAAGGGGCTAATGGCTGTTTGCAGGCTGGACAAGCCCCGCCCCCCCCAGTGGGGACCCTCACCCCATGGAGGTTTGGCCAGCCTAGGTGAGGGGCTGATGGCTGTTTTCAGGCTGGCCACACCCCCTTTAGGGTGGGGGGTCCCCACTTGGGTGGCTGGCCAGTCTGGGTGAGGGGCTGAGGGCTGTTTTCAGGCTGGCCAAGCCTCCCCGGCGACGGAAGCTCCCAGCCTCTCCTCTCCTTTTTTTCTTTTTTTTTTTTTTTTCTTCTGGGATTTATTTACCTTCTATAATTGAAACTTTGTAGCCTGGAGTGGAGCTCAGAGCTGGCCAGGACGGGCCTCCTGCTCGCTCCAGCTCCGTGACCACGGCCGGCTGAAAGCAGGTGTCTGGGGTTTATTTACCTTCTATAATTGAAACTTTGTTGCTTTGAGTGGAGGTCAGAGCCGGCCGCGGCAGCTGGGAAGCTTGGCTTCCTCCATCATTGGGGCAACCAAGCCTCCTGCTTGCTCCAGCTCCGTGGCTACCGGCTGCCATCTTGGTTGGGTTAATTTGCATATAGTCGCTCTGATTGGCTGGTGGGTGTGGCTTAAGGCATAGCAAAGGTACAGTCAATTTGCATGTTTGTCTTTTATTAGTGTAGATGTGTCTATCTTTACTTTAGGTTTCATTCTTGCTGATAGCTGAGAGTTTAAATAGGTACAGAATTGAGGGAAAAGTTATATTTCTTCTACATATTGAGGAAAAAGTATCCCGTTATCTTCTGGAAATTACTGTTCTGGTAAAACTATATTGTTAGTATAACTGATATGTTGGTGTAGGCATTCTGCCTTTTTATCATTTTAACGAACTCTATTTTTTATGTTCTACAATTTCATTATTAAGCATTTATAAGATTTTTTATTTATTTATCCTGCTAAGCAATTGTCCAGTAATGTACACTTTCAATATGGAAACATAAGTTTTACTTCAGTTCTGAAAAACTTACTCATTGTCTCATTAAATACTGTTTCTGTACTATTGTAATCTGCTCCTAAAATTTCTTTTGGATAACTCTGCATTTCTCAATCTATTTATTTTCTTATCTTTCACTTCTCTTTTGCTACATTCTGTGTGAACTCAGTATTATGTTCCAAATCACTAAATTTTTATTGTCTGTGTTCAGTCTAGTATGTCTCATCTGGGTTCAATAAATGAGTTCACTGTTCTCTTTGAATATCCATTTGTTAATTAACATCTACTTAATTTTGGTCGGCCTTCCTTCCTTCTTTTGTTAATCCTCACCCAAGGCTATTTTTCCATTGATTTTTATTTTCATCTTATTTCTCTCTCTTTTTTTTTTTAAAAAAAAAACTAAGGAGTCTGCTCTGTGGGAGTGAGAGCTTGGTATCCTTCAGAGAGTACCATTTGGAGCTGTTCGGTTGCTATACAAGAAGAAATGAATTTTTGTCGTTGCTGTTTTAAAAAGTCAATTATTTTGATTGGTTTTTGAGAAGAAGGGAGAAGGAGAGAGAAAAACATCAATGATGAGAGAGAATCATTGAATGTCTGCCTCCTGCACACTTCACACTGGGAATGGAGTCTACAACCCGGGCATGTGCCCTGACTGGGAATCGAACCTGAGACCTTTCTGTGTCCAGATGATGCTCCAACTAACTGAGCCTCACCAGTCAGGGCAATTTTGGTTTCTTTTATGGCTATTATTCTTTCCTTTATCTAGTTTTAAAACTATTTTGTAAATTACCTCAATAAGAACTGTTACAATGTTATTCTTCATATCCAGAAAACATGGTGTGTCTTTTCATTTGTTCAAGGCTTGTTGCAATTAAATATTTCTTACTAATGACGTTCCCATTTTTTCTCTTTCTGTAAATTTCGGCTTAGCCTAGGTTGCTACTATTGATATACAGACATAGCTGTTGAACTCACATTAAACTCTTTAAGAAATAAGTATCTTCTTTTTAGTGTGAAATCCATCTTGTACATTAAGATCATGATATCCTAACCCTAACCCTAGCCAGTTTGGCTCAGTGGATAGAGAGTGAGCCTATGGGCTGAAGGGTCACAGGTTCAATTCCAGTCAAGGACACATGCCCGGGATGGGGGCTCCATTCCCAGTGTGGGGTATGCAGGAGGCAGCTGTTCAATGATTCTCTCTCATCACTGATGTTCCTATTTCTCTCTTCCTCTTCCTTCCCCTCTGAAATAAATAAAAATATATTTAAAAGATGGGCAAAGTGAACAGAATTTAGGGTATCATTACATTTTTAAAAAAATATATTTTTATTGATTTCAGAGAGGAAGGGAGAAGGAGAGAGAGATAGAAACATCAATGATGAGAGAGAATCACTGAACGACTGCCTCCTGCAACCTGGGCATGTGCCCTGACTGGGAATCAAACCATGACCTCTGGTTCATAGGTCGACATTCAACCACTGAACCACACTAGCCAGGCACTTTGCCCATCATTTAAAATGTTAACTTTTCACAATCATTTTGTTGTAGGTGTACATCCTACATAAGCCTGGAATCTAATCTAAAGCTCTTTTTCTTTTAAAGGTGACATAGGCCTATTTATATCTTTTTATATCTAAGATATGTTTGGTCTTAGTATTGCATATTTTGTTATGTGTATGCCTGTCAGTATTCTTTTACTATATAATGTTTTCTTTTTGACTAGTTTATAGTTCTTTCCATAATTTAGTAAGATTTATACTTTTGTTCAAGTGGTTACTCTTATAATTATAACTTAGCAGAATTCCCCTAGATTTCCACCTCTTTAGATGACTATTAGTTCCTTATTATGAACAATGTCAAAATAACATGTTTCCTTTTCCTCCCTCCACTTGATTTAATCAATAGTGTTATCTGTAGGGCTTCCTTTGAAGTGGTAAATATGTTTATACTTCTATTACTTGATTTGTGATCTTTACTAATACATATCTTTTTGACTACCAGTAATTATAATGTATATTCCACAAATTTCCTTCTCTCAAATTTTATTAGGTTTTATCAGTTCTATAACACCAGGGTCTATAACATGTCCTGTCATCATGATCTCTACATCTGTTTTAGACTTCAGGACTATTTTATGTGTGTGTGTGTGTGTGTGTGTGTGTGTGTATTCAATGCTTACTACCAATCCTTTCCTCAGATGTCTCTTGGTTGGCTGAAGTTTATCCTTTAGTAGTTTCCTTCAGAAGTGTTCATGTAAACAATATTCCCTGAGTTCTGTTTGTTATCTTTTATACTTGAAGAATGGCATGACTGGATATGAAATATCTGGTTCCCACTTTAATTCTTTATCTTACAAACATCGCTCTACTGATTTCTGGTATTGAATGTTGTGGCAAAATCTGAGGCCAGTCTGGTATCAACCCCTTATAAAGGATTTTGTGCAGGGGATGAGGAAGATGTTTGGTTGCCCAAAGGAATCTTTGTTTATCTTTATGACCATTCTGATTAGTTTTCTCTGGCACAGGTGACCTTTCAATATATAAATTTCAGTTCTGTGACATTTTCATTGTACTTAAAACAATTTGTTTTTGCACTGAATTTCTATTACACGGGTTTCACTTTTAAGTGTGTTGGATCTATATCCTTTTGTATCATTTTCTAACACTTAAAAAATCCTCATTTCCATTTCATTTTGTCCATCTTTCTTATTTTAGCCTTATGTCCTTTATTGTGCTTTCCTCGGGTCTAGTCTGCTCTCCTTGGGCTCCTTCCAATTTCATCTGCATTTGCTAGTGTTTGCTCTTCAATTTTTTAAAAAAATTCTCTCATATTTCATTTTTTCCTGTTACCTTGTCATCTCTTCCCAGAGTTCCTGCATTTCTGCTTCATGTTCTCCTTTTGTAGAGAACTATTAAAAGTTTTTCTCAACTCTACATAAGTGTATGGTAAAATGTTGGGTCACAATTTTCATCTGCTCTGTAGTGACATTTTTCTAATGAGTGTCCTTTAGACACTCATTTTTGAGTTTTGCTGTCGTGTCATTTTCTTTTGTATTTTTAATAATAAAGTAAGTTGGATTTTCCTGAACCAGCTATTTACTGATGTGGAGTGAAGGAAGGACAGGCTTCACAGTTCATGGACCCCTCCTTTGATGCTATATAGAGAATACAAAGAAAAGTTGGTTCTTATACATATGGCTCTGTATGCACGTAGCTCTACCTTTTCAAACCAGGTATTTCTGTCACCAATCCTGCCATTATAAATAAGAGATTTAGCTTTTGAACTTCAAGTTGAACACTTCAGTAAGTATATTTAAGCTCACAGCTTCTGCCCCTTCTCAGATGCTTTTGACAGTCCTTAAATAAAATTTAGAGTCTACATATAATGTCTTTCAGTTCACTGAAAATGGGAAGTTGAAACATTTTTCTTCTTACTTTTTAAAATGAGTTCTAAGAGGGGAGAAATGCAGACTTATGCAGCTATATTCATGCCAAAAGTCTGATTATCAATTGTGTGTGCTTGTTTAATCATTGTTGTTTGGGAGAGATGGGGAACCTCAATGCTGGAACTCACAGCACTCATCTTGATTACTTCTCCTTACAGTGCAATGTTAATAGAGAAAATTTAGAGGTAACCTCCTTGTCAGTCAATGGGAAAAAGATAAAATGAACTCAAGTACATACATAAAGTATACTAAGTAGCCAATGAGAATCATTTTTAAAGAATATATACATTTATGCATATGTATTTCTAGTGGGAAAACAATATATGTTAACAAAGGGAAAATATAAAATGACATATAGCATGATTTCAATGAAAATATTATATGCAATTTTGCATGTTTCTATATATTATTTTTATAGCAAAAGAAATGCCTATTTTCTATTTGGGTTTATTGCTAATTTCCAATTTCTTTTTATGCTTTTCTGAATTTTCAAAATTTTCTTGGGAAACATGTAATTTACTACTCCTGCCTTCCAAAAGCAGGTAATTGTAGTGCAATTGGCACTCATTTTCATGCAACAAATATATCCTAAAAATTATGTATTTAAAAAAACTTGTACATGGGAGATAATGATACTGAATACATGGATTCTAACCCTACAGTTGCCATTTACCAGCTCTTGTTACTTAAATTCTCTAAACTTGTTTCCTCCTATGTGAAATGGGTATATTATCTACATATAGGAGCTTCTGTAAGAATAAAATGAGCATTTAGTGTCTACCTAGAACAGAGTAATCAATAAATTTGGCTATAAATATTACAACTACTAAGTAGTAATTATAATTATTACAGAAATTCCTTGTGTTGCTTTCCCATGGATATCTAGATAGCTTAATTGGTACTTAAATGCTTACAAAAATATTTTCTTCTTGTTGTGCTTAATATATAAATTATACATTATTTCTATTGTATATTACAAGTCCATACACCTATAGTAGATAGCTATTAATAAGAAAAACATATTCTGATGAATTTTCAGAAACTTAATTGCCAAACAGTATTATAAACAGAACATTTGGAATATAGAACTTACTATATAAACCATCAAATATTTGCTGATAATCCTTCACACATTAAGCAACAACTGCAAATAATAGCAAGCACCTGAGGTTGGGATGTAGGTAGCTATCAAGAAGGCATGGGGGCACAAAAGGAAGTGACCAAATACTGAGGTCAAGCAACAACGACATGCAAAATTTTACATCAGAGTAAAAAAAAATGCACACACACACACACAAACACACACACACATATATGTGATAGCAATGTGTATGGTTCATTCAAGAACAATATGTAGTCTGTCAAAAGAAAAATCATGTAAAAGAAAAACAGGAAGCCAAAGTATAGAAGACTTTGAATTGGGGCTAAAGAATTTAGATTGTTCCACAATTGGTAGAGTAAAGCCCTGAAGACAGAAGAGTGCCTAAATTCAACTTTAATTTCCTTTTTGGAAAAGAAACACCAACATAAAGTGAACTGAGAAATGAACAGAGCATGATGACAGAGTAAAAATTCTGTTCTGGTAACTCCTCCAATGCCCTTTGTCTGTCCCATTTCCTCCTACTAAGAATACCCCCCCCCCCCCCCCCCCCCCCCCCCCAGATCACCTTCTTAAAATGTGAGCTTAAGTCTTAGAAGGGGAATCTTAAAAGAAATAAAATGTTTCCGGGGGTTTTTCCCAACCACCTCCCTCCGGAAGCTGTGTGTCTCCCCAATTCTTACCGGAAATTGTCTTCATTGTCCTCGGGGAGGTGGGGGGTTCTCAGAGCTCCCCGGTAGGGTCGCAGTTTCGGTGTAGCCCCGCTCGCTCTAGCACGCCCCTAAGGGGACAAAGGCCCAGCTCTACCGGATGGCCGCGCCTTATTAAAAAACACTAGGCTTAGTTCCGACCCGGGAGGGACACCTGTTTTTTTGTTGTGCTAACCGTGTTATTGGGAGGGGTATTTTTTTTAGCAAAGGAGAATGCGAAACCCAAAAAGAAACTTTTTTTCTCTCACACGACTACTCCTACCAGACTCTGCTATTATGAGTAGCTGTGTC